>NC_041749.1:4539160-4865268 GCF_004115215.2 Ornithorhynchus anatinus
CTCTTGGAGGAGATGTGCCTTCAATAAAGTTTTGAAGGTGGGGAGAGGTTGTCAGATATGAAAAGGGGCGGGCATTCCAGGCCAGAGACAGGATGTGGGCGAGATGCCAGTGCCACGTCCTCCCGATGTCCTGGAACGCCCTCCCTCCTCACCTCCGCCAAACTAATTCTCTTCTCCTCTTCAAAGCCCTGCTGAGAGCTCACCTCCTCCAAGAGGCCTTCCCAAACTGAGCTTCCCCTTTTCCCTCTGCTCCCTCTGCTCCATCTCTGTCTCCCCTTCACCTCTTCACCTCCCCTCAGCTAAGCCCCCTTTCCTTCTGCTCCTCCCCCACTCGCTCCCCCTCCCCTCAGCACTGCGCTCGTCCGCTCATTTGTGTATATTTTTATTCCCCTATTTATTTTGTTAATGAGACGTCCATCCCCTCGATTCTATTTATTGCTACTGCTTTTGTCTGTCCGTCTCCCCCGATTAGACTGTAAGCCCGTCAACGGGCAGGGATCGTCTCTATCTGTTGCCGAATTATCCAGTCCAAGCTCTCGGTACAGTGCTCTGCACATAGTAAGCACTCAATAACTACTATTGAATAAATGAAGAAATGAATGAATGAAGGCGATCGAGGTACAAAGATTAAGTGGGCATTAGAGGAGTGAAGTGTGCAGGCGGGTTTGTAGTAGGAGAGTAGCGAAGTGAGATAGGAGGGAGCAAGGTGATTGAGCGCTGTAAAGCCAATGATAAGCAGGTTCTGTTTCATGTGGAGGTGGATGGGCAACCATGTGCCCAAAGTCAGACAGCAGGCAAATGGCAGAGCCGATATTAGAACCCAGATCCTCTGACTCCCTTGTCAAGGCTCTTTCCCCAAGGTCACGCTGCTTCACGAAGAATAGACTCCTCTTCTCATTCCTGTAAGACTTCCGTTCTTGCTTTGTCATGTTATTCTTTCCCGGAATGCCAGGCCTCCGTATTTCTCTCTTCCTTTAAGTGTGTGAGGCCTCTGGGTCATTTTCATGGTACGAATTACCCTGGTTTCCCCAGCGCTTAGCAGAGAAGCAGCTCGGTTTAGTGGAAAGAGCAAGGGCGTGGGAATCAGAGGACGTGGGTTCTAATCCCAGCTCCGCCACTTATCAGCGGTGTGAATTTGGGCAAGCTGCTTAATAATAATAATAATAATAATGTTGGTATTTGTTAAGCGCTTACTATGTGCCGAGCACTGTTCTAAGCGCTGGGGTAGACACAGGGGAATCAGTTTGTCCCACGTGGGGCTCACAGTCTTAATCCCCATTTTGCAGATGAGGTAACTGGGGCACCGAGAAGTTAAGTGACTTGCCCAAAGTCACACAGCTGACAAGTGGCCGAGCCGGGATTTGAACCCATGACCTCTGACTCCAAAGCCCATGCTTTTTCCACTGAGCCACGCTGCTTCTCAATAATAATGTTGGTATTTGTTAAGCGCTTACTATGTGCAGAGCACTGTTCTAAGCGCTGGGGTTAACACAGGGGAATCAGGATGTCCCACGTGGGGCTCACAGTCTTCATCCCCATTTTACAGATGAGGGAACTGAGGCACAGAGAAGTTAAGTGACTCGCCCACAGTCACACAGCTGACAAGTGGCAGAGCTGGGATTCGAACTCATGAGCCCTGACTCCAAAGCCCGTGCTCTTTCCACTGCGCCCCGCTCAAAAGATGCTTAACTTCTCTGTGCCTCAGTTACCTCATCTAGAGAATGGCGATTAAGACTGTGAACCCCACGTGGGACAACCTGATTACCTAGTATCTACCCCAGTACTTAGATTAGTACCGGGCACATAGTAAGCACTTAACAAATACGATTTTTTTATTATTATTATTATCGCAAGGGCCTGGCAGAAAGTAATCCCTCAACAAATGAATGAAATAATAATGAAAATAATAAGAAGTCCATGCCCGTTGAGGGTGAGAGTGAAATGGCGAATCGGCTGAGTTCAACTCCTGGCGTGACATCACTGTGCCACTCTGGTTCAATTTTCGTCTTCTCAAATTTGTCAGCCAAAACAGTGGTACAGCTGAAGCGTAGGGATGAGAGATTCTCACCTTGGGAAAGGACTGTACGTGATGCTGACTGAGAAGAATTGACGCGGGAAGAAATCACCAAGTTGAGTGAGATAGCTGAGAGTCTCGAGGGAACAGCATGAAGCAAACAAGCCTTCTGGGCCTTGAAAGGCAAGTTGGAGCAGTAAATAACTAAGAATTAGTAGTGGTAGAACGAGTACCTTGAGAAACGATGTGGCCTATCGGAAAGAGCTAAGACCAGGGAATCGGAGGACGTAGATTCCGATCTCAGCTCTGTCATTCATTCATTCATTCATTCAGTCGTATTTATATGGCTCATTCATTCATTCATTCAGTAGTGTTTATTGAGCGCTTACTATGTACAGTGTGCAGAGTACTGTACTAAGCACTTGGAAAGTACAGTTCGGCAACAGCGTGGCGCAGTGGAAAGAGCACGGGCTTTGGAGTCAGGGCTCATGAGTTCGAATCCCGGCTCTGCCACTTGTCAGCTGTGTGACTGTGGGCGAGTCACTTAACTTCTCTGTGCCTCAGTTCCCTCATCTGTAAAATGGGGATTAAGACTGTGAGCCCCACGTGGGACAACCTGATTCCCCTGTATCTACCCCAGCGCTTAGAACAGTGCTCTGCACATAGTAAGCGCTTAACAAATGCCAACATTATTATTAACAGATGGAGGCAATCCCTACCCAACAAAGGGGCTCACAGTCTAGAAAGGGGGAGACAGACAACAAAACAAAAAAAGTAGACTGGCATCAGTAGCATCAAAATAAATACATAGAATTATAGATATATACACATCACTAATAAAAGGAATAGAATAATAAATATGTACATATATACACAAATGCTGTGGGACAAGGAGGTAGGTAGAGCAGAGGGAGGGAATAGGGGTGATGGGGAGGGGATGAGGAGCAGAGGAAAGGGGGGCTCAGTCTGGGAAGGCCTCCTGGAGGAGGGGAGCTTTCAGTAGGACTTTGAAGAGGAGGAACGAGCTAGTTTGGGGGATGTGAGGAGGGAGGGCGTTCCAGGTCAGAGGTAGGTTGTGGGCCAGGGGTCGACGGAGGGATAGGCGAGAAGGAGGCCCAGTGAGGAGGTGAGTGGAGGCAGAGGAGCGGAGTGTGCAGGCTGGGATGGAGAGGGAAAGAAGGGAAGTGAGATGAGAGGGGGCAAGGGGATGGACAGCTTTGGAGCCAAGAGTGAGGAGTTTCTGTCAGATACGGATGTGGATAGACATTTTATTTTGTTATTTTCTTAATGAAATATACATCGCCTTGATTCTATTTAGTTGCCATCGGTTTATACGAGATGTTCTTCCCCTTGACTCTATTTATCGCCACTGTTCTCGTCTGTCCGTCTCCCCCGATTAGACCGTGAGCCCGTCAAACGGCAGGGACCGTCTCTATCTGTTGCCGACTTGTTCATTCCAAGCGCTTAGGACAGTGCTCTGCACATAGTAAGCGCTCAATAAATACTATTGAATGAATGAATGAATGAACAACCACTGGAGGTTTTTGAAGAGTGGGGTGACTCCAAGAGCGATTCTGTAGAAAGATAATTTGGGCAGCAGAGTGAAATATAGCCTGAAGCAGACAGAGACAGGAGGTCGGGAGATAAGAAAGGTAGCTGATGCAGTAATCCAGTCAGGATGTCAATTGTTGTGTGACATTACGCAAGTCACCTTACTTGCCTGGGCCTCAGTTTCTTCAACTGTAAAATGGGGATTCAACACCTGTTTTTCCCCCCTAACTAGACCGAGGAGCAGTGTGGCTTGGAGGAGCAGTGTGGCTTAGTGAAAAGCGCATGGACCTAGCGTCAGAGGACCTGCGTTCTAATGCTGGCTCCGCCACGTGACTGCTGTGTGATCTTGGGTAAGTCACTTCACTGCTCTGTGTTTCTCAGTTACCTCGTGTGTTGTCTGTCTCCCCCTTCTAGACTGTGAGCCTGTTGTTGGGTGGCGATTGTCTCTGTTGCCGAATTGTACTTTCCAAGCACTTAGTTCAGTGCTCTGCACAGAGTAAGCACTCAAAAAATGACTGACTGAATGAGGATTCAACGCCTCTTCTTCCTCCTACTTAGATTGTGAGCCCTGAGTGCGCCATCCTGAATCTTACCCAGTGCTTAGAACTGTGCTTAACAAACACCATGATCGTCATCATCATTATTATTATTATTATTATTATTATTAGACGGTGAGCCCCATGTGGGACAGAGACTACCTCTGACTTGATTAATTGTATCTACCCCAGCGCTTAGAACAGTGCCTAGGCACAGGGTAAGTGCTTAACAAATACCATAATAATAATAAGAAACGGATGAAATGAAACATATACCACAGAACATCTACATTGGAGCTTAAAAATGATAGCTTGGCCAAAAAGAATATGATTAACCGCTACTTTATGTGAGTAACTTAGCAACATCTGAAGTTCTGGAGACACTTTAGCAGAAAGAAATTTTATATATATACAGAGATCGGTAGGGCCGGTGTAAGGGTCAAAATGTTGAAGAGCACAGGCAGATCTATAAATATGGATTTCTGAGATTCTCTGCCCGAGGCTGTACTTTCTGGAAACATCAGGATCGTACACACGTAAGAACCAAGATAGGAAGATAAGACTGGGGCGATGAATAAAGATTGAGTAGACCAGCGAGGAAGTCTAAGACACACATTAATTCCAATCCTGGTAGACACAAGCCATGATGCCCCAGAGTGGAAGGGATGGGTAACAAAGGAAGATTCAGATTGCTTTGGTTGGAGATGGTCTGTTTCTGCACTAGTCAAGATACAGCGGAATGGTTTGCGCCTGGTCTCAGGGCAAGAAATGGCTAGTGTAACTAACTGCTCACTGCTGAATCTTAACAAGTCCCCACAGGGCAGAGTGCACTTATCCTGACTGAACATCCTGTTATAAAATAGCAAAATTCTCCAGGAGAGTACGGAGAATAGTTCTATATGGAGGAAACTGCAACAGCAAAGAATTGAAGGACAGAAACCTTTTTTTGAGGGGCTGGGGGAGGATGGAGAGGGGTTTTGTGATTATTTATGTTGATGCGTGTGCCTGTCTGTGAGTTTGTATCTGTCAAACTCCCTCCCCAGTTCCTCAGACCACTGCCCTTTCCATCATATTCAGAGCCCTAACCCTAAATACCTCCTCAACTAGCTTTCCTCAGTCGACTCCCAGCTCTTCTAGTTACATAAACCCATTTGCCATGTGTGGAACTTGTGCGCTTATTCATTCATTCGATCGTATTTTTTGAGCCATTACTGTATGCAGAGCACTGTACTAACCGCTTGGGAGGGTGCAACATAAGAGTAAACGGACACATTCCTTATTTATGCCCCTAAGCCCATATTTACATCCAACCGGGCCTTTGATTATTTATTTTGACAACACTATTTGTAAATACTCTCAGGACGATCACCTCCATTGGAGTGTAAGGCCTTTGTGAACAGGGGATGTGTTCTATTTGTTTCGTTTGAAACTTCTCGAACGGCTGCTTAGGATCACCGCGCCCAAGGATGATCATCAAATGCTAATATGATTTCCGCTGTTCGGGACGGTCAGCAGAGTTCAGGCAGCCTGAGCCAGTTCAATTTTTCGTTTCGGAAATGGGCAGAAACAGTGAAATGTTTGCAACATGCCAATGAGTTTCATACTCTGAATCACTGGCAAAGCCCGGAATAAATCTTAAAGCCGCTTTCTTACGATCTAGACCTCTAACTCCAAGCTTAGACTGTCCAAATGTGGTACCAGTGAAATGGTATTAATGCATTTTTTTTTCAGAAATATTTTTCATTCCTCTATTTTTCAAGGCAGGCAGGATTGATGAGGGCTTCTGGCGAAAGATGACAAATCATCTCAAACATTTTTCCTGAAAGCAAGATAGTAAAATTCTTTCAGGAGAGAGAACTTAGTTCTGGGCTATTATTTTATTTGAAGTCTTCATAAGTCAGACTGCACAACAGATTAAACAAGGATTCACAAATCTTTTGGATGATTATATTATGTTATTTATATTTCCGGAGTACAATCCGGATGGATAACCTGAATAAAATGTGGGGTTTAAAAAAATCCTTAAAAAGGAATTGTTTATGCCACAAATCTGACTTTCACATTCATCCTGGTATTTTGAGAAGTAATACAGTGATGGTGAAAAATTATTTGTTAAATACGCTTCAGTTGCATAATTCTCAAATGCTTACATTCAAATGTATCTTTCAAATGACTACATGAATAGCTGTCAGAGGGAAGAAATGCTCAAGCCCCCCCAAAATAGTAATAATGGTAAGGATATTTATTTAGTGTTCACTAGGTACAATAGGTTGTACTAAGCCCCAAAAAGAGAAAAGCAGCAATAACGAGGGTTTGCTTTTTGTAGAGTGTTTTCATTTTTCCTGAAGTGTTTTCGCATCATCTGTGTCATTTATCCTCACAAAATCCCTGTGAAGTAGCCAGAGGCAAGTGTCATGATTCCCATTTAAGAGACGAGGAAAATGAGGCCAGAGAAGAGAAGTCTTTGGCCCAAGATCATTCAACAAGATCACTCAACAAGATCACGGTGCCTCCTTCTCGCCTGTCCCGCCATGGACCCCGACCCACGTCCCACCACTGACCCGGAATGCCCTCCCCCGTCACATCCGCCCAACTAACTGTCTTCCCCTCTTCAAAGCCCTACTGAGAGCTCACCTCCTCCAGGAGGCCTTCCCAGGCTGAGCCCTCTCTTTCCCTCTGCTCCTCCTCCCCTCCCCATTCCCCCTGCTCCCTCCCTCTGCTCTACCTTCTTCCCCCCCCCCCCCACAGCACTTGTGAACATTTGTATATATTAGTACTCTATTAATTTTATTAATGATGTGTACATATCTATGATTCTATTAATCTATTTTGATGGTATTGATGCCTGTCTACTTGTTTTGTTTTGTTGTCTGTCTCCCCCTTTTAGACTCCGAGCCCATTGTTGGGCAGGGATTGTCTCTATCTGTTGCCCAATTGTATATTCCAAGCGCTTAGTACTGTGCTCTGCACACGGTAAGCGCTCAATAAATACAACTGAATGAATGAACAGGTCAGTGGTATTGCTGGGAGGGACCAGAACCCAGAACTTCTGCCAAGCAATCCACAGCTCTTTTCACCAGAACACCCAAACAGGGAAGTCCGCGCGTGCGCGCACACACAGGCACACACACACACAGACACACACAACCTCCCCCAGCCTCCCCCCACCCCGGCATCTGTGATATTCCTTACAAGGCTACACCTTTAATACTGGATTTACGGGCCTGGGAGTCAAAAGGACCTGGATTCGAATCCCGACTCACCACACGTCTGCTCTGTGACTCTGGGCAAATCACCTCATTTCTCTGAGCCTCAGTTACCTCATCTGTCAAATGGGGGTTAAGACTGGGCCATGTGGGACAGGGAGTGTGGTCAATCTGATTAGCTCGCATCTACCCCAGCACTCAGTACAATGTCTGGCCCATATCATAAAAACAAAAACCTTACAGATCCTTCCTACCCTGCTTAGAGACATCTCAGTACCCTGCCTCTTTTAGTAATAGTAATAATGCTACTATTTAAGTGCTTACTATGGGCAAAGCCCTGCACTGAGCACTGGGGTAGATACAAGATATGAAGGTGGGACGCACAGGGGTTACAATCTAATGGGGAGGGAGAAGAGAAGATCAAATAATAAGCAGGTGGTTGAATTGGGTTTAGAAACCAGACCCTCTGGCTCTCCGGCCTGTGCTCTTTGTGCCAGGCCCCACAACTTCCAATACTATTTATTAAGCAATGAGTGTGTACAGCAATGTACTAAGCGCTAGGTCCTTGGTCTTTAGTAAGGAAAGGAGCAGAAGAGGAGGAGGAGGTATAAGAGGAGACAGACTCCTACGACAAGATGAAACAGTGGACATAAAAAGAACTTAAAAGATAAGCAAAATGATAAATACAAAAGGAGTGGGGAACTTTGGCTATAGAAACAGAATGATAATTAATACTATTAATACCACCACTGATTAAATAACAGGTAGGTGATTCCCCAATCTACTTCTCCAGTCCTGGCCTCTCTCCTTTTTTCTACAGTCTCTCACTTCCTCCTGCCTCCAGGACATAGCTTGGGATGCTCATCAGTCAATCAATCGGTGGTATTTATTGGGCATTTATTAGGTGCAGAGCACTGTACTAAGTGTTTGGGAGCGTATAGCGCAACAAAATTAGCAGAACATTTCCCTGCACATAATGAGCTTACAGTCTAGAGGTGGAGTCGGACCTTAATATAAGTGAATAAATAATTTATCATATAATGATTTAAAGATGCGTACATAAGTACCTAGGCGCACGAGTGCAGATGTCCCACTGAAACCTCAAATTTAACATGTCCAAAAGAGAACTCCTCATCTTCCCACCCAAACCCCATCCTCCCCTTGACTTTCCCATTACTGTGGACAGCACCACCATCCTCCCTGTCTCGCAAGTCCGTAACTTGGCATTTTCCTTGAATAATCTCTTTCATTCCACCCACATATTCAATCTGTCAGCAAATCCTGTCGGTTCTGCCTTCACAGCATCACTAAAATCTGCCTTTTCCGCTCCATCCAAACTGCTACTAAGCCGATCCCATCCGGCCCTGGCTACTGCATCAGCCCCCTCCTTGCCTCCCGTGTCTCCCCACCCCACTTCATTCTTCACTCTGCTGCCCAGATGGCTTTTCCAAAAATCCATCCGAGCCCATCGCCCCACTTCTCGAGAAGCTTCAGTGGTTGACCGTCTACCTCCGCGCGAAACAGATCCTCCGTCCCGTCGGCTTGAAAGCGTTCGATCGGCTCACTTCCTCTTACCTGGCCTCCCTGATTTCCTACCTCAACCCGGTCTGCACATTTTCCTCTAACCTACTTACTGTACCTTGATCTCTTTTACCTCCCCATCGACCCCTTGACCTTGTCCTGCCTCTGGCCTAAAACTCCCTCACCTTTCACCTACTACAGACCACCACTCTCTCCATCTTAAAAAAAGTCTTATTAAAATCCCATCTCCTCCAAGAGGCCTTCCTTGACTAAGGTTTCATTTCCCCCACTCCTTCTCCCTTCTGCATCACCTCTGCACTTGGGTCTGTACCCTTTAAACCCACGATAACTATAATTATTATATTATATTATTATAATTATATAATTATTAGAGAAGCAGCGTGGCTCAGTGGAAAGAGCCCGGGCTTGGGAGTCAGAGGTCACGGGTTTGAATCCCGGCTCTGCCACTCGTCAGCTGTGTGACTGTGGGCAAGTCACTTCACTTCTCTGTGCCTCAGTTGTCTCGTCTGTAAAATGGAGATGAAGACTGTGAGCCTCACGTGGGACAACCTGATTTCCTTTTCTCTCCCCCAGCGCTTAGAACAGTGCTCTGCACATAGTAAGCGCTTGACAAATACCAACATTATTATGATATTCACCCCATCCTCAGTCCCACAGCATTTACGTACACGTTTTTATTTATTTCTATTAATGTCTGTCTCCGCCTCTAGACTGTAAACTCATATGGGCAGGAAATGTGTCTACCAACTCTGCTGTATTGTACCCTCCCAAGTACTAAGTTCAGTGCTCTGCACACAGCAAATGCTAAATCAATACCACCGGTTGATTGAGAAACAGCGTGGCTCGGTGGAAAGAGCCCGGGCTTGGCAGTCAGAGATTATGGGTTCTAATCCCGGCTCCGCCACTTGTCAGCTGTGTGACTCTGGGCGAGTCACTTCGCTTCTCTGTGCCCCAGTTCCCTCATCTGTAAAATGGGGATGAAGACCGTGAGCCCTATGTGGGACGACCTGATCACCTTGTATCCCCCCAGCGCTTAGAAAAGTGCTCTGCACATAGTAAGCGCTCGACAAATGTGATTATCACTGTTATTCTTATTAGTGGAAAGAGCCCAGGCCCAGGAGACGGACGTCGTGGTCTCTAATCCCGGCTTTGCCGCTTGTCTGCTGGGTGGCCTTGGGCAAATCATTTAACTCCTTGCTGACTCGGTTTCCTCAACTGGAAAATGGGGATTGAATCCTACTCCTTCTTAGACTGTGAGACTCATGGGGAGACAGGACCGTGTCTGCTCTGATGATCTCGTATTCATTCACTCATTCAATAGTATTTACTGAGCGCTTACTATGTGCAGAGCA
The DNA here is from genome assembly GCF_004115215.2 of Ornithorhynchus anatinus. Classification (NCBI taxonomy): domain Eukaryota; kingdom Metazoa; phylum Chordata; class Mammalia; order Monotremata; family Ornithorhynchidae; genus Ornithorhynchus; species Ornithorhynchus anatinus. The sequence continues at coordinate 4,549,362 of NC_041749.1, forward strand.
CTGTACTAAGCGCTTGGAATGGACAATTCGGCAACAGATAGAGACAATCCCTGCCCACTGACGGGCTCACAGTCTAACCGGGGGAGACAGACAGCAAAGCTAAGCAGAACGAAACAAAAGCAAGACATCATCAAGATAACTAGAATCAAGGGGATGTATACCTCGTTAACAAAATAAATAGGGTAATAAATGATATATACAAATGAGCACAGTGCTGAGGGGAGGGGAAGGGGGAAGATCAGAGGGGAGGCCTCAGTCTGGGAAGGCCTCTTGGAGGAGGTGAGCTCTCAGTAGGGCACTACTCCTATCTATCCCCAGAGCTTAGTACCGTGCTTGGCACATAGTAGGTGCTTAATAAGTACCATGATCACAATCATGATAACTGATCGATTTCATCTCCCAAGTGCTCAGTACAGTGCCTCTCACCCAGTAGGTTCTAGTCTGTAAGCTGGTTGTGGGCAGGGAATGTGTCTGTCTATTTGTTCTGTTGTACTCTCCCAAGCATGTAGTACAGTGCCTGCTACAGTAAGCGCTCAATAAATACAACGGGGTCAATGCGTAGACACTCAGTAAACACCACCGATCGAATGAAAATGGAACCCAGAGCCCTTATGAGGAGTAGGCAGATCTTAGAGAAGCCGCGTGGCGTAGTGGATAGAGCACAGAGCTGGGAGTCGGAAGGTCATGGGTTTTAATCTCGGCACTGCCTCTTGTCCACTGGGTGACCTTGGGCAAGTCGCTTCACTTTTATGTGCCTCGGTTACCTCATCTGTAAAATGGGGATTGAGACTGCGAGCCCCACATGGGACAGGGACTGCGTCCAACCCGATTTGCGTGCATCCACCCCAGTGCTTAGTACAGTGGCTGGCACATACTAAGTGCTTAACAAATAACATAATAATTATTATTATTGTTATTCCCTTTCTAATCTTTCTCTTTTCTACCAGTGTGGCTCAGTGGAAAGAACACGGGCTTGGGAGTCAGAGGTCTTGGGTTCTATTCCCAGCTCTGCCACTTATCAGCTGTGTGACTTTGGGCAAGTCACTTAATTTCTCTGAGCTTCAGTTCCCTCTTCCGTAAAATGGGGATTAAGACTGTGAGTCCCATGTGGGACAACCAGAAGACCTTGTATCAACTCCAGCACTTAGACCAGTGCTTGGCACATAGTAAGCACTTAACAAATTCCATTATTATTATTATATTATTATCATCCCTTGTTGAATTCACACTGTGGAAGTGATTTTGTTTTAGCCACCTGACGTAGCTGGAAATGAGCGATCATCCCCAAGCCTGGAAAAATCCACTGATTGAGCCATTAGGGGTGCAGAAGGACAACATGTGGGTCACTGGAGAGGGTCACTTGGTCTTACACTCGACGGGCAAGACCCAAGATAGTTTCATTGACGATTTTCTTCCCTGCACATTCTTTAACTGGGAAATGCTGCATCTTCAAGCTGGATTTACTTGAACCTTGGTATCAGAATCTCGGGAAACGCTAGACGGGTGACTGTCATATTCACCCACCCATCACAACATGACGGTCAGCACGCAGCGTTAAAAAAGAATTTCTCGGTCGCCTCTTTTGAGTTCCCAGATTCGGTGGTGCCTTTCGCTCTCTTTAGCGTCCTGTGCTCCGTGGCCGCTGTGCACTCGGAAAAGTGACTGATTACCGGGCTTTTGGCAACTTTACAGATCAGCTTTTGAAATGCAAGCTGTCAGTAGCTCTGGAGGGCCCGAGTCCCAGGTTAGGGAGGCTGTGAAATACTGCATTGAATTTTTAATCTGTTTTCCCTCCGTTTCTGCTTAGCTTTTCCCAGGTTGAGGTCAGTCCTGAAACCAGCCGAATTCTTTAATAATCACTGCCTTTACGGTCTTCACTGAAGGTTCAAAAGGAGGAACGATTTTAGTCACATTAATATTAATTCCTCTGCTGTGGGGGCTTATTATGGTGACATATTTTCTATTTAAGTATTCATTGCTGGAGTACAAAGTGCACTGCAGACTAACTATTACTGGGTGAAAATTTGAGCAAACTTCCATTAGCTGCAACTGGAATTTTCTCTGATTTTTTCCCCGGCAACCTTAAGCGATCGAGCCTCAAATCCAGGGCGGTCTATCCTGACTCTCTGGAGGCAGCTGAAAATGGGGATACGAGAGAGCTTGCTACTCTACAGAAATGTCCTTTAGCTCACCTTTCTGCGTCTGAAGAGCAGTGTGGGCGGAGCTAAGAATGCTAAAATCCGTGGCCTGCGGATTCTCCTAACGGGACACGTGAACAAACTACCGAACATCTGAATGAGAGTTGCAACCGTGGAGGTGCTTGCGAGAAGCAGCGTGGCCTAATGGGAAGAGCCCGAGATGGGGAGTCGGGACACCTGTGTTCTCATCCCACCTCTGCTACCGGACTGCTGGGTGACCTTCGGCAAGTCACTTCACTTCTCTGAGCCTCAGTTTCCCGATCTGCAGAGTGGGGATCAAATGCCCGTCCTCCATCTTCGAACGCGACGGGGATCGTGTCTCATCTGATTACACTGTATCTCTCCCGGAGTTTAGCACGGTGCTTGGTATATAGTAGGTATTTTATTCATTCAATAGTATTTACTGAGCCCTTACTACGTGCAGAGCACTGGACTAAGCGCTTGGAATGGACAATTCGGCAACAGACAGAGACAATCCCTGCCCAGTGACGGGCTTACCGTAACATACTCCCCACTCCACCCCAGGAAAGACTGAGCCCGCCCCAGCATCCCTCAAGAGGTTTGTCGAATTCAGGGGCGAGAGAGGGAAGAGCGGGTGTCGCGGACTGGGGATGGGGCACGTAGGGAAAGTGAGAGAGATTTGAGGAGGGATGAAAAAAGAGGAAACAAAAATGAACATTGGTCCAATTCCAACACTTCCCAACGCACCTACCTCCAGAATTTTTCTTTCCCTTCTCCGCACTTCCCCTTTCTCTTTCCTTCTAATAGGGCCAGCGGTCAGTGTTCTTTTCTCTCCTTGGGAAATGGAGGAAAGAGATGTAAAAGGTGAAGGAAACCAGGATCAGAAGACCGAGAGCAGCCTCCGGGGCCTTAATTATATGGCGACAGAGACCTTGGAGTGAGCAGCAGCCCAGCAGTAGCCTCAACCTTTGAGCCATTCTCCTCTACCCAAATACACCTCCTTGCCCTCTTCTCACAATCCCCACCCCTTCCCCCTTCACATCAGGGAGAGAGACAGAGAGAGAGAGAGAGGGAAAGGGGAGAGGCTTCAAGAGGTCTCTGTCAAACATGCCTCCATCGCAAACAGGGAGAGTAAAAACCGGGCAAAAGGAGACCTGGGCTGTGATCATTTGTAATCAGACTCATCCACTCCCCGATAAGGTGATAGACACTCTAGTTCTTCTCCCCTAGTGCCTTCTTTTTCTTCCTTAGCCGTTTCCTTTTCTAAGGGATGATATCTGCTGCACTGAAGCACAATTGTTGTTGTTCCTCCTCCCTCTCTCCCTCCCTCGCTCTCTCCCTCCCTCTTTCCCTCCTTTCTCCTCTCTGTCTTCCTCCCTCCCTTCTAGGTTGGCCGATGCAGTATTCGAGCTTCGACAAACCCAGGTTCCCAGTCGCCTAAAGAAGCAGCGACAACAACCAAAGCCACGTCAATCCCGCTTCCTATTTTTTCCCCAGGCGGCAAGCAACCAGCTCACGGAAGGGAAAGGTTCAAATCAGAGGTGGTGAAAAACTGTACAAAAATTAAAAATCGGCATTTTAACGGCTCAAGGTGCGGCCGCCGAGGGGAGGCCTTCCTACACTAGAGGGGGCTTGTGTGGGAGTGAAGGGAATTCCCCACTCTTGATTCCTCTGGGTTGGGAAGCTGGTCAGGAATTCATTCATTCAATAGTATTTATCGAGCGCTTACTATGTGCAGAGCACTGTACTAAGCGCTTGGAATGAACAACCCAGCTGGACTCAGTAGGGACTAGACCGAGGATCTCTCTCCTCCTCCCCCGAGACCCAAAGAGGAACCAAAATCATGGCAGTCCAGTCAGTTTAATTCATGCCCTGGCATCGAGAAGCGGCGTGGCTCAGCGGAAAGAGCCCGGGCTTGGGAGTCAGAGGTCATGGGTTCGAATCCCGGCTCTGCCATTTGTCAACCGTGTGACTGTGGGCAAGTCACTTCAGTTCTCTGTGCCTCAGTTACCTCATCTGTAAAATGGGGATGAAGACTGTGAGCCTCACATGGGACAACCTGATTAGCCTGTATCTAACCAAGCGCTTAGAACAGTGCTCTGCACATGGTAAGCGCTTAACGAACACCAACATTATTATGATAAGGAAGACCACGAAGGCAGCGTGGCCTAGTGGAAAGAGCATGGGCCTGGAACTCAGAGGACCTGGGTTCTAATCCCAGCTCCGTCGATTGCTTGCTGTCTGATCTTGGGCAGATCACTTAACTTCACTCTTCCTAAGTTTCCTCACCTGTAAAATGGAGATTAATTACCTTTCTCCCTCCTACTTTGATCGTGAGCCCCTTGCGGGACAGAGACTGTGTCCAACCTGAAGAATTTCTCTCTACCTCAGCACTTAGATGGTGCTTGACGCATGGGAAGCGCTTAAGAAATACCATAAAAAAAGAAAACCAAGTGTTCTAGTTAGGAGGAGCCTCAGAGCTTAATGGGCAAGTGGGCAGAATTCCTGGGGAGCTACTTTCTGAATAGCCACCGTGACCTCCCTTCATCAATCAATCAACATTATTTACTGAGGACTTATTGCATACCGAACTACGCCCTTGGGAGAGTGCAGCAATCAATCAATCATTTTTATTGAGCCCTTACTGCGTGTGAAGCACCGTACTAAGCACTTGGGGAAGTACACTATAACGATATTCAGATTTGGCAGACATGATCCCGGCCCACAGTGAACTTACAGTGTAGAGGGGGAGAGAGACATTAATATAAATAAATAAATTACTGAAATGTATATAGTTGCATAGTACATTGGAGTTAGTTAGCAATACTCCTGCCCTCAAGCAATTTACCACTGACCATGTGCAGAAAGCTGAGCTTAGCGCTTGGGAGTGTACAATAGTACTATCCGACAGACAACGACTCTGTGTGACTTTGTACATGTCACAACTTCTCTGTGCCTCTGTTATCTCATCTGTAAAATGGGGATTAACACCGTGAGCCCCACCTGGGACAATCTGATAACTTTGTATCTCCCTTAGTGCTTAGAAGCAGCGTGGCTCAGCGGAAAGAGCCCGGGCTTGGGAGTCAGAGGTCATGGGTTCGAATCCCTGCTCGGCCACTTGTCAGATGTGTGACTTTGGGCAAGTCACTTAGCTTCTCGGTGCCTCAGTTACCTCATTTGTAAAATGGGGATTAATAATGTTGGTATTTGTTAAGCGCTTACTATGTGCCGAGCACTGTTCTAAGCGCCGGGGTAGACACAGGGGAATCAGGATGTCCCACGTGGGGCTCACAGTCTTAATCCCCATTTTACAGATGAAGTAACTGAGGCACAGAGAAGTGAAGTGACTTGCCCACAGTCACACAGCTGACAAGTGGCGGAGCTGGGATTCGAACTCATGACCTCTGACTCCAAAGCCCGTGCTCTTTCCACTGAGCCACGCTGCTTCTCTAATTAAGGGGATTAAGACTGTGAGCCCCAGGTGGGACAACCTGATTCCCCTGTGTCTACCCCAGCGCTTAGAACAGTGCTCGGCACATAGTAAGCGCTTAACAAATACCAACATTAGTATTATTAATATTATTAGAACAGTGCTTGGCTCATAGTGTTTAACAAATGCCATCGTGATCATTATTGTTATTATGTCCTCCATGAGGCCTTCCCTAAGCCCTCCTTTCCTCTTCTCCCACTCCCTTCTGCGTCACCCTGACTCGCTCCCTTTATTCAGCCCCTCGGCACTTACGTCTATATCCATCATTTATTTATTTATCATGGCGTCTGTCTCCCCCTCTAGACTGTAAGCTCACTGTGGGCGGAGGGGTCTGTTCATTGTTATAGCGTACTCTCCCAAACCTTTGGACAGTGCTCTGCATACAGTAACCCTGACAGTAGGGTTAGCAGGTCTAATCCCTAGCCACAGGGTCGCCGCTGCTCCTACCGAAAGGCCCTGGCAGAAATTTGGCAATATGGCATCGCATGCAATCGCGGGGGAGGCTCGCCCAAAGGCCTCATCACGCTCCCTTCCGTTCAGTCGTATTTACTGAGCGCTTACTCTGTGTAGAGCACTGTACTAAGCACTTGGAATGTACAATTCGGCAACAGAGACGATCCCCACCCAACAACAGGCTCACATTCTGGAAGACGGGTTTATAGCCTGTACTTCCCGTGACGACGCCTCACGGATTGTCACGGAAAAGTGAGAATGCCTCTTTTTAACCAAAATCGCAGCTCCAAATATCCTTCCGGAGGAGGGGAAACCTAGGGGAAAGGGAACAATTGACGAGAGACATAGTGTATTGTTTATAATTACACATCCAGCCGAGATGGTGAGCGTGGGTAGCCTTTGGGGTTTCTATTAAACAATGATAGATGATAGATTGTAATTATGAGCATCAAGCGATGCCATTTCGTTTTAGGGACAGCTCGCAGGAAAAATGACCATTTAATAATACGAATTAAATGGCTATTAATAATTACATCTTTATACATTTGATGTGGCCGGGTTTGCCTGTTGAAAGAGGGAGCCGCTTATTTTTCCCTTAAAAACAATTAGCCCCTGAATGAATTTCAACATGTGGAATAGGTGTGGCCCAAGCCACGGCGATGACTTGGACCGTCAGGGAAGCCTCTTCGCTTGGCTTTGTTCACCGGGGCTGAGGGTGAGGGGCGATATCCACAAAGGAAAACCGACAGGCAACTATGTTCTGGATGGGATATCCCATCGAGAACCTTTGGCAGCTGTTCTCTGCGGTCACATGGTGGAGAAACAAAGGAAAGAGGATTTCTTTCTTTTCCCTCTTCAAACCCTACTTAAAGCTCACCTCCTCCAAGAGGCCTTCCCACACTGAGCTCCCCTTTTCCCTCTGCTCCCTCTACCCTCCCTTCACCTCCCCCAGCTAAACCCTCTTCTCCCCCCTTTCCCTCTGCTCCTCCCCCTCTCCCGTCCCATCCCCTCGGCACTGTACTCGTCCGCTCAGCTCTATGTATCTTCATCACCCTATTTATTTTGTTAATGAGCTGTACATCACCTTGATTCTATTTATCTGCTATTGTTTTAATGAGATGTTCTTCCCCTCGATTCTATTTATTGCCACTGTTCTTGTCTGTCCGTCTCCCCCGATTAGACCGTGAGCCCGTCAAAGGGCAGGGACTGTCTCCATCGGTTGCCGATTTGTCCATTCCAAGCGCTTAGTACAGTGCTCCGCACATAGTAAGCGCTCGATAAATACTGTTGAATGAATGAATTTCTTAGCAGCCAAAGAAATTGACTAAGTGTCCTGATTTAGGCGGAACAATCCCCAGATTTCAAGATTCGACCTGCCTCCTCCTTTAGGTTCTGAAAGAAAAACCAGAATGGCTGACTCAGAGAGGCGTCCATCTCAGCGACCAGAGACGGAGTGCCATATCGATGCCCAGGTAAGGGAGAAAGGGACTGAGCGGGAAGAGAACAACAGTATGGGAAGCAGCATGGGGTAGTGGATAGAGCAAGGGCCCGGGAATCAGAAGGTCATGAGTTCTAATTCCCGCTCCTCCACTTGTCTGCTCTGTGACCTTGTGCAGGTCATTTCATTTCTCTGGGCCTCAGTTGCCTCATCTGTAAAATGGAGATCGAGACTGTGAGGTTCATATGGGACAAAGGTGTGTCCAACTCGATCTGTTTGTGTCCACCCCAGCCCTTAGTACAGTGCCTGACACATGGTAAGCACTTAACAAATACCATAAAAAACGTCTGGGATACTTAAAATTGACGTGAGGAAAAATTTCCTGGCTGTTTGGTTGGGAGGTTGGTTTCAGCACTGAGGTTGAATGAGGAAACCCCTCCAGAATGGGTGAGAAAATATTTTGTCTATTATATAGTCTTGGCTTGAGTTTTTATGCAGGCCAAGGAGAGGAATGATCTGAAACAGGAAAACTATCTAGATAAAGACGCAGCGTGGCCGACTGGTTAGATGTGGGACAGGGATTGTGTCCAACCTGATTAGCTCGAATCTACCCCAGCGCTTAGAACAGTGCTTGGTAATAGTAAGTGCTGAACAAATACCATCTTTATTAAGATGGAGAATAGAAGTAGGTCTTGGGAAAAGGGAGATGATTTTCCAAAGCATCTCCTCCTTTTGTCTTGGCCCATGAAGGGAGGAGATGCTCATGAAGTGGCCCCAGTCGAACCCAGGACATTTTTAATGTCCAATAGGAAATGGTGTGGCGTAGACCTGGGAGTCAGTAGGACCTGGGTTCTAATCCCGGCTCCATCACGTGCCTGCTGTGTGACCTTGGGCAAGTCACTACACTTCTCAGTTCCCTCATATTTAAAATAAGGAACACATGGAGGAGCAGGGACCTTGTCCAACCTGCGTTACTTATATCTACCCTAGCGCTTAGTGCCTGGCACATAGTATGTGCTTAACCAATGCCATAAGAAAAAAAAAGTCACAGATTCTCTGTGTCTCAAATACCTCATTTGTAAAACGCGGATTAAGACTGTGAGCCCATGTGGGACATGCACTGTGTCCAAACTGATATCTACCCCAGTGTCTAGTACAAAGTGACCAAAATAATGACAAAAAACATTCTCAAGAATCATCACTAACTTTGTTTCGAGTCGGTAGAATTCAGTGAAGAGCCGACAAAGACCTTGATATGAAGATCTGGGGATCTGTCCTTTGAAGGAATCCAGACGTTCCTGTCTGAATGTAAGCAGATGGGAAGGATATGAAGCTGGAGGCTCAGGGAAACGAAGTGGCTTGCCAGAGCTGTAATTGCCGATCCAGGTCTTCTCTAGTTCAGAGAAGCCCAAAGGACTCAGGAAGCCAGATCTGTCGGGTGGTTTTCCTATCAATCAGTGGCAAGCAGAGAACTGTACTAAGCGTCTGGGAGAGTACAAAAATAGAGTTGGTAGATACATTCCCTGCCTTCAAGAAGATACAATCTAGTGGAGACCAGATATTAGGAGAAATTACAAAACGTGTACATGCGCTGGGGAGAAGGAGGTGATTATCAACAGGCTCATAAAATCTCACAGAGCAGAGGAGAAGCAGCATGGCTCAGTGGAAAGAGCACGGGCTTGGGAGTCAGAGGTCATGGGTTCGAATCCCAGATCTGCCACCTGTCAGCGGTGTGACTGTGGGCAAGTCACTTCACTTCTCTGGGCCTCGGTGACCTCATCTGTAAAATGGGGATTAAAAGCGTGAGCCTTAGGTGGGACAACCTGATGACCCTGTATCTACCCCAGCGCTTAGAACCGTGCTCTGCACATAGTTAGCGCTTAACAAATGCCAACGTTATATTATTATTATTAGGAAGGGGGAAAGGAGGGGTTAGTCAGGGAAGGCTTCATGGCAAGGGCCTGCTTTTAGAAGAACTTTAACGATGGGAAGAGTGGTGGTCTGTCAGGTATGAAAGGGAAACTAGTTCCAGGCAGGAGGGCAAGTGTGCGGAAGAGGTCGACAGACAGAGAATAATAATAATAACGTTGGTATTTGGTAAGCGCTTACTATGTGCCGAGCACTGTTCTAAGCGCTGGGGTAGATACAGGGTAATCAGGTTGTCCCACGTGAGGGTCACAGTTAATCCCCATTTTACAGATGAGGGAACTGAGGCACAGAGAAGTTAAGTGAATCAAAATCAAGCTTCAGCAAGTAGGTTGGTCTTAGAGGAGTGTTTGGGCTGGGTTGTTGTCAGCGATAGTGACGTTAGGTAAGAAGGGGGAGAGCTGATTGAGTTGCGTAAAGACGATCGTAAGTAGCTTCTGTTGGATACGGAGATGGATGGGCAACAGCTGGAGGATTTTGAGGAGTGGGGAGATCATTTAGGTTAATAATCCAGGCAGCAGTACAAAGTAATGATAATAATATTGGCATTTGTTAAGGGCTTACTATGAGCCACGCGCTGTTCTAAGCCCTGGGTAGATACGAGCTAATTAGGCTGGACACGGTCCATGTCCCACGTAGCGCTCACACTCTTAATCCCCCTTTTACAGAGTCACAGAGAAGTGAAGTGACTTGTCCAACGTCACAGAGCAGACAAGTGGTGGAGCCGGGATTAGAACCCACAACATTCTAATAATAATAATGTTGGTATTTGTTAAGCGCTTACTAATAATAATAATAATGTTGGTATTTGTTAAGCGCTTACTATGTGCCGAGCACTGTTCTAAGCGCTGGGGTAGACACAGGGGAATCAGGTTGTCCCACGTGGGGCTCACAGTCTTAATCCCCATTTTACAGATGAGGGAACTGAGGCACCGAGAAGTTAAGTGACTTGCCCACAGTCACACAGCTGACAAGTGGCAGAGCTGGGATTCGAACTCATGAGCCCTGACTCCAAAGCCCGTGCTCTTTCCACTGCGCCACGCTGCATTCTGACTCCCCCGCCCGGGCTCTATCCACTACGGCTTGCTGCTTCTTCTGACTCCCAGGCCATGCTCTTTCCTCTATGCCAAGGCGGTGACACGTTAAAATTCAGCGGTCGTCTCCTCCAGGTGATACACTGCCATTTTTTATTGCTTCCTGTTAGGCAGCTTGTAGTCTATGAGATTGCTTTTATAGTCCAATTAGAATTACTTTATTAAAAAATATTTTCAGGCAAGACTAGCCATTTATTTTCGGGAGCTCAATATAAAATACCGGTATGACGACTGTTTCTATTATTACCACCACTATTGAAGCAGCGTGGTGTAGTGGGTAGATCACAGGCCTGGAAGTCAGAAGGACCTGGGTTCTAATCCTGGCCCCGACTCTTGTGTGGTGCGTGGCCTTGGGCAAGATGTTTAACTTCTCCGTGGCTCAGTTCCCTCATCTGCAAAATGGGGATTCAATACCTTAATTCTATTTATTGCTCTTGTTTTTGTCTGTCTCCCCCTGTTAGGCCGTACGCCCATCAATGGGCAGGGATTGTCTCCATCTGTTGCCGAATTGTACGTTCCAATCGCTTAGTACAGTGCTCTGCACATAGTAAGCGCTCAATAAATACTATTGAATGAATGAATAAATGATACCTGTTCTCCTTCCCACTTGAACTGTGAGAACTGATGTGGAAACTGATTATCTTGTGTCTATCCCAGCGCATAATACAGTACAGGGCACTTAGTAAGGGCTTAACGGTACCAAAGCATACAAAAGTTACATGACACACGTCCTCGAGGAGTTTACAATTTTCTGGATACAGAACACTGTAGTAAGTGCTAATCCCTGAGGCTATCGTTCACTCAATCGTATCCATTCATTCAATCGTATTTATTGAGCGCTTACTGTGTACAAAGCACTGTACTAAACACTTGGAAGAGTACAACAACGGACACATTCCCTGCCCACAACGAGTTGACAATCTTGAGCCCTTACTGTGTGCAGAAGACTGTACTAAGCGCTCAGTACAGAGTATTATACGTTTAAGGACAGAGGTGGCGTTTATGAATTATATCAATGCTTTTAATTTCCTGTAGGTGTTCTGGGCTTTACTTCTCTTATAAATTGCTGGTTTTCACTGAAGCTGGCATCGAGACCGTTAATGGCTAGGATTATTTTGTATGTATATGTTTAAAATTCAATTTATAAATGTGTGCATTCTAAATCAAGAGATTAGAAATGGTGCTTTAAACTTTTATAGAAACTTTCTAATTAGGATCCTAAGGCAAGGGGACAGATCATTAAGCATATCCCTTGTTATAGTGAGGGAAGCCACCCTTAAGCAATTTTCTGCTACCTGCCTAGGTTTTTGTGACTTTTCACAAACAACTGCCAAATAGTCAATATGTGAATATTTTCCGTATTTATGGTAAGTCACAGCCATTTGAATCTGATGAATCCTGACTTCATTATTGAATTTTTTAAAATTACCCTGTAAAAAAAAAAAGCTACCCACCTATTGGTAGACATTTTCTAGTCTAATACTTCCCATTTTCTTCACATAATAATAACAATAATAATGATAATTGTTAGGCATTTTCTATGTGCAAAGCACTGTAGTAAGCACTGGGATAGATACAAGAAAAATCAGGTCAGACGCAGTCTCTGTTCCACACAAGACTCCTAGTCCAATGGGGATGGGGAATGGGTATTGAATTATTATTTTACAGGTAAGGAAACTGAGGTCAAGAGAAGTGACTTGCCTACAATCACACAGCAAGCAAGTGGCAGAGCTGGGATTAGAAATCAGGTCTCAACTCCCAGGCCTGTGCTGATTTCCCTCACTCCTACTTAATGATAAAAACAGTAATAATAATCAATACTATTTGTTAAGCGCTTACTGTGTGCCAAGCACTGTTCTAAGCCCTGGGGTAAAAACAAGGTTAACAAGGTTATCAGGTTGTCCCACGTGGGGCTCACACTCTCAATCCCCATTTTAATAATAATAACGATGGTATTTATTAAGCACTTACTCTGTGCCAAGCACAGTTCTCAGAGCTGATTGAATGAATGAATGCAGGTCATAGCTTTTTGGTCCGCTCCCATGTCCCTGAATTTTGTCAGAAAAGCCAAGGAAGCACTCCGAGTGGCTCAAAATTGCAGCTGGACGGTCCTCATCGCGGGTTCCATGACGCCTTCAGAGGGAGTCTCCTGTCGGGGAGAACGGCCGAGCCCCGTCAGGCCCCGGATCCTTTGCGGAGGAGTGTGGAGATGATGGTGCTAAATGATCGCTTCCTATCACGCCTGTCGGTCATGTTCCTTGCTCAGGTACTGGGTGCTTCGAGCAAAGAAGCAGGCAGCGGGGCTCAATCCTGCAAAATGCAGCAGGAGTTCTGTGGGCAGAATCTAATCAGAGCCTGAAAGAATGAGGCTTTAAAGGCTGCCTCAAAATAAAGTACAATATATTCCTTCAATTGTATTTATTAAGCACTTAATGTGTGCAGAGCACTGAACTAAACAACTGAAAGAGTACAGCACAACAATGTATGGACGCATTCCCTACTCTCAACAAGCTTCCAATCTGGAGGCAGGGGGAGACAGATATTAATATAGATAAATTAATTACAGGTATGTACATAAGTGCTCAATATAAGTATGTACATAAGTACGTAAGTGCTGAGAAGCACAGTGGCTCAGTGGAAAGAGCACAGGCTTGGGAGTCAGAGGTCGTGGGTTCTAATCCCTACTCTGCTACTTGTCAGCTGTGTGACTTTGGGCAGGTCACTTAGCTTCTCTGGGCCCGGAGGTCGTGGGTTCGAATCCCAGCTCTGCCGCTTGTCAGCTGTGTGACTGTGGGCAAGGCACTTAACATCTCTGTGCCTCAGTAACCTCATCTGTAAAATGGGGATCAAGACTGTGAGCCTCATGTGGGACAACCTGATTACCCTGTATCTACCCCAGTGCTTAGAACAGTGCTCTGCACATAGTAAGCGCTTAACAAATACCAACATTATTATTATAAAATGGGGATTAAGACCGTGAGCCCCATGTGGGACAACCTGGTGACCTTGTATCTCCCCCAGTGCTTAGAACAGTGCTTGGCCCATAGTAAGCGCTTCACAAATACCATTTTAAGTGCTTAGTAATGTGCTCTCTACCCATTAAGTGCTCAATAAATGCAATTGAATGAATTGAATGAATGCTGTGGGGCTGGGAGAGAGGATGAATTTAAGGGAGCAGGTCAGGGCAGTGCAGAAGGGAGAAGAGGAAAGGAGGGCTAGGTCAGAGAAGATCTCTTGGAGGAGATTGGCCTTCAATAAGGGTTTGAAGGGGGGGAGAGTCATTGTATGTCGGATATGAGGAGGGAGGGCGTTCCAAGCAGGAGATGGGTGAGGGGGGTCATAAGATAGATGAGATGGAGGCAGATCGAGAAAGTTGGCATTATTCATTCATTCAATAGTATTTATTGAGCGCTTACTATGTGCAGAGCACTGTACCGAGCGCTTGGAATGGACAAATGGGTAACAGATAGAGACGGTCCCTGCCCTTTGACGGGCTCACGGCCTAATCGGGGGAGACGGGCCGACAAGAACAGTAGCGATAAAATAGCATTAGAGGAGCGAAGTGTGCGGGCTAGATTACACTAGGAGAGCAGCGAGGTGAGGTAGGCGAGGGCGAGGTGATTGACTACTTTGAAGCCAATGGTGAGGAGTTTTTGTCTGAATAGGAGCTAGATGGGCAACCACTGGAGTTTTTGAGGAGTGGGGCAACGTGGCCTGAATGTTTTTTATAGAATAATGATCTGGGCAGTAGAGTAAAGTAAGGACTGGAGAGGGAAGAGACAGGAGGCCGGGAGGTCAGCAAGGAGGCTGATGTAATAACCAGAGGAAGCAACCTGCAGTAACCTGTTGTGTGACCTTGGACGAGTCACTTAACTTCTCTGAGCCTCAGTAAAATGGGGATTGAGACTGTGACCCCTAAGTGGGACAGGGACCGAGTCCAACCCAATTACCTTGTACCTACCCCAGCACTTACAACAGTGCCTGGCACATAGTAAGCACTTAAATATCACAATTAATAATATTATTTCAGCGCTCAGAAAACCATAAGAACTCAATACATTCAATTGATTATTAATAGTATGGAGGTTTTTCAGGTCAGTTGATTCAGAAACTTATTGTCGGGGTACTTGTTAGATGCTTACTATGTGGCAAGCACTGTAATCAATCGATCGCATTTATTGAACTTTTACTTTGTGCAGAACATTGTACTAAGTGCTTGGGAAAGTACATTTAGTAGGAATGCATTAGAAGCCAGCATAGACACTGAATCCCGATCCTGCTGACACGGGAACTGAGCCACAGTGAGTAAAGTGACCTGCTCCTGATCACGCAGCCGACAAGTGCTGGAACTAGAATTAGAACCCGGGTCCTCTGACTCCCAAGCCCATGTCCTTTCCACCACGCCACGCTCCACCAGTCCTAATTTTCTAATGTTGTTTCTGATCAAAAGTACACTCTCCCGATGGTCCATCCATTTTATCTGTCTTTTCCTCAGGTTTTATTTCAAAACCCCTTAATCATCGTGTCTTTCCCCATGCCTCATAGCAGGACTGTGGCAATTTGATGATGCATGGAAGAAAAACCTAACAGGTTTAAACCGTTTCATGGAATCTGCCAGGATTTAGTATTTAAGATGCCTGTCACTAGCAATAGATGAATCTGCTACTAGTCCTTTCATGCTATAATTCATCACAAATGTCAATCGATCAATCAATCAATGGAATTTATTCAGTACAGAGCACTGTGCTAAGCTTTGGGGAGAGTACTCTACAACAGAGTTAGATACACTTCCTGCCCACAAGGAGTTTACAGTCTTACACTTAGAGTCATCCATTATCGTTATCATCATTCAGAGGAGAGTCTGTTATTATTCATTCAATAGTATTTATTGAGCGCTTACTATGTGCAGAGCACTGTACTAAGCGCTTGGAATGTACAAATCGGTAACAGATAGAGACACTCTCTGCCCTCTGACGGGCTTACGGTCTAATCGGGGGAGACGGACAGACAAGAACAATGGCAATAAATAGAATTGAGAGGAAGAACATCTCATTAAAACAGTAGCAAATAAATAGAATCAAGGTGATGTACATCTCATTGAGAAATTATTATTATTATATGCTGTCTAGTCGTTCCCGAACCATAAGCTACTCCATGGATAGACTTTCTCCAAAACATCCTGTCCTCTGCTATAATCTGCAACAGATTGGGGATCGTGGATTCAGGGAAATTTGAGTTGCCCGGGTATTAGCACAGCGTGGCTCAATGGAAAGAGTCTGGGCTTCAGCGTCGGAGGCCATGGGTTCGACTCCCGGCTCTGCCACTTGTCAGCTGTGTGACTGTGGGCGAGTCACTTCACTTCTCTGGGCCTGAGTTACCTCATCTGTAAAATGGGGATTAACTGTGAGCCTCCCGTGGTACAACCTGATTACCCTGTATCTACCCCGGTGCTTAGAACAGTGCTCTGCACAGAGTAAGCGCTTAACAAATGCCAACATTATTATTAGCAGATCTGCTTTCCCCGCCCTCCCCTGAGACATCCAATATCACACGCACATCCTCACACATGAACAAACACAGTCCACCCTGCTACCAGTCATCCCACCCCCTGGGGATCACTTGGCAGTTTGAAGACAGGCAGGAGTAGGGAGGAATTCTTAGCTGCTTCTCTCTGTCTCTCTGCTGGCATCAGCGAGGCTCATAATAATAATGACAATAATAATAATAGTATTTGCTGAGTGCTTACTATGTGCCAGGCACTGTTCTAAGCACTGGGGGAGATACAAGATAATTAGGGTGGACACAGTCCCCACATGGGTCTCACAGTCTTAATCCCTATTTTACAGATGAGGTAACTGAGTCCCAGAGAAGTGAAGTGACTTGCTCAAGGTCACACACCAAGCAAGTGGTGGAGATGGGATTAGAACCTCTGACCTTCTGACTCCCGGGCCTGTGCTCCACTCACAGGCCATAATTCATTCAATAGTATTTATTGAGCGCTTAGCATGTGCGGAGAACTGTACTACACGCTTGGAATGTACAATTCGGTAACAGATAGAGACAATCCCTGCCCAGTGATGGCCGTAATGCTTCTCCTATCATCAGTCAGTCAATCAACTGACTGATTCGAGCGCTTACTGCGTGCAGAGCACTGTACTAAGCGATTGGGAGAATGATGCAGCATGGCTTAGTGGAAAGAGCCCGGGCTTGGGAGTCAGAGGCCATGGGTTCGAATCCCAGCTCTGCCACTTGTCAGCTGTGTGACCGTGGGCAAGTCACTTAACTTCTCTGTGCTTCAGTTACCTCATCTGCGAAATGGGGATTAACCGTAAGCCTCACGTGGGACAACCTGATCACCCCGTATCTACCCCATCGCTTAGAACAGTGCTCTGCACATAGTAAGCGCTTAATAAATACCAACATTATGATTATATTCCCCGCCTACAATGACTGTACAGTCTAGAGGGAGAGACAGGCATTAATATGAATTAATCAATTACAGGCATGGACCTAAGTGCTGTGGGGCTGAGAGGGGTGTTGAATAAGGGGAGCAAGTCAGGGTGATGGAGAAAGGAGTTGGAGAAAAGGAAAGGAGGACGTTCCAGGCCAGAGGTAGGATATCATAATGATAATAACGTTGGTATTTGTTAAGTGCTTACTATGTGCAGAGCACTGTTCTAAGTTCTGGGGTAGATACAGGGTAATTGGGTAGTCCCACGTGAGGCTCACAGCTAATCCCCATTTTACAGATGAGGGAACTGAGGCCCAGAGGAGTGAAGTGACTTGCGCACAGTCACCCAGCTGACAAGTGGCAGAGTCGGGATTCGAACCCATGATCTCTGACTCCCAAGCCCTGGCTCTTTCCACTGAGCCACGCTGCTTCTCAGTGATCTGGGCAAGAGGTTGGCAGCGAGATAGACAAAATCAAAGTACAGTGAGAATAATAATTATAATGATGATATTTGTTAAACCCCTCTCAGTAGGGTTTCCAGTTCTCTGCCAATCTCAACTACGGGAGGGAGAGTGAAGCAGAGGACATACCCATTCCACTCCTAGCTTGGCCAGTGGCTGTGAATGGAAGGCCATCCGCTACAAGACAAAATTCACCCGGGCTGGGCAGCAGAGGCACGGGAGAAAGTCGAGGGCGGAGACTCAGGTTTACTGCGCCGAAGAAGGCGGTGGTAAACCGCTTCCGTATTTTTACCAAGCAAACTCTCTGGATCCACTACCGGTACGATGGCAGATGGACCTTCTGGGAGAGACGTGTCCGTGGCGTCGCTATGGGTCGGAGACGACTCGACGGCATGAGACAAGGCAGACGACTGAGGCCCAGAGCAATGAAGTGACTTGCCCGAGGAAACACAGCAGACAAGGGACCGAGCCAGGATAAGAACCCAGTTCCTTCTGACTCCCAGACCTGGCTTCTCTCCACTATGTCATGCTGCTTCTGATGCTGAGAAGGTAAACATTAGAGGAGTGAAGTTCATTCATTCATTCAATAGTATTTATTGAGCGCTTACTATGTGCAGAGCACTGTACTGAGCGCTTGGAATGTACAGATCGCTAACAGGTAGAGACAGTCCCTGCCCTTGGACGGGCTCACGGTCTAATCGGGGGAGACGGACAGACAAGAACGATAGCGATAAATAGAATCGAGGGGATGCACATCTCATTAAAACAATAGCAGATAAATAGAATTAAGGCGATGTACATCTCATTAACAAAATAAATAGGGTGATGAAAATATATACAGTTGAGCAGACGAGTACGGTGCCGAGGGAAGGGGAAGGGAGGGGGGAGGATCAGAGGGAAAGGGGGGGAAAAGAGGGTTTAGCTGTGGAGAGGTGAACGCGGGGGTAGAGGGAGTAGAGGGAGAAAGGGGAGCTTCTTGGAGGAGGTGAGCTGTAAGTAGGATTTTGAAGAGGGGAAGAGAATGAGTTTGGCGGAGGTGAGGAGGGAGGGCCTTCCGGGACCGCGGGAGGACGCGGCCCGGGGGTCGACGGCGGGACGGGCGAGACCGGGGGACGGCGAGGAGCTGGGCGGCGGAGAAGGGAGGAGAGGTAGGAAGGGGCGAGGTGACGGAGAGCCTCGAAGCCTAGAGTGAGGAGTTTTTGTTTGGAGCGGAGGTCGATAGGCAACCCCTGGAGGTTTTTAAGAAGGGGAGTGACAGGCCCAGAGAGTTTCTGCAGGAAAGTGAAGTGTGCGGGCTGGGTTGTAGTACCCTCTTGGAAAAGCGATATCATCTTAATAACGGGAGGTATCTAACTTCTGCTCGCCTCCCCTGCATTAGCTATTGGTCCCTTCTGGGACAAAGGACACTATTCGGGGAATTTCAAAAGTGGTTCCAACCCGCCCACAGTGAATCTCTCCTTAACCTCTAGGAACTGGATCGAAGGGTTTCGTTTCCGCATGGCTCGCCTTCCTGGCTCATTTTTTTAATGTTATCTTAATATGAATATAGGCCAATCTCCTCCAAGAGGCCTTCCCTGACTAAGCCCTCCTTTCCTCTTCTCCCATTCCCTTCTGCATCACCCTGACCTGCTCCCTTTGTTCATCCCCTTTGTGTCCATATCTGTAATTGATTTATTTCTCTTAATGTCCGTCTCCCCGTCTACCCTGTAAGTTCACCGTAGGCAGGGAATGTGTCCGTTTATTGTTGTATTGCTCTCTCCCAAGTGCTTAGGATAGTGCTCCGCACACAGTAAGCGCTCAATAAATAAGACTGAATGAATTGAACATCTTGAGTGATTTCCTGAATGAAGGACTTAAAGAGTTTATCCACCAGCCTTCGCAGATGACACTTAGCAATTTTGGCTGATTTATCTGTCACTCAGATGGCAGAAGGCGCATGAGGAGCAGCGTGGCCTAGTAGATACGACGCGAGCCTGGGAGTCGGAAGGACCTGGGTTCTAATCCCAGCTCCGTCACTTGTCAGCCGTGTGATCTGGGGCATGTCACTTCACTTCTCTGGGCCTCGGTGACCTCATCTGGACGACGGGGAATAAGACTGCGAGCCCCACACGAGACAGGGACAGGGTCCAGCTCGATTAGCTTGTATCTACCCCAGCACTTAGTACAGTCCCTGGCACTTTGTAAGCACTTGATAAATAACATAAAAAAAAAAAGGTCAGGAAGTCTCTCAGAGTGATGGCTGATTTTTAATGAAGGACAATGGCGATTTTAAATACGTATGTACCTCTTCGCTCTAGAATGCGGACTGTCTCCCTGGGAAGGGTTGAAGAAACTTTTTTCTCAGCTTGTTGTGATGTGTGATATTAATAAAACCTCCCTGCTGTTGGAATCCATCCCCTCAGCTTCTTTTCCCAAGGCCTAATTGTGTGCTCGATAATAGTGCATATTAAAGAAATCCATTAGAGTTGGGCGGGTGTTATCTGTCTTTTTCAAGTACTTTAAACACCCTGTATCGGGAGGATCTATGAAAATACTACTTCATTTTGAAATTTATAATTCTGTCCTAAATCCTCCTTCCCCTCCCCACTCTTCCCCACCTTTCTTGGTGAGGCCTTGACCCACTTTAATAAAAGAAAAATGGCACTCTTTAATGAGATCGTCCCTCACGCTCCCCTGCTCTTAGTTATTTAGTTATGGTATTGATTAAGCCCTTACAACAGTCCAACAACTGCGCTAAGAGCCAGTGTAGGTATAAGATATTCGAAGGGGAAGCAATCTCTCTACCACGTGGGACTCACGGTCTGATAGGAGAGCTCCTATCTTATCCCCGTTTTACAGATGACAAAACCGAGTCACCAATAGAAGCTGAGGGATTTGCCCCGGGTGACACCAGAATCAAAACCCAGGTCTTCTGACTCCCAGTCCCGTGACAGTGTGAAGTGAAGCACACGTCCACTGATGTGGGGGACGTGTTGGCCACTCCTATTAAATTATACTTTTCCAAGTGCTTATTACAGTGCCCTGCACATACATCTATGTTTATGAATTTGTGTTGACAACTGCATTGTGAAGGCCACAAGAGAACAGAAAAAGAAATCCATTGATTCATTCATTCATTCATTCATTCGTATTTATTGAGTGCTTACTGTGTGCAGAGCACTGTACTAAATGCTTAGAAAATACAATTTGGCAAATATCTGAGGTGGTTATAAGATTTGTTGACTACCGGCTGGGACAGAAGCAGCGTGGCTTAGTGGATGGAGCCCTGGCCTGGGACTCAGAAGGACCTGGGTTCTAATCCCAGCTCTGCCACTCGTCTGCTGTGTGGCCTTGGGCAAGCCACTTCACTTCTCTGGGCCTCACTTCCCTCATCTGTAAAATGGGGATGAAGAGTGTGAGCTCCACTTGGGACAGGGACTGTGTCCAACCCGATTTCCTTGTATCCACCCCAGCACTTGGTATAGTGCCTGGCAATTAGTAAGTACTTTACAAATACCACTATTATTATTATTATTATTATTATTAGTCCATTTGGACTTGTGGGAAAGGGACTCTGATCTGATAATCTTGTATAATAATAATAATAATAATAATGTTGGTATTTGTTAAGCGCTTACTATGTGCAGAGCACTGTTCTAAGCGCTGGGGGAGATACAGGGTAATCTGGTTGTCCCACGTGAGGCTCGCTGTTAATCCCCATTTTACAGATGAGGAAACTGAGGCACAGAGAAATGAAGTGACTTGCCCACAGTCCCACAGCTGACAAGTGGCAGAGCCGGGAGTCGAACCCATGACCTCTGACTCCGAAGCCCGGGCTCTTTCCACTGACCCACGCTGCTTCAGAGTTTAGTACAGGGCTTGGCCCATAGTAAGTGCTTACCAGATACCGCGGTTACAATTACTATTCTTCAATCCCAGCTCTGCCACTTGTCGGCTGTGTGACTGTGGGCAAGTCACTTAACTTCTCTGGGCCTCAGTTCCCTCATCTGTAAAATGGGGATTAAGACTGTGAGCCCCACGTGGGACAACCTGATTCCCCTATGTCTACCCCAGTGCTTAGAACAGTGCTCGGCACATAGTAAGCGCTTAACAGATACCAACATTATTATTATTATTCAGGCTAAGCCATGGTGTCACACTGATTCCAAAAAGCAGTTAATGATTGTGTGTGTGTTATCTAGACATGTGCATGCGCTTATGGGTCTCCTCAGCTCAGTTCTCAGCATTTAAGAAGGTCCGTGTGAGTGATTCGAAGGACTCTGGTGATACTCTCAGTTTTGGGGGCGTTTAAAGAGTTTCACATAATTTCACTCCTTGTTCACTACTTGGCACATAGTAAGCATTTAAGCAACACCACAATAAATAAATACGTTAAATAAAACTCCTGCATCATCCATCTCGTGTCTTCTAGACTGTAAACTCCTGGTAGACAACAGATGTATCTACCAACTCTGTTGTACTGTAATCTCTCCAACACTTGGAAGCAGCGTGGCTCAGTGGGAAAGAGCCCGGGCTTTGGAGTCAGAGGTCATGGGTTCGAATCCCGGCTCTGCCACTTGTCAGCTGTGTGACTATGGGAAAGTCACTTCACTTCTCTGTGCCTCAGTTACCTCGTCTGTAAAATGGGGATGAAGACTGTGAGCCTCACGTGGGACAACCCGATTACCCTTTATCTACCCCAGCACTTAGAACAGTGCTCTGCACATAGTAAGCGCTTAACAAATACCAGGATTATTACTTGGACAGTGCTCGGCACCCAGTGAGCATTCAATAAGTACTGCTGATTGATTAATCGATTCCTCTTTCTTTCCTCCTACATATTTCCTGTGTCTCAAATGTCTTCCACTGAGTCTCGCTACATCTCAAGCACGTGCATCCTGGAAGTTCTTGGTTAATGATGGTCTTCAATCATGGGTTTTCCAGGACTCTGGCTAGAGTCTTGCCAGCGTGGAAGAACAGGGAAATCCCACGGTGACGATGACCTCCACCATCCGTTCTCTGCTTCTTCTTCTTAAAGGTAGGCCTCCTTGAAATCCAGTGTTATTTCTTCAATGTCCGTGGGTCACACCAGGGCGGTAAAGTTACCTAAATAGTTCATTCCCTTCTCGGGAATTCCCTGCTGGAATTCCATAATATCCAGGAGGCTCTCTCTTCTTCAAGGCCAAGTTTCCATAACTATGACTTGATTTCTTGACATTTCTTCACCTGTTGGCACTTGGATCTGTATTCTTTCTTTACCCCTCCCTCAGCCCCACAGCATTTAGGTCTGCGTCTTCAAATGCCATCAAGTCGTTTCAGAATCATAGCGGCTCAATAGATCCACCTCTTCGCGAAGTCGTTCTTAGGTACTTAGGTACCTCTCCATAATTTATTGTATTTCTATTAATTGTCTGTCTCCCCCAGTAGACTGTAAGCTCACTGTGGGCAGGGAACTTGTCTACCAACTCAGTTATATTGCACTCTCCCAAGGGCTTAGTACAGTTCTCGGCACACTAAAATCACTCGATTGATTGACTGGTTGACTGATTGATTTGTTCATTCGTTCAATCGTTTTTATTGAGCACTTACTGGGTGCAGAGCACCATAGTAAGCTCTTGGACAATACAATGCAGCAATAAAGAGAGACAATCCCTGCCCACAACGGGCTTACAGTCTAGAGGGGGAAGACAGACATCAAAACAAGAAAACAGGCATCAATATAAATAAATAGAATTAAAGAAATAGGCATACATACGTAAGTGCTGTGGGGTGGGGAGAGAGGGGGAAGAGCAAAGGGAGTGAGTCGAGGTGACACGGATGGGAGGGAGAGATGATCGATTGATTGATCCATCAATCGATCGATTGATTGGCAAGCACACGATTCCTCAGAGACCCTTGTCTCAGCCCATTTCCCACTACAGAATCAGGCTGGAATTGACTTAAGATCAGTAAAGATCATGGATCCATGAATCACTGTATTCCCACAGAGTTGACCCAAGGATGTGTCTAGAGAAGGGGATCCATGATCCAGATTAACCCATGCTCAGCCACAGCCTGATACTGAAGCGGGAAATGGGCTCTTAATAAGGGGCTCTGAGGAATAGAGGAGGGAGGCGGGATGGGTTCAGATGTCCAAGATTAGTGGCCGTTTCTCATATCTAAGTAGCGAAAATGTGGAACTTGGCTCCAGCCTCAGTCCTCAAAAATCCATCTTAGAAAAGATTGAAGGGAGAAGAATGATGGAAGCAACGTTTAGGAGCATTAAACATCAAAATCAAAAAGCCCATAAATGCAAATTTAACACAAGCTAATCAAATCGAGGTCCTTGAGAGCAAAGATCATGTTGAATCTACTAGAAATCCACTGAACTCTCTTAAGCCCTTAGTACAGAGCTCCGTAAATGGAGGTGCTCAATAACTACTATTGATGGATTGATTATGAGTCAGAAAATGAATTGATTGAATTTCTCAAGGAAGATGAATTCCTGGGTCTTTCATCTGTGAAACACCAAATGGGAAATACATACTGCAGTTCCCGAGAAAGAGAAATCCTCAACAGTCAGAGACATCATGCATGGTGAACATGAAGCCCGATCGAATGGGGCAGAGACACTGAGAGGAGGTTGCATCTCTTAATAATAATAATGGTATTTGTTAAGTACCTGTTATGTGTCAGGCACTGTTCTAAGCGCTGGGATAGACACAAGCCGATCAGATTGTCCCACGTGGGGCTCACAGTCTTAATCCCCAGATGAGGTAACCGAGGCACGAAGTGAAGTGGTATTCCCAAAGTCACACAGCTGACAAGTGGAGGAGCCGGGATTAGAACCCACGACCTCTGACTGCCAAGCCCGTGCTCTTTCCACTAAGCCACACTGCTTCCCTTGAAATAATTTCCGTCTTGCCAGTCCTTTCAGCAGAAAGACTGAGGATGCTGATCTTCCGGGATCAGCATCAGCTGGCGGGATCAGGGCTCAATTACATATCATTTATTTATTCATTTACTTTAATGTCTGTCTCCCCTTCTAGACTGTAAGCTCGCTGTGAGCAGGGAATGTGTCAGTTTATTGTCCTATGGTACTCTCCCGAGTGCTTAGTACAGTGTTTTGCACACAGTAAGAATTCAATAAATACGACGGAATGAATTAATCTCATTTTCTTTTGAAATGAGCATGTAGCCAGACATGTTTTCTTCTGGATTCTCTGAAAGGAGAAGCCACCATCTGCAGCAAGTTGGTGATCGTACAAAGGATGGGCTTACTTTTAGTTTCCAATCGTCGGGAGAGGAGGAGTGAGCTATATGTCGACCCGTGTCTACCAACTCTGTTAGACTATACTCTCTCAAGTGCTGAGTACAGTGTTCTACAAACAGAAAGCACTTAATAAAGACCACTGATTGATGGATGGATAGTCAGAAAGCCTGGCTAGACAGAGCTGCTAGTGTAAAGCTAACAACAGACTCTTGACCTTGAATGACGTATATGAGCCGACTGTAGCGCCCGGATCTCGGTCAACATTTAATGGTTTCAAATGCCGCTTTCATTTTCCCTCTCCCTCGCAACCTTTTCTAAACTGGATTTAAATCTTTCTAGCATGACGCTTCACGGTGAAACTTGCTGCAACAAGCTGAGAGAAGGCGATCCAGAGAAAATCCCATTTTTCTCCGCTTCGTGCTGGATTTGAAGCACGAGCAAATCCAACAGAGACGCCCCTCCGTATCCAGGGAGGTGCCAGCTGGACTTTCTGGTGGGCTTGGGATCACTCAAACACCTTTTAGAGGCAGGCACCTCTCTCCCAGGGAAACTCAGATACGACCTCCGATGCCTCTGTCTCCAGGAAATTAACTGCTCGAGCTTAAGTCAGCCCGTGCACATAAAGGAGCCGGAGACCAGCTTTAGTTAGCTGAGGTAAAGGACACTGTTCCATACTAAATAATTCCTTTTCTCTTAAATTCCCTGAGGGTTTTTTTGTTTTGTTTTAAAACAGGTCAGAGGCCTGGCCTTTCCAGTGGGGTGCTGGAGGATAGGTTAGAGCTTGAATTTTATATCAAATTCATTCGTTCATTCTTTCAATCGTATTTACTGAGCGTTTACTGAGTGCAGAGCACTGTACTAAGCTCTTGGAAAGTACAATTGGGCAACAGAGAGAGACGATCCCTATCCAACAACGGGCTCACTGTCTAGAAGGGGGAGACAGACAACAGGACAAGTGGACAGGCATCAAGAGCATCAAAATAGATAAATAGAATTATAGATATATACACAAATATATCAAATGAGAAGAGGGTCAGTCAGAAGGGAGTCAGAATGACCTGAGTTCTAATCCCAGCTCTGCCGCTGGTCTGCTGGGTGACCTTGGCAAGTCACCTCACTTGTCTGGGCCTCAGTTCTCTCATCTGCAAAATGGAGATTAAGATTGTGAGCCCTGTGTGGGACAGGGACTTTGTCCAACCTCATTAGCTTGGATCTACCCCAGCTCCTAGAGCAGTGCCTGGCACATAGTCAGCGCTAAACAGATTCCATAAAAAAAGGGTAGTCTAAAGATAGTTCTTAAAGGAAATCTCAACATCAAATGGGTCCAACTGCCACCTGTTAATGAACACCAAGCTTAAATTAGTCACAATGGGATCATAGAGCTGGAATCCATGTTTGCATGAGAAGCAGCATGGCTCAGTGGAAAGAGCACGGTCTCGAGAGTCAGAAGTCATGAGTTCTAATCCCGGCTCTGTCACTAGTCAGCTGTGTGACTTTGGGCAAGTCACTTCATTTTTCTGTGCCTGTTACCTCATCAGTACGATGGGGATTAAGACTCTGAGCCCCACATGGGACAATCTGATTAGCTTGTATCTATCCCAGTGCTTAGAACAGTGCTTGGCACATAATAGGTACTTTACAAATACCATTATTACTATTATTATTGTCGTAGGTGTGAAATGCCAGGTTTAAGTAACATGCCCTTGTTTTCACGAGATGTTCTCCCCCTTGACTCTATTTATCGCCATCGTTCTCATCCGCCCGTCTCCCCCGATTAGACCGTAAACCCGTCAAACGGCAGGGACCGTCTCTATCTGTTGCCGACTTGTTCATTCCAAGCGCTTAGTACAGTGCTCTGCACATAGTAAGCGCTCAATAAATACTATTGAAATGCCCTTTGGTGCGTCGGGGGAAAGGTAGGAGCTGCTGCAGATTAAGGTGAAAAGATGAAGGTCTTCAGGACATTCTATCCAGCAATCAATTGTATTTATTTAGTGCTTACTTCATTCGATCCTATTTATTGAGCACTTACTATGTGCACAGCAAGGGGAAAGGATCTCACTCTCACCACCACCGTCGTCATCCTCACCATTGACATCTTCATTATCAGCACCATTATTTGTATTTAATGAATCCCCACTGAGTGTAGTGTATTGAACAATGTGCTGATGGGAGAGAACAGTAGACTTACATGATCTCTGCCCTTATATTCTAGTGGAGGAGATTGACATTAGTCATTTACTCATGGAGAGGCGGAGCGTCCTAGGACAGAGAACTTGGGACTGGAATAGGGAAATCTGGGTTCTAATATCTGCTCTGCCCCAGGCCCGCTGCGTGTCTTTGAGCAAGTCACTTAATCTCTCTATGACTCGGTTTTCTCATCTGTAAAGTGGAGATAAGTATGTATTCTTCCTCCCTTTTAGATTGCGAGCCCCCCGTGGGACCGATGCTTAGTCACTAGTAAGTGCTTAATAAATGGGACAATCCTTACCAAAGGAAGAAGGACCAGTAGGTACGTAGGTGAGTTAGAACTTCGGTAACATTCATTCAATCGTATTTATTGAGTGCTTACTATGTGCAGAGCACTGTACTAAGCGCTTGGAATGGACAAATCAGTAACAGATAGAGACAGTCCCTGCCCTCTGACGGGCTTACGGTCTAATCGGGGGAGACGGACAGGCAAGAACAACGTAGCACATAAGGTACGTATACAAGTGCTGAGGGTGGTTGGGAAAACCGCAATGTCTAGAACGGTTAGGTACGCCTAAATGTCTGCTAACTGGAAAATGATGGTGTTTTTCCTCCAGTAATAATAATAATTGGGGTATTTGTTAAGCGCTTGCTATGTGCTAGGCACTGTACTGAGCACCGGGGTGGATACCAGCAAATCGGGTCGTATCCCGTGGGACTCACAGTCTCAAACTCCACTTTACAGATGAGGTAACTGAGGCACAGAGAAGTGAAGTGGCTTGCCAAGGTCGCACAGCAGGCAAATGACATAGTCAGGATTAGAACCCTGACCTTCTCACTCCCAGACCCACGCTCTATCCACTCCATCGTGCTGCTTCTCCTCACTATTTCCTGTCCATTTCTCTTTTAAAGCCACACCGATCATTTATACACCCTGATGGCTGCTTCTAAAATCCGGGTCCTCAAGTCCGGTGTTCTTTCTGGCCCAGCGCTTTATAATTTCTCAGCTTCCAGCTCTGGCAGGGGCTCCGGGTCGTCTGCGTGGCCGGCGTCTTTGGGCTGTCAGCTGGTCCAGGGATCCGAAACCCTTCGAAGGGAAGGCCCAGAGAGTCACCCTTGCACCTGATCTGATCCTACACCGAACCCCAGGGAGAGAACTGAGAATGCTCCAAGGGGAAAGAGATTCGCCACCATGTCGAAAATGACAACGCTCCTCCCGCTACCCTTGCAAAAGACGTCTGCAGAGATACGCCTTCTCCATCTATGCAACGACGGAACGGGCTCGTTTTCTGCCGTCTCTTGAAACTCCTCCAGCTCCCTGTGTTTACCGTGATGACTTTCTGTGCTAATTCTCAGTGAGTGAAGCATGAAATAGATTCGCAGGCCAGACCCAGTTAGGGCGCTTTTAAGCTATTTGAGGTTGCTGTGATGCCAGCATCTGTACCACTGGTTCTTGTGCATTTTCTTTCTCCCTCTTTCAATTAAGGACTCAGCCATTCCTCGGGCAGAGGAGGGAGGGGCTTAGTCCGTCCCACGCTTTTTCCTTTTCGGATCAGAGGGCTTGGCTGTAGGTTGAAGTAGATCGAAACCCAGGAAAGCGCAAACCAACTTTCATCTTCTGCCGTGACAAGAACCTGCCCAGCTGGTGGACTGTGGGTAGTTGAAAGACTTCTCAAAGCATCAGTGTGGTTCCACTGGGCACAACAGTTGAATAATTAAACATCTTTCGGGAACTATAAATGCTAGGAAGTTCACAAAAGGAAGGCACTTGAAGGCATGTCACTGGCTGGGGATAATAATAATACTCATAGTTTTCTATTAAGTGCTTATTGAGTGCCAGGCACTGTACTAAGAGCTGGGGTGGATATAAACAAATCGGGTTGGGTACAGTCCCTGTCCCACCTGGGGCTCACAGTCTCAATCTCCATTTTACAGATGAGGTTAACTGAGACCCAGAGAAGTGAAGTGACTTTTCCAAGGTGCCGAGCCGGGATTAAAACCCACGACCTGCTAACTCCCAGGCCCGTGCTCTATCCACTATGCCCATGTGGTTACGGAAAAAAATGTGTGTTTTCACCACTTAATGGAATCTAGTTCTTATACTTACTTGCCCCAACCCCTTTCCCAAGTCTTCCCTCTGGTCTGGAACTCCCTCCCCCTCCAGACCACCACTCTCCTCCCCTTCAAAGCCTCAGTGAGGTCACACCTCCTTCAAGAGGCCTTCCCCGATGAAGCCCTCTTTTCCCCAGTTCCCTCTCCCTTCTGCATCATCAATGCACTTGGCCTTCTACATCCAAAAGGATGATCTAAATTCTAGGAAGAGCCAGGGTAGAGTGGGGTAGTGGGAAGAACGCAGGCCTGGAAGTCAGAGGTTGTGGGTTCTAATCCCGGATCTGCCACGTGTCTGCTGAGTGACCTTGGGCAAATCACTGTGCTTCTCTGTGCCTCAGTTACCTCACTGGTAAAATAGGGAGTAAGATTGTGAGCCCTATGTGGAACAGGGCCTGTGTCCGACTCGATTAGCTTACAATGATGGTATTTGTTAAACGCTTACTATGTGCTAAACACTCTTCTGAGCGCTGGGGTAGATACGGGGTAATCAGGCTTTCCCACGTGGGACTCACGTTTTTAATCCCCATTTTACAGATGAGGTCACTGAGGCCCAGAGAAGTTAAGAGACTTGTTCAAGGCCACACATTAGACAGTTGGCAGAGGTGGGATTAGAACCCACGTCCTCTACCCCAGTGTTTATAGTACAGTGCCTGGCATAGTAAGCGCTTAACAAATACCACAATTATTATTACACTTTGGGCACCCCACCCTCACCCCCAGAGCAGTTATGTGCATATCTAGAAATCATTTTCTTATATCAATATCTGTCTCCCTCTCTAGACTGTAAGCTTGTTTTGGGCAAGGGATGCGTATTGTGCCGTACTCTCCCAAGTGCTTAGTATAGTGCTCTGCACCGTAAGTGCTCAGTAAATAGCATTGATTGATAGATTGATACTGTGTAGGATGTGACTTCAAAGTTACACTTGGGCAGCAAATCCTCACTGATGACTTTGTCCACTCCAAAATGTTTCCTGTTCTTGATAGAGTGTTGAGAAAAATACTGCTGTAGAGAAATAGCATGGTCTAGGGGTCTAGTCCTGGGAGTCAGAAGGACCTGGGTTCTATTTCCAGCTCTATCGCTTGACTGCTTTGTGACTTTAGGGAAGCAGTGTGGCTCAGTGGAAAGAGCCCGGGCTTTGGAGTCAGAGGTCATGGGTTCGACTCCCGGCTCTGCCACTTGTCAGCTGTGTGACTGTGAGCGAGTCACTTCACTTCTCTGGGCCTCAGTTCCCTCATCTGTAAAATGGAGATTAACCGTGAGCCTCACGTGGGACGACCCGATTCCCCTGTATCTACCCCAGCGCTTAGAACAGTGCTCGGCACATAGTAAGCGCTTAACAAATACCAACATTATTATTATTATTACTTTAGACATGTCACTTAACTTTTCTGTGCCCAAGTGAGCTCATCTGTAAAATGAGGATTTAAGACTGTGAGCCCCATGTGGTGCAGGGATTCTGTCCCACCCTATTATCTTGTAACTGCCCCAGCCCTTAGTACGGTGCTTGGCACATAATAAACACTTAACAAAATACGATAAAAAAGATTATTCTAGTTTGGTAATCACGGTGCTGCCCCACTGATTCATCTTCTACCTTTTTTTTTTTTTTTGGTATTTGTTAAGCGCTTACTATGTGCCGAGCACTGTTCTAAGCGCTGGGGTAGACACAGGGGAATCAGGTTGTCCCACGTGGGGCTCACTGTCTTAATCCCCATTTTACAGATGAGGGAACTGAAAGGGTCCCAAAAGTAAGGTCCCCATTCATTTTGTGATTTTCCTTTTTTTTTTCTTTTTTAGAATCCTAGTTCATAAACTTGTTGAAACAGTGACCATGACAAGTTGGGGCCATTTGGTGATCTTGAGAAATTCCCCTTGTTTTTCCTCCACAACCCTTCCCTCACCCCCTTCTTCTTCATTCAAATAGCCACCCCCCCCCCGATCCAGATTCTGGTCATATCCTGGCTTGACCACTGCATCATACTCCTCGCTGACCTCCTTGCCCTCCAGTCTCTCTACCCGCTCCGATCCGACTTCGCCCCGTTGCCCTGATCACTTTTCCAAATTGCCATTTTGCCCAACTCTCCCCATTCCCCCAGTAACTCTGATTGCTCACTCCTTTCTGTATCGATTGGAGATGAGAGATCAATTGGAGAGGAGAAAATGGTCAATTGGAGAAGTACAAAATGAGGTCAGAGTTATTTTTAGACAGCATAATTCGGTTTATTCTACGGGGTCCTGTTTTGTCCTGAGTTTGGTGGTCATGTCTTTGCCGTTCTAGGTGCGCCAACTTTACAAGTCGGTTACCAGGATTTTCTGAGATTTTCAGCAAGACTTAGAAATATATTTAACTGTTCAAATATGCTTTTCCAGCGCTGTTGTTTTGGAAGAATCGAAGAGTGTGAATTCAAGTTCTCACCAGTGGAATTTCTGGACGTGTGACGTCACTCACGGAGTGAATGCAACTAAGCAGGCAAATCCATGTATGTAAAACCATTTCCAGAGTTCTTTATTTATATGTCTACGTACATATCCCCTTTCCAGCTCTCCCCTACCTGAAAGTGATTTTAGGGTTTGTCTCCCCAACTTGACTGTGAGCTTCTTGAGCTTCTTGAACTTCTGTTGCTACTACCAATAATAATTATGGTTTTTATTAAATTCTTACTGTGTACCAGGCACTGTATGAAGATCTGGGATGGCTACAAACAAATCGGGTTGGACAGAACCCTGTCACAGTCTCAATTCCCATTTTAGAGGTGAGGTCACTGAGGCACAGAGAAGTTAAGCGACTTGCCCGTGGTCACAGAGCAGACAAGGGAGGAACCGGGATTAGAACCCATGACCTCCTGACTCCCAAGCCCGTGCTCTATCCACTACACCTTGCTGCCAAGTAGTATTACCACTATTAGTATTTGTTGAGTTCCTACCGTGTGTCAAACCTCCTCCCAAACTTATATATATATAAAAGATGCTCAATCCCTATCCCACATGAGGCTCACAGGCTAGGTGGGAGGAAAAACAGGCATTGAATCCCCATTTTACAGACAAGGAAACTGAGGCTCAGAGAAGATAATAATAATAATAATAATAATGTTGGTATTTGTTAAGCACTTACTATGTGCCAAGCACTGTTCTGAGCACTGGGGTAGATACAGGGTAATCAGGTTGTCCTATGTAGGGCTCACAACCTTCATTCCTATTTTATAGATGAGGTCACTGAGGCACAGAGAAGTTAATAATGATGTTGGTATTTGTTATACACTTACTATGTGCAGAGCACTGTTCTAAGCGCTGGGGTAGATGTAAGGTAATCAGGTTGTCCCACGTGAGGCTTACAGTCTTAATCTCCATTTTACAGATGAGGTAACTGAGGCACAGAGAAGTCAAGTGAGTCGCCCGAGTTCACACAGCTGACAAGTGGCGGAGCCGGGATTAGAACCCATGACCTCTGACTCCCAAGCCCGGCTCTTTCCACTACGCCACGCTACTTCTCACCTCGTCTCTGCCCGTCGGATTCCTGTCGAGGCCCTGAATGCAGCCAAGAGACAGAGGGGCCAGACATGTAAGGCACATGAAAAGGGCTTTTATGTACAGGTCCCGTCTACGAACACACCCCAGTGCCGGAGACTCTAAGCTCGCTGTGGTCAGTGAATGTGATCGTTTATTGTTATGTTGTTCTCTCCCAAGCGCTTAGTACAGTGCTCTTCACAGAGTAAGTGTTCAATAAATATTCTCGATTCAATTTATTGCCATTGTTCTTGTCTGTCCGTCTCCCCCGATTAGACTGTAAGCCTGTCAAAGGGCAGGGACCGTCTCTATCTGTTACCGATTTGTACATTCCAACGCTTAGTACAGTGCTCTGCCCATAGTAAGCGCTCAATAAATACTATTGAATCAATGAATGAATAAATACGATTGACCGAGTGATGCAGTACTGGCTTCACAGCTCTCCATCACCTCGAACCCTCCTACCCCACCTTGTTTCTCTCCCTCTACAACCCAGCCCGCACACTTTGCTCTTCTGTCGATGATGATGTCTTACTATGTGCCAAGCACTGTTCTAAGTGCTGGGGTAGATACGAGGTAATCGGGTTGTCCCACGTTGGGCTCACAGTTTTAATCCCCATTTTACTGATGAAGTAACTGAGGCCCAGAGAAGTGGAGTGACTTGCCCAAGGTCACACAGCAGACGTGTCGTGGAGCCGGGATTAGAACCCATGACCTTCTGACTCCCAAGCCCGGGCTCTTTCCATTAAGCCAGGCTGCTTCTCTGATGCCGCTAACCTTCTCACTAGGCCTCCATCTCGCCTTTCTCACCGCCGAACCCTGGCCCACATCCTGCCTCTGGCCTGGAACAAGCAGGGTGGCTCAGTGGAAAGATCACGGGCTTGGGAGCCAGAGGTCATGGGTTCGAATTCCGGCTCTGCCACCTGTCAGCTGTGTGTCTGTGTCTCTGTGCCTTAGTTCCCTCATCTGTAAAATGGGGATGAAGACTGTGAGCCTCATTTGGGACGACCCGATGACCCTGTATCTCCCCCAGGGCTTAGAACAGTGCTCTGCACATAGTAAGCGCTTAACAAATACCAGCATTATTATTATTAATCCACAGACAATGACTCTCCCCCCCTTCAAATCCTTACTGAAGGTCCGTCTCCTCCAAGAGGCCTTCCCAGACTAAGCCCCACTTTTCCTCATCTCCCCTTCCCTTCCGCATCGCCCTGACTTTCTCCCTTTGCTCTTCCCCCCCCTTCCCGCCCCATAGTGCCTAGGTCCAGATCTGTCATTTTATTGATTCATATCGATATTATATCTATTGAGGTTAGTCTTGCCCCCTCTAGACTGTGAGCTCGTTGCAGGCAGGGATTGTCACTCTTTGCTGTATTATGCTTTCCAAGCACTTAGTACAGTGTTCTGCACACAGTAAGCGCTCGATAAGTATGATCGAATGCACGAATGAAGGAATGTAGTACTATGACCAAGATGGCAGATGTCTTAATAACCCCTGGGGTCTTTTCCACCCAAGGTGGCCACTAATTTCTCAGGATTCCTGCCGGGCCTGCCTGTCACATGGAATGTTCTAGACATTTTTCTGATTACTGCTAGTACAGCCACTGTAGGAAGACCCGGGAAGCAGCGTGGCCTAGTGGGTAGACACGGGCCTGGGAGTCGGGAGGACCTGGGTTCTAATCCCGGCTCTGCCACGCGACTGCTGTGTGACCTAAGTCAAGTCCCTTCACTTCTCTGTGTCCTCTTTTCCTCAACTGTACAACGGAGAATGAGACTGTGAGCCCCACGTGGGACAGGGATTAGGGGTATCCACCCCAGCGCTCAGTACAGTGCCCGGCACATAGTAAATGCTTAACCAATACCATAATAATAATAAAGAGTACCGGTTTCAGTGGCGATGATAACTGGGCAAAGAAGTCCAAATGTAAGCAGTGTGGCCTAGGAGAAAGAGTATAGGCCCAGAAGTTAAAAGGATCTGGGTTCTAATCTCAGCTCTGCCACATGTCTGCTGTGTGACATTAGGCGAGTCACTTCATTTCTCTGGGCCTCAATCACCTCACCCGTAAAATGGGGATTAAGACCGTGAACCCCCTATGTGACAGGGGCTGTGTCCATCCCGAGTCACCGTAATTACGCTGATTCTGTGGAATCAGTGAAACTATGGACCTTTCCCCCCTTTTTTAATCTCTCCTGTTTTCTCAGAATGCTGATTTATAATCCAGCTTTTCTGTGCCACAAATCACCAAGCTCTAAGAAAGGGAAAGGAGGAAATATTCTCAAGTGGTTTTATTGAATTTATGCAGTTACTGACCAGCTGCTGGGTTATATATTTTAAACATTTAAATGCAGACTAAGGGATCTTATTTTATTAATTATTAATTCGCCTTTTTTGCATTCCCAAGGATAGGAAATGAAAGCAGAACTAGAAGAACATAGGAGAACAGAAACAAATGAAACAAAGGAGACCCTTCTATCGGCTTTTTTCCTCTTATCGCATCCTGTCTAATTGATTTAAATATGAAGTGCAACTGACTTTATTGCATTCATCCCCACATATGTGTTCTAAAGTAGAAAACAAAATTAATTAATTGATTCCTTGAAAGAATTCTCCTTTCTGAAAGCAGCAAGGAAGATTTTTCTTTTTTGCCATTTTGTTTACTCTAGAAAAGGTGAAGCGATAACTCACATGTGCATACGGATATGATAATTTTCCTGTCAATTAAGGAGCAGAAAAATCACTCATAATAATTGCCATGGTAGGGATTTTCCTTTTTTTAATCACAATGCGGGTTGCCTACTCAGTCCTGCTATTCTCTTTATGCAGTGTGCTCTGCTGCTATTGTTCGGAGATCATTTCTTCAGTGCTCTGCACACAGTAAGCGCTCAATAAATACGATTGATCGATTCAGAGATCTGGGCATCCCTTGAGGTCCACGTCTACTCTTCTTTTGGACACATCACGCAACTCTGAGGTCTATTTCAATAGAGAGAAGAACGCCACGTTCCTGATTTTCCCTTTATTTCACGTTGTAGGCGTTGTAAGGATGAGAGGTGTGGCTCTCTTTCATATTTACCGCTGTTTTCACCATCGCCTTTCTGAGAGAAGAAGAATCTAATCTGGTGGATGGGATATCGGGACCGAAATTTTGCTGCTGCTCACTCTACTACTGAGAGCAATCCACTTCACGCAGCCGTAAAAATAGGAACTCGCCTGAGGGATTAGAGGTTAAGGAAAATCGGGCACTGCACCTGAAAGAAATTGGATATTCTCTGCTTTTCAGTCAGTCGATCCATGGAGTTTATTGAGCGCTCGCTCTGTACAGAGCCCTGTACACAGTTGCTGTGGGGTGGAGGAGGGGTGATTATTAAAGTATTTAAGGAGTATAGCCCAACATAGAGGTGACTCGGGAGGGAGGGCTTAGGCAGGGAAGTGAGGGCTTAGTCGGGGAAGGCCTCTCCCTTTCAGATCTCTCTTTTTTTTAAAGCTGTGTGACTTAGTTTCATTCATTCAATAGTATTTATTGAGCGCTTACTACGTGCAGAGCACCGTACTAAGCGCTTGGAATGGACAAATCGGTAACAGATAGAGACGGTCCCTGCCCTTTGACGGGCTCACGGTCTAATCGGGGGAGACGGACGGACGAGAACAACGGCAATAAATAGAAGCGAGGGGAAGAACATCTCATTAAAACGACAGCAAATAAATAGTTGAAAGAGTACAGAACTGGGAGTCAGGAAACCTGAGTTCTAATCCTGGCTCTTGAAAATGCCCCTGTATTATTATTAGTAGTATTATTACTCATAATGACTTTCATGGGATTCTGGGTTTTCTTGGGCAGACTGAGAAAGGGGAAGCAGCGTCACCTCGTGGAAGAGCACACGCCTGGGAGCCAGAGGATATGAGTTCTAATCTCTGCTCCTTCCACTTGTCTGCTGTGTGACCTTGGGCAAGTCATTTCACTTCCTCTGTGCCTCAGTTACCTCAACTGCAACAAGGGGATTAAGGCTGCGAGCCCCAGGTGGGACAGGGACTGTGTCCGACCTGATTATCTTGTATCTACTCCACCACTTAGAACAGTGTTTGGCACGTAGAAAGCCCTTAACACATACCACTATCATGAATATTATTATTGTTGTAATTATTGGGTGGGCGGGAGGGAGAGCTGGATGGGGACATCTAGGAAGAATGAAGAAGAATCTAATAGAAGCCACATGCCCTGGTGGCTAGACCATGAGCCTGAGAGTCAGAAGGACCTGGGTTCTAATCCTGACTCCACCACTTAATAATAATAATGATATTTGTTAAGTGCTTACTATGTGCCAGTCACTCTGCTGTGCGATCTTGGACAAGCCTGCTCTGTGCCTCAGTCACCTCATCTGTAAAATGGGGAACAAGACTGCAAGCCCCATATGGGACAGGGACGGTGTCCAAATTGATTAGCTTGTATCTACCCTAGAACTAGGGAAGCAGCGTGGCTCAGTGGAAAGAGCCCGGGCTTGGGAGTCAGAGGTCATGGGTTCGAATCCCGCCTCTGCCACTTGTCAACTGTGTGACTGTGGGCAAGTCACTTCGCTGGGCCTCAGTTACCTCATCTGTAAAATGGGGATGAAGACTGTGAGCCCCACGTGGGACAACCTGATCACCTTGTATCCCCCAGCGCTTAGAACAGTGCTCTGCACGTAGTAAGCGCTTAACAAATACAAATACCAACCAACCAACTTTAGTACAGTGTCTGGCACATAGTGAGCACTTCACAGATACCATTCAAAAGGAGTGGCATTGTTAAATATGGGAAAGCTTATCCTATTTTGTGGGTTAAGGCGGGTTTCTCAGACCTGAGTATTTTTGTATATGTTTGTCCTCGGGATGGTCCTTTTAAGCCTCAGCTTCACCCAAGTTGAACAGTTAATGTCAGAGTTAATGTTTAACACCCGGGAATGTGATCTGAGTGAAGGAAGGGATGTTTCTAAAACCTCAGGAAATACACTTTTAGTCAGTGAAAAGGGTTACTGCTATTTACAGAGGATATCAGTAACCTCTGTTATGATCCCGTACACAAGCTGACTTTAATTAGCCTCTAGGGACCTTGAAGTTAGGGTTGTTCACCTGAAAATTTGTTATATTGACTCACACACAAACAGCATTTTTAGCAAGTTCTCAGAAACGAGAAGGGCAGCCAATCAATGGTTTTCACTGAGTACTCACTAAGTGCAGAGAAGCGTCAAATCAATCAATCAATGGCATTTATCGAGGGCTTATTGTGTGCAGAGCACTGAAGTAATGCTTGGGAGAGTCCAGTTCAACAGAGTTGACGGTCACATTTCCTCCCCATCAAGAGCTCTCAGGCTAGAGGTGGAGACGACTGCTAAACTGTAGCTATCCAAGATCCGGACCTGAAATCTATGTCGGATCGCGTCTCTTAGAACAGAACAATGCATGGCAGCAGTTTAAGGGTATTAGTTGAGACCAAAAACTCCTCCTTGTCTTTCAGCGTATTGTGTTCCACCCTGACAATACAGGGTGATTTGGGAAAGCGTCTACATGGGAACTGTTGAGGATCTTGTTTTTCTGACCTTTGGGGTGACCTGGGGGCGTTCCTCTCACAGGGTGACCGGAATCGGCCTCGGTTAGCGTATCGGTGTGGGAAGGGGAAATGTTTTGGCTGAAAATGGGTTTGAAAAATGATACTCATTCCACAAGGTGACTGTAGATATCTTCATCACCCTATTTATTTTGTTTATTTTGTTTAATGAGATGTACGTCACCCTGATTCTATTTATTTGCCATTGTTTTTATGAGATGTTCTTCCCCTTGACTCTATTCATTGCCATCGTTCTTGTCTGCCCGTCTCCCCCGATTAGACCGTGAGCCCGTCAAACGGCAGGGGCCGTCTCTATCTGTTGCCGATTTGTACATTCCAAGCGCTTAGTACAGTGCTCTGCATGTAGTAAGCGCTCAATAAATACTATTGAATGAATGAATAAAGCTTGCAGTTCACTGGAAGGATGATCGGAGCCAGGAGTTAGGAAGTAGAAGTTAGGAGACTTGGGTTCTAAACTCGCCTCCATCGGTTGCCCGCCGTGTGACCTGGGGCATGTCAATTAACTTCTCTGTGCTTCAGCACCCTCGTTTATTAAAAATTGGATTCAATAACTAGCCTCCCTCCCCCTTAGGCGGGGACACCCCGTGGAACAGAGACCGTGTCTGATCCGCTTAAATTGTTTCCACCCCTTCACTCGGTTTGGTGCTTGGCACATACGGACTTAACGAATACGTCATTATTATCATCATTATCTTGATTCTTAATTTTCCCTAACTGGAATAATCACAGCCATATTCTAGACCATTTGAAGGTGAGGATCAGGTCTGCTAATTCTATTGTACTCTACTAGGCACATAGTACAGTGCTCAATAAATGCTATTGCTTTTTTCTTTGAGTTTATCCCCCTACTTTCCCAGTTAAACTATATGCTCATTGAGGGCAAGGATTCTATGCTCTCGCAAGCTCTTATCATAGAGCTCTGCACGTAGTAGATGCTCAATAAATTCTATTACTTGACCGATTATTGATAATGGTAATAATTGTCTTATTTGTTAAGGTTTTACTCTACTAAGTAAGCCAGACACTGTACTAAGCTCTAGGGTGGATACTAGCAAATAAGGTTGAGGACACTGTCCCACATGGAGCTCCCATTCTCAATCCCCATTTTACAGATGAGGCAACTGAGACATAGAGAAATGCAGTGACTTGCCCAAGGTCACACAGCAGACAAGCAGCAGAGCTGGGATTAGAACCCATGACCTTCTCACTCCCAGGTCTGTGCTCTAGCCACTGCATCATGTTGACTGGCTGATTTGGCTTCAGTGGAATATTTGAAATGATTTAACTGGGATTTCTTTTTTCTTCAGATTGGGAGAAACAAAAAACAACAACCCAAAAGCCCCAACCTAAATAGCTCACGTTCCAGAATGGGATTCACTTAAATCAGTATTTGATCAAGAGACAGAAGTAATCTTCTTCTACTGAAG
Organism: Ornithorhynchus anatinus; assembly: GCF_004115215.2. Taxonomy (NCBI): domain Eukaryota; kingdom Metazoa; phylum Chordata; class Mammalia; order Monotremata; family Ornithorhynchidae; genus Ornithorhynchus; species Ornithorhynchus anatinus. The sequence goes on from NC_041749.1 coordinate 4,588,902, forward strand.
GGTGCTATCAAGCCATTACTTAGTAACTTTTTATATAAAGAAAGCCATGATAATGAGAAAACGTAGACTTTCTGGAAAATTGCCTAAAATAAATAGCCTGAAACATTGCTGCTTTTTTCTTTTTTGTGTGTGTGGGAAAGATTTTTTACAAAAAAAATTAGCACAGCTTTTCTAGGCTGGTTAGACAGTTCCAGGAAAGGCCTAGAAGGAAAACCACATGGTTACCAAGGCGACAAGCTGACAGTGTAGGCTCCGTCCTTGGAAAATCCAGGCTCTTAAACCCCTAATATGAGTTCGGCTGTCTGGCTCATGGGTTTACACCAAAATTTAAATTTACCTGCACAATCTGCACCACACCCACTGCACTCCCTGGGATCTCCCTCTCTTTACGTCCAAATCGCACCCGTAACTTCGGCCCAGTCTCGGGCGACAACATAAAGCAGTCGTATAACCTTCAGCCAAAAGTACTCAGAGGATCAAGGTACAGCAGTGTATCTGTGCATACGTATGTACATGCGTGTTCAGAAAGATGGCTTTTTCATTTGCTAGTTTTCTAAAACTGACTTTATATTTTTATTTTACTTTTTATAAAGATGACTTTTTAATTTTTATTCTTATGAAGATGACTTTAATTTTAATTTTTATTCTTATCAAGATGACTTTTTATTTTTATCAAGATTACTTTTTATTTTTATTCTTTTAAAGATGACTTTTATTTTTATATTTATTAGGGTGACATCATACTTTTATTTTATTTTTTAAAAGATGACCTCTATTTTTATTTTTATTAAGGTGACTTTGTACTTGTCTTTTATATTTATAAAGATGACTTTTATTTTTATTTTTAAAAAGCTGACTGTTTTTATTTTATTTTTATTAAGGTGAATTTATATTTTTGTTTTATTTTGACTTTTATAAAGAGTCTTATTTTTATAAAGGTAACTATTTGGTTTTTATTTTTATAAAGATGACTTTTATTTTATTTTTAAAAAGGTGACTTTGTATTTTATTTTATTTTTATAAAGATGACTTTTATTTTTTTTAGATGATTTTATATTTTTATAAAGATGACTTTCGTTTTTAACAAGAAGACTTTTTATTTCATATTTTTAAGGTTTTTGTTAAGTGCTTACTACATGCCAGGTACTGTGTAAAGCACTGGGGTAGATACACGCTAATCAGGTTGGACACAATCTATGTTTCACGTGGGGCTTACAGTCTTCCTCCCCATATTTGACAGATGAGGGAACTGAACAATAAAAATAGTAATAATTATGGTATTTTTTAAGTGCTTACTGTGTGCCAAACACTGTTCTAAGCTCTGGGGGAGATACAGGGTAATCAGGTTGTCCCATGTGGAGCTCGCAGTCTTAAGCCCCATTTTACAGATGAGGTAACTGAGGCACAGAGAAGCAAAGTGACTTGCCTAAGGTCACACAGTGACAAGCGGCGGAGCCGGGATTAGAACCCACGACCTCTGACTCCCCAGCCCGGCGTCGTTCCGCTAAGCCACGCTGCTTCTCTAAAGTGACTTGTCCAAGGTCACACTGCAGGCAAGTGACGGAGCCGGCATTAGAACGCAGGTCCTTCTGACTCCCAGATTTATGCTCTACGTACTAGGCCGTGCTGCTTCATCGTATTACTCGTACCAGGTATCTCACCATCACCTCGTGAATGCTGCGTAACGTTCATCAGTTCATTCAGTCCTATTTATTGAGCGCTTACTGTGTGCAATTCATTACAATTCCCTGCAAAGTAAGACAGTCCGATTCAGCAACAGATAGAGATAATCCCTGCCCATAACATTGAAACCATCTCGGCCGATAAGGGAAACAGTTCCCATAGCGCGGGATTTTGTAGAAACGGAATCGACGTCACGGCCTGCAGAGACAGTGCTCCGCACACAGTAAGCGCTCAGTAAATACAATTGAAGGAATGAAGACAGATCTCTAGTTTGCATACGCGGATATCAAAACCTTCCCAAGTTGTTCAGTGATATTAATGACCATCTGAAAATGCCACATGTCATCTTGAAGTCAAATAGTGCTTTGCACGTAGTAAGCGCTTAACAAATGCAATCGTTATTATTATTGATGGTAGTATTTGTTAAGCGCTTACTGTGTGCCAAGCACCGTGCTAAGCGAAGCAGCGTGGCCTAGCGGATAGAGCACCGGCCTGCGAGTCAGAAGGAAGCTGGGTTCTAATCCCGGCTCCTCCACTTGTCTGCTGCGTGACCCTGGGCAAGTCCGCTCTGAAGCCAAGAAGCGCTACACATCATTAATCAATCAATCGGTGGTATGCGTTGAGCGCTTACTGTGTGTAGAGCACTGTGCTAAGGGCTTGGGACAGTACAGTACAACATGCCTGCCCGGACTAAGAAGCCCTTTTCCGCAGCTCCCCCTCCCTTCCGCATCACCCCCGCTCCCCTCTCCCCAGCGTTTATGTATATATGTATATATCTATAACTCTATTTTTATTGATGCCTGTTTACTTGTCTTGATATGTATATATCTATAATTCTATTTATTTTGAGGCCTGTTTACTTGTTTTGATGTCTGTCTCCCCCTCCTAGACTGGAAGCCCGGTGTGGGCAGGGATTGTCTCTCTTTATTTCTGAATTGTACTTTCCAAGCACTTAATAGTGCTCTGTACACAGTAAGCGCTCAATAAATATGATCGAATGAATAATGAACAGAGTTGGTAGACACATTCCCTGCTCACAACGAGCTGACAGTCTAGACAGTGTGAAGTTGTGATATGGAGAGCTGGGGCTATCAGAGCCCCTGTGAAGAATAAAGATGGCTTTAGCCTCAACCCAGACAAGAAAAGAATCAACAGAAAGTTTAAAATGCTTCAGAGAAAGAGTGTGGCCTAGTCAAAAGAGCACAGGCCTGGAGAGCGGAGGAACTGGGTTCTAATCCCAGCTCTGCCGCTCACCTGCCGTCTGCCTTTGGGCAAGACCCTTGACCTCTCTATGCCTCGGTTCCTTCATCTGCAAAATTGGGATTCAATACCCGTTCACCCTCCTACTTCGGCTGCGAGCCCAATGTGGGATCTGAGTACAGCGTTTGGCACGTAGAAAGCGCTCAACAAATACCACAATTATTAGAATGCAGGTCAATACGCTCGCTATGAACTGCTTGACGATTTGGGGATGTCTAATTACAAAATCACTCCAGCCAAGGCTTCAAGCAGAACCATAGCAGATTATTAAACTGCAATTTGGTTGACAACTAAATGGGGTCTCGATAACGGAGAGGGTGAGAGAGTCAGGCAGATGAAAGGGAAGGTACACGTCTGAGGAGAGGAGACGTTGGTTTGGCAATCGGGAAGAGCAGGTGTTGAATGAGATTGCTCGGAGGAAAAGTCTCCCCGGAGAAGTGACGGAGTTCCCCAAGACACTGGAAACTAGATGAGGCAGACACTCGCTCTACGCGGGGAATCAATTCCGGACTGGCAGAGAGACGATCGGGATGATCTAATAGGTCTTCCCTCTCTCTGATTTAATGACAAAGTATTTGGGAATAGAGAGGATAAAAAGATACTGCCTAGAAGGATAAAATAGAGAAGTAGCATAGCCTAGTGGAAAGAGCATGGGCCTGAGGGTCAGAGGATCTGAGTTCTAATTCCAGCTCGGCCACTTGTCTTGTGCGTGGCCTTGGACATGTCATTTCACTTCTCTGTGCCTCAGTTACCTCATCTGTTAAAAGGGGATCAAAACTGTGAGACCCACATGGGACGTGGACTGTGTCCAACCCGGTTACCTTGTATCTATCCCAGAGCTTAGTACGGTGCCTGGAACATAATAAGCACTTAACTTTTTTAGACTGTGAGCCCGTTGTGAGCCGGGATTTTTTCTATTTGTGGCTGAATTGTACTTCCCAAGCGCTTAGTACAGTGCTCTGCACACAGTAAGCTCTCCATAAATGCGATTGAATGAATGAGTGAATGAATGAAATGCCATTTTTAAAAAGGGTGGGGGTTTTAGGAAATTCCATTTAAGAAGATTTGCCGCATATTTTTCTTCCCCAATATTTTAACTTGAAACATTATGTCATTTTCTTTCTGAGATTGTGATTTAACGAACTGTTCTCAATTGATTGTAAAGCAAATCTATGTCAGTGAACGGTGAAGCTTTAAGGAAAACACTGTACCCGAATTTAAATGAAAGAAAAATATGAATAACAGCCTTTTGGTCATTAGGTTAGATTTAGGCAAATAAATCCAAACATAAATATCAGCAAGAAGGGTTACCATTAAAAAAATGACAACTGCCTTGAATCGTCATGCTCAAACTATGCAGGGGCTATAAGAAAATGAATTTGTCATCTAAAATTAGAATTATCGTTAGCCTTGGGCAGCTGGAGGCATAAATGTGACTTCATTGAATGTCAGTTCATTTGTGCATTTTCAGATCTTCCATCTTCTTCCGAACACATATCACCTTTGAAAATGCTAACCCTCTTAATTCTGTAGGAAATGCATCTTAGTTTGGAAGATTAGTCTTTAACTTTAGAAAATTGTGACTTTTGTCTTCGAAAAATCTTTTTTTTTTTAGTAATACAGTCTCTCTCTCTCTCTCTCTTTCTCTTTCTCTCTCTCTAAAAACCCAGGCAATCCCAACAGGGTTGTCCCCTCCCGAGGCCGAGGCCGCTTGCTACTGTGGGAAACCACAGAGGTGTGCTTTGAAGGAAGAAGGCAGGCAGGGGAGACTCTTGCCCAGGATTCACTGGAAGGATGCGGGATAGGATGTCCTTCCATCCTGTCTCCAAACCCTCCTCCGCATCTATGCTCATAGATTGCGAGCCCCCCGAAGGAAAGGCGGCAATGTTTAATTTCCACCTGTGTATTCTCCCTGCTCTGAATACAGTAAATTCTTAGTAAATGCTACTCCTATTACTATTATCACTGCTACGATTATCACTGATTCTCTGGACAAGACACTAATGCTAGGAAAAGTCCAGGGAGAAAAGGTGGAAGAGGCAGGTCGGCAGCTAGATGGAGACCAGAACGATAATAATAATGTTGGTATTTGTTCATTCAGTAGTATTTAATGAGCGCTTACTATGTGCAGAGCACTGTACTAAGCGCTTGGAATGGACAATTCGGCAACAGATAGAGACAATCCCTGCCCATTGACGGGCTTACAGTCTCATCGATTTGTTATGCGCTTACCGTGTGCAGAGCACTGTTCTAAGTGCCGGGGTAGATACAGGGTAATCAGATTGTCCCTCGTGAGGCTCACAGTCTTAATCCCCATTTAACAGATGAGGTAACTGAGGCACAAAGAAGTTTAGGGACTTCCCCACAGTCACCTAGCTGACAAGTGGCAGAGTCGGGATTCGAACCCATGACCTCTGACTCCCAAGCCCGGGCTCTTTTCCCTGAGCCACGCTGCTTCTCTAATGATGATAACGGAAGAAACTTTAGAAAAGTTGCGGATCATGGCGGAGGACGGGACGTTCTGGAGAAAGTAGATCCGTGGAGTCTCTATGGATCGGAAACGACTCGACGGCCCTGAATGATAATTATAACTATTACTGCTATTATTACTGCTACTATTACTAATAATGAGAAGCGCTGATAATAATTAGAGAAGCAGCATGGCTCACTGGAAAGATCCTGGGCTTGGGAGTCAGAGGTCATGGGTTTGAATCCCGGCTCTGCCACCTGTCAGCTGTGTGACCGTGGGCGAGTCACTTCACTTCTCTGGGCCTCAGTTACCTCATCTGGAAAATGAGGATTAACAACCTGATGACCCTGTATCCACCCCAGCGCTTAGAACAGTGCTCTGCATATAGTAAGAACTTAACAAGTACCAACATTATTATTATTATTATTGTTACTACTGCTTCCACTATTACTTCTCCTGCGACCCTTGATGTACCCCACCAGGCAACCTGGACTAGCTGGTGCCTTGAGGAATTGGCCCTAGTAGCCAGCGGAAGATCAGCAGCAGGTTCAGGAGCCCTCAGGGTTCACTTTGCCACCATTCATTCTTTCATTCAATCGTAATTATTGACTACTTACTATGTGCAGAGCACTGTACTAAATGCTTGGAATGTACAGTTCGGCAACAGAGAGAGACAATCCCTGCCCAATGATGGGCTCACAGTCTAAATGGGGGAGACGGACAGCAGAGGAAAAATCAGAACAAAACAAATCAAGATAAATAGAAGCAAGGAGATAGACACCTCATTAACAAAATAAAGAGGGGAATAAATAATATATTCAAATGAGCACCATACTGAGGGGAGGGGAAGGAGAAAGAGCAGAGGGTGGAGGGGAGGGGAGGGGGAGCGGAGGGAAGGGGGGGGCTCAGTCTGGGAAGGCCTCCTGGAGGAGGTGAGCTCTCAGTAGGGTACTACGCAGCTCTCTCCTGGTTTGACCCCAGCTCAAGGCCCAGGAGAACGACACAATCTGACCCCCGAACCATCCCCGGCTGGAGACCTGGGGCTCAGAGATCTCCCCTTATGCTCCTGTGCTGCCCAGGCCAAATCCCAGATGAATACCAGCCCGGCAGGGCAGGATCAATATTAATATTCTATATAAAATATTATTATTAGCATCATCTTTACATATAATAAAATTATTCTATGTTATATAATACTTATATTATCGTATGTCTATATAATAATAACAATAATGATTGCTGTATTTGTTTAGTGCTTGCAATGTGCCAGACACTGAACAAATACGGCCATTATTATTGTGAGTACACAGTGCCGGGGTCTTGTCTTATCCCGTCGAGTCGTTTCCGACCCACAGCGACACCACGTACACAACTCTCCCAGACTGCCCCGCCTCTATCTGCAATCTTTCTGGTGGTAGATCCGTAGAATATTTTCGGTAAAAACCTGGAAATGGTTTACCATTGCCTTCTTCCTTGCGGTAAATTCGAGTCTCCGCCCTCGACACTCTCTCTCATGCCGCTGCTGCCCAGCAAGGGTGAGTTTTGATCTGTTGCAGATTGCCTTCCACTGGCTAGCCACTGGCCAAGCTGGGAATGGAACGGACAGGCCGCGGCTTGACTCTCCCTCCCGTAGCCGAGACTGGTAGAGGACTGGAAACTCTCCAGGTGCAATCCTGAGAGGGGAACGCTGGGGTGGACACAAGCAAATCAGGTTGTACTCAGTTCCTGTCCCATATGAAGCTCACAGTCTCAATCCCCATTTTACAGTCGAGGGAACTGAGGCCCAGAGAAGTAAAGTGACTTGTTTTAGGTCACACATGGAGACAATTGCTCCGTGGACAGGCTGGACCCTGGCAGCTGGTGGTGGACAGGAAGTAAAAGCGTAGCCCCTTAATAATAATGGTATTTATTAACGATCATGGTATTTAATAAGTGCTACGTATGTATCGAGCACTGTTCTGCTGGGGTAGAACAGTAGGGCTAGGGTAGATAGATGGTAATCGTGTCAGACAGAGTCCTTGTGCTACTTGGTTTTGAATCCCCATTTTACAGTTGAGGAAACAGAGGCACAGAGAAGTAAAATGACTCCCCGAGGTCACACAGCAGGCAAGTGGCAAAGCCAAGACTAGAACTCGGGTCCTTCGATTTCCCGACCTTCGCTGTTTCCACTAATCCACTCTGCTTCCTACTACCACGTTTACTATCACTGCTGACTCTGCCCAAGATCCCTTGTCCTCCTATTTGATCAGTTAATGGCATTTATTGAGCATTTACTGCGTTCTCGATCAATCAATGATATTTATTGAGCATTTACTGCATGCAGAACACTGTATTAAGCACTTGGGAGAGGACAATATAGCAAGTGTTGACAGACATGTTCCCTGAGTACAATAAATTTACATTCTAGAGGGGAAGGCAGACACTGAAGAAGACAGACTGATATAAATAAATAAATTACAAGTATGGACATATCTTAATGGGGCAGGTACAGAAGTGAAAAATTCAGATAATAATAATGTTGGTATTTGTTAAGCGCTTACTATGTGCAGAGCACTGTTCTAAGCTCTGGGGTAGATACAGGGGAACCAGGTTGTTCCACGTAGGGCTCACAGTCTTAATCCCCATTTTCCAGAAGAGGGAACGGAGGCACAGAGAAGTGAAGTGACTTGCCCACAGTCACACAGCTGCCAAGTGGCAGAGCTGGGATTCGAACCCATGACCTCTGACTCCAAAGCCCGTGCTCTTTCCACTGAGCCACGCTGCTTCTTTAGAGATGCCCCTTCTTTAGAGATCACCATTTTTAGAGAAGCAGAGAATTCGAGCGATTGAGTGGAAAGAGTACAAGGGTGGGAGATGTGGTCCTTACCTTGTCTTCTCCATTTGTTTCCTGTGTGACCTTGTTCAAGTCATTTAATTTCTCCGTGTTTCAGAGTCCTCATTTGTAAAATACACGTGGTTCCGTAGGCTGTGAACGCTGTGTCGAATAGAGCTGTATCCGATATGATTATGACGTATTCGCCTCATTGCTCGGCAGTGTTACAGTGCTTAATGATGACCACAGGTATTATGAGAGATTTTAAGGAGTCAGGCATGTCATTACTGTTTTCCCTGGAGCAAGCACGTGAGGGAAGATAGAAGATTATTTTGTATTCTCCCAGCTGCTTAGAGCAGTGTTCTGCACCTAGTAAGCGCTCAATAAATACCACTGATTGATGTGAGTTGATAAGAATTCACTGACAAGTTTACTGTGGATTTGAATTAAATTCTGCGGTTGCCGCTTACAAATGGCTCTTGTGGAAATCATTTATCCTTTGGATCTTTCTTGGGCATGTATCCAGTCCAACACCCCAAATCAGCCTTCATCCCTAAGTATTTGAGGTCGATGGACAGAATTTTGTTGTTTCTTCCCATGAAAACTCATCGATACTTATTGACATTTCCTCTAGTAATCACTATTAAAACTGTGGGGCCTATCTTATATCTCTGAATGGATTACACAGTCTGTTAATTTTGTAATTTCATCTGTGAAAGATCTAATCTTGATCTTCAACTCTCGATTCCCTTTAGTTTTTAATAGTTCAGCCCGCAAGGCAAAACACCAGAATGGAAATTGCTCCTAGAGAATATTGCAGTAGATAGATTTTGTGACAAGGGGTTTTCTTACCTTTGACTCTTAAGAGACAGCGATTACGATAGGAGAAATTCCAATACAAAGACTCTGTTTTACATCTCCAGAGTTGTTACCGAGGTGAGTTCGTATTGATAAGTGGGTGCCCCTTGCAGTACTCTAAAAATGAATTCTCTGACATTTACCTCTTAAATGAAATGTATATGTGTTGCCTGTCACATGCTATGTTATTTATACTCCACTGAAACTTCCAGGTCTCCTGAGCCAATCTTGGCAAATAACGTTTGATGGGACATTACGGACGAGATTTACTTGATATCTGCCCTATTTCTAAATTTTCACCCCTACGTGAAGTAGTGCCTGGAAATTTCCATTGAGGAATGGCTTCTAGCATGAGCTGTTGGGATATGGGAGCTTAGCCAATCACTGATTATTCACCAGTTAATAATATGTGCTGATAGGGCTTTGGGATGATGCATTTTAAGTAAAAGCGATGATTGAGAAGGCCACCTGAGGCTTAATGGCCAGAATAAAAAAAAAATTTGGATATAAAAAAAGGCCAATAGTAGAAATAAGGTAGGCTGAAAATCCCCATTGTTGACATGACTGGTGTTGTGAGTTGCAAATAAATTTATTCTAGCCAACTCTCAAACTGGGCATCTTCCAAAAATCACCCTCACCTGGAAAATATCACCCTTGAGATAACAAATATATGGAGAAAAAGCTAAACACCATATAATCTAACCCTTTACTGTCTGCTGAATTGAATATCATCAACTGGCTGGAAAATCAGGCCTAAGAAGAAAAGGTAAAGGTTTTGCCCTGCAGAAGATATGATTGAAGGGATGATTTTGTAAACGTCTTCACGTTCGTAAGGGCTATACATACGATTTTTCCCCATCACTGTCGGAGTGAGGGAGGGCTGGGGAAGATTCAGGTATTTTTCAACCTAAACTATGTCAATATCCTTCAGGGACACAACATCAGACCTGAAAGCTGGAAGGGGAATTTGTTTCCAATCCACTTCGAAAGTCTTTGAGAATACAGTGTGTGAGCATCATCAAAAACCTTTGAGACAGTAGTTGGGGAACTGCTATGTGCAGATAATAATGCAGTGTATGTAGATTTTTTGAACTGCTATGTGCAGATAATGATGCAGTGTATGTAGATTTTTTTTTTAATTTACCACAGAGCTTTCACATCCATTATTGGAACTCTCTTCATGACATCCATGATAGCCAGGGAATTATTATTCCTAAGAGGAAATTGAGGCACAGAGAAGTTAAGCACTTGTCCCCCCAATCATATAGTTTGGAGAAAGATTTGACTAGAACCTCCATTTCCAGAGTCCTAGCTCTACACTCTAGTAAACCGTAGATCAGAATGTAGTCCACTCATGTGACAATTATAATTAGAAATAGAGACCCCTCAGTAGCACTCAATTCAGGCTTTGATTATAATCCGAAGAATCAGATACTTATCTACACCTTTTCCAAACACTCTGGACTCCTGGACCGTGAGGAGTTAATCAGGATGACGCAGATCTCTGATGGAAGTTATAGCGTACGAACCATTGAGTTTCCCTCAAAACTGATTAATTCAGTCTTCTGGAGGATAGATGTGTTTCTGCATTCAATCAGTGTAATGATGACTAGCAAAGAGTCAGATTCCACAGGGTCCATTTCTTCTTTAAAGATTTATTTTCTCCAGGAAAAAAAAAATCAGAAACTTTTCTTTAAGTTTATAACGCTACCACTCACGGCTTGACTGGAATAGGGTGTCACGCACAAAACAGTCCACACCGACTACCACGGTTGAATAGGGGGACTGATTATGGGGTGGCATCCCTTTTTTGGGGAGGGAATGAAATGATGATGGCATTTGTTAAGTGCTTCCTATGTGATGGACAATTATTAAGTTCTGGGGTGATTATGAGTAAATCACTGTCCCACCTAGCGCTTACAGTCTTAATCCCCATTTTACAGATGAGGTAACTGGGGCACAGAGAATTTAAGGTCACATAGACAAGTGGCAGACCGGAGATTAGAACCCAGGTCCTTCTGACTCCTAGGCCCATGCTGCATCCTTAGGCCATGCTGCTTCTTTAAGAGATGGCACCAAGCAAAGTGAAAAATTCTGGGAAAGTTGTTTCTCGCTTAGGGGCAAATATGAGTCAGGGTGAACCTGCAGCACTACGACCTTCTGGCTAATGGAGTCCAAGGTCAAGGAAGACCTCCTCACAAACACACACACAAACACACACACAAACACACACTTAAACAGTAGGGGCAGAGCTCCTAATTTGGCCATCATCCAAAGAGGGGTCCAGAGCAAATAGAAGTGGATAGAACCTTGGATAATGAAGAGGGAAGGTGGATGGGATGACTGTGAAGATTTGTATAAAAATAGCCCACTGTAGAGGCTCAGCAAACAGCCTCTCCCAGGTCTCCCCATGCTCCAGAACTCTGTCCCCCACCGGAAAGAATAACTCTGGTGGATCGTTGTTATGTTTGTCGTGTTTTTTTAATTTCTTTGAACGATATTTATTAAGCCCTTACAATGTGCCAGGCGCTGCGGTAGATATAAGCTGGAAGGAGAACAGGTATTGAATCTTCGGTTTACAAATAAAGAAACTGAGGCACAGAGAAGTGAAGTGACTTGCCCACGGTCACAGGGGCAATTGTTAAGAAAGGACTGCCAGGATTTGGTGATTGACTCAGCATGCAGGTTGAAAGAAAGGAGTAAAGAAGTCAGGTAATGTCCAAGCTCCTTGTTGGCAGGGAACGGTCTACCGTCTCTACTATATTGTACCCTCCCGAGGGCTTAGTACAGTGCTTTGGAAAGCTTAATGAATACCACTGACGGTTCGACTGATTGAACGAATGAGACAGGGAAAACGGTGGTTGTGTCAACATTGATGGGAAAGTAGGAAGAGGAAATAATTTGGGAGGGAATCTGAGTTTCATTTTGGGAGTGTTGAGTTTAGGTTGTTGATGGGACATCCATGTAGAAGTGTTCTGGAAGGAAGGAAGAGTTGGAAGAGGCATGGGATTGCAGAGAAGGAGAAAAATCAGGATTAGTGAGGTAGATTGGCTTAAAAGTGGTAGTTGAAATTGAGGGAACAGATGAGCTGCCCGAGGGAGTAGATATCGATTGAGAGTAGACGGATTCAGAACTGACCTCTGAGGGACAGATACAGTTGAGGTTGGGAAGACAGGGGAAGGAATATTCATTCATTCAGTAGTATTTATTGAATGCTTACTATGTGCAGAGCACTGTACTAAGCACTTAGAATGGACAAGTCGGCAACAGATAGAGACAGTCCCTGCCCTTTGACGGGCTCACGGTCTAATCGGGGGACACGGGCAGACAAGAACAATGGCGATGAATAGAGTCAAGGGGAAGAACATCTCATAAAAACAATGGCAAATAAATAGAATCAGGATGATGTACATCTCATTAAACAAAATAAATAGGGTGATGAAGATATATTCAGTTGAGCGGACGAATACGGTGCTGTGGGGGTGGGACGGGAGAAGGGGAGGAGGAGAGGGAAAGGGGGGAGAAGAGGGTTTAGCTGCGGAGAGGGGAAGGGAGAGTGGAGTCAGAGATATAGGAGGAGATCCAGGAGAGATGGACGGTAGCAGAGACTCTGCCCCTACTTCTTCATCCCAACTAACTTGAGAAGCGGTATGGCCTAGTGGATAAAGCACTGGCCTGGGAGTCAGAAGGACCCGCGTTCTAACCCTGCCTCTGCCATTTGTCTGCTGTGTGACCTTGGGGAAGCAATTTTCCTTCTCTGTGCCACAGTTACCTCATCCACAAAATGGCATCAATGCTGTGAGCCTCATGTGGGAGGTGGACTGTGTCCAATCTAAGTAGCTTATATCTACTCCAGTCCTTAATACCCAGCTGGTACACAGTAAGCACTTAACAAATACTATGACGGAAAAAATCCTAACCACTATCAAGCTGGTCGAAGCACTTGTCATATCAGGATTTGACAAGTGCATCAGCTTCCTTATTAACCTCCCTTCCTCAAGTCTTTTCCCTCTCCAGCCCATACTCTGCTCTGCTGCCTCTATCCGTTTCTAGAACACGATTCTGCATGTCTCCCCACTCCTCAAAAACCTCCAGTGACTATGGAATCCTCTGCCTATCAGTGAGAAACTGTCCACTGACTTCATGACATTCAGTTAGCAATCTCCCCTCTAATCAGTCACTCAGACAGTCAGTCCATGGTATTTATTGAGCACTTCCCATGTACAGAGCATGGTACTAAGCACTTGGGAGAGTGAAAAATATTGCCCAAGGTCACACAGCAGACAAGTGACAGAACCAGAATTTGAACCCACAAACTTCTCACTCCCAGGCCCGTGTTGTACCCTCTACGCGATGGCTTTTAGAGGGCAGGGATCATGTCTTCTAACTTTATTGCACCCTCCCAAGCACTTAATACAGTGTTCTACAAAATAAGCACTCAATCAGTACTATTGATTGATTGTTTCCTGCTCTCCAGTCCCGTCTGGTGAAACGGATAGCGCAGGGACAGGGAAGATAGCAGATCATCTGAAAACGAGACGACGGGACACATCACGTGACTCCGTTCGTATAGACCTGGTCTCCGTTGGCTCTGATACACAGTCCTTCTCCAGACCCTTCAGCTTCTCCGGGCGAATGATTGAAAAGCCCGGGATAAGGTTGAAAATCCCGAACTCCAGTAATGAGCAAAAATACACAGATGTGTTCCTTTTTGCGTTTTCTTTTAAAATCAAGAGCTCAAGTTGGGTCTCGAAGGACACGGATAGTCTTTAAGTGTCTATCCCTCATGAAAGCGTGCACGAAGAGTGTCTAAGCAGCGCTTAGTCTTGATTGGAAGTTGAGCGTTGGATATTGTGTGGCTTCTGAAGAGATTCCGCAGAAGCTAGGAGAGACCAACCTTAAAAAAACACCCTGTAATTGAAGAGGATCTTGCAATTTAGCACTGTCTAGCCTACCAACATCACCTGATACACAATGCATACACAAAAAAGTATATTTCCAGTGTTTCCCAATTAATTCCTCCACACTTAACTTCTTTTTTTTAATGGTATTTGTTAAGTGCTTACTCAGTGCCAGGCACTGTACTAAGCATGAGATAGATGCAAGCTAATCAAGTTCTCTAACAAAGTCCATGTCCCACATGGGGCTCACAGCTTTAATCCCCATTTCTACTGATGAGATAACTGAGGCACGGAAAAGTAAAGCGACTTGCCCAAGGTCACACAGTGGACAAGTGGAGGAGTTGGGATTAGAACCCACGTCTTTCTGACTCCCAGGACTGTGTTCTATCGCCTGGACAAAGCTGTTTCTTGTAATTTATGTTTAATTTATTTTCATGTCTGTCTCCCCCTTTTGATTGTAACCACTTGAGGACAGAAGGAGCATGGTGTAGCAGATAGAGCCCCAGCCTGGGAGTCAAAGGTCATGGGTTCTAATCCCGGCTCTGAAACTTATATGCTGTGTGACCTTGGGCAAATCACTTCACTTCTCTGGGCCTCAGTCCCTCATCTGTAAAATGGAGATTGAGACTGTGAGCCCCATGTGGGACCACCTGATTACCTTGTATCTATTCCAGCGCTTAGAACAGTGTCTGGCACATAGTAAGAGCTTAACAAATAGCATAATTATTAAGCACTTAATACTGTGCTCTGCACATAGAAAGCACTCAATAGATGCAATTGAATGAATGAATGACAGGCATCACGTCATTCAACTCTACTGTAATTTCTCAAGTGCTTAGAATGATGTTTCGCACAAAAAGTGCTCAGTAAATATGACTGATTGATTGATTCACTAATTAACCCACTATCTTGAGTCTAGAGAGTTACTACTTCACCAAATGGTGCACTGCCTGACATAGGTTCAGGAGAATTTGTATTATTATTATTACTAGTAGCAGTAATAGTAGTATTGATAGCATTCATTCATTCATTCATTCAATCTCATTTACTGTGTGCAGAGCACCGAGCTAAGCGCTCGGGAGAGGGCAATGCAGTAACAAACAGTCACATTCCCTGCTCACAACGGGGTTTCAGTCTAGAGTGGGGGAGATGGACATCTTAGAGAAGCAGCGTGGCTCAGTGGAAAAAGCACGGGCTTTGGAGTCAGAGGTCATGGGTTCGAATCCCAGCTCTGCCACTTGTCAGCTGTGTGACTGTGGGCAGGTCACTTCACTTCTCTGTGCCTCAGTTACCTCATCTGGAAAATGGGGATTGACTGTGAGCCCCACGTGGGACATCCTGATTCCCCTCTGTCTACCCCAGCGCTTAGAACAGTGCTTGGCACATAGTAAGCGCTTAACAAATACCAACATTATTATTATTATTATTACATCAATACAAACAAATGGAATCACAGCCATGTACATTGGTGCGGTGGGCTGGGAGGGGAGAAGAGCAAAGGGAGCAAGGCAGGGTGGTGGAGAAGGGAGTGGGAGAAGAGGAAAGGGGGGCTTCATCAGGGAAGGCCTCTTGGAGGAGATGGGCCTTGGGTAAGGTTCTGAAGGGGGGCGGAGTCACATTATCTGTCAGATTAGAAGAGGGAGGCCGTTACAGGCCAGAGGCCGGCCGTGGGCTACGGGTTGGCGGCGAGACAGGCGAAATCAAGGCACACTGAGAAGCGAGAAGGTAATAGTAGCAGAAATAGAAGTAGAATGAGTAATAGTAGCTTTAGCAGTACTAGTAATAGCAGCATGGCTCAGTGGACAGAGCCTGTTCTTGGGAGTCAGAGGTCATGGATTCTAATCCTAGCTCTGCCACTTGTCGGCTGTGTGGCTTTGGGCAAGTCTCTTAACTTCTCTAGGCCTCGTTTACCTCATCTGTCAAATGGGGATTAAGACTGTGAGCCCGCCGTGGGACAACCTGATCACCTTGTGCTTAGAACAGTGCTTGGCACATGGTAAGTGTTTAACAAATGTCTTTATTATTATTACTATTAATAGCAGTATTACTATTATTATGTTGGTATTTTTTAAGCACTAACTACATGCCAAGCACTGTTCTAAGTGCTGGGGTAGGCACAGGTCATCAGCTTGTCCCACGTGGGGCTCACTGTCTTCATACCCATTTGATAGACGAGGTAACCGAGGCCCAGAGAAGTGATTTGCCCAAGGTCACACAGCTGACAAGCGGCGGAGCGGGGATTAGAACCCACGACCTCTGACTCCCAAGCCCGGGCTCTTTCCACTAAGCCACGCTGCTTCTCGTAATAGTAACAATAATAATGTTGGTATTTTGTAAGTGCTTACTATGTGCTGAACACTGTTCTAAGCCCTGGGGTAGATACAGGGTAATCAGGTGGTCCCACGTGAGGCTCGTAGTCTTCATCCCCATTTTACAGATGAGGGAATTGAGGCACAGAGAAGACAAGTGACTTGCCCAGGGTCACACAGATAGGTCAAAACAAATGACCGAGACCACACTTATACAGGAGGACTAGGATAGAAACGAGCGCTTATAAATCGAGAATTGGAACCATTTAGATCTGGGCTCCTAATACGGAAGGGGATTGTTTTCTGAGCAGGTTATTCACTTGGGCCTTGCACAGAGCATTTCTGCAGACAGTTTTCAGACTTACACGATTTTCCTAGGCAACAAAGACTCCCCGTGAGGAAGGCTAGTTCCCAGGGGTGCCCATTTGAGTCCTAACTTCCTGCCGGGCAGGAGACACTAAACAGGCTTGTGGTGATTTGAAAAATACGTTTAGCTTTCGTTACAGTCAACCCAGATCGGGTGTAGTGTGGTGTGTTCCCCACTGTTCGCTGTTATCCGTGTGGAGGGAAGGAGGTACCGGTTTCTCCCCAGCCAACCTCTCTGCCATCCCGTATCTTCCGAGGGGCCTGGAGTCCCCCCGTTGCAGCCACCTCTTAGCCAGTGCTTGCATTTCGGCTGGTGATTCCCACCGCACGACGTACGCTGGGAATCTTCCGCCCGCCAGAGCTTCACGGGTATTCTCCCTCCACTGCGCTCCTGGGTCCAGCAAAGGGAAAACTGCGGTTTCCTGCATAAAGCGAAATCCATTTCGCACACGGTAATAATGATAATAATAACAGTGGTATTTGTTAAACGCTTACTATGTGCCAGGAACAAGTAAATGGGGTTAGACACGGTCCCGTCCCACATGGGGCTCACAGTCTCAATCCCCATTTTACAGATGAGGTAACTGAGGCCCAGAGAAGTGAAGTGACTTGCCCAAGCAGACAAGTGGCAGAGCCAGGATTAGAACCCATGCCCCTCTGACTCCCAAGCCGGGGCATAATCCACTATGCCACGCCACTTCTCAATAATAATTATGACATCTGTTAAGTGACCTGTTGAGAGTGACAGAGGTTGACGGGTAAACAGGTCTTCTAGATTGTTAGCTCGTTGTGGGGGCAGGGAAGGTGTCTGCTTATTGTTGCTTTGTACTGTCCCAAGTGCTTAGTACAGTGCTCTGCACACCGTAAGCACTCAATAAATATGATTGAATGAATGAATGACAGGCCGGCATGGCCAGAAATAGCCAGGTCTGGTTTTGCTGGCCTTGATCAAAGTCTCCTGAAGGATCAGCGAGCCAAGCCAGGGGCCCCAAAATAATATCCTACACGCCAAGCCACCAGTTCCCGTCCCACAGGGAGCTCTCCAGGGGAAAGAAGAATGTTTATTTAATCCCGATTTCCCAGGTGAAGAAATTGAGGCAGAGAGCTGATTTGGCCATGGTTACGCAGCAGGCAAGTGGTGGTCAGATTAAAACCCAGATCCTCTGGCTCCAAAGCCTGTGGTCTTTCCACTAGGCCATGCCTCTTCTTGTATTAATCAATCAGAATCAATCAGTGTTATCAATCAGTGAGAAGCAGTGTGGCTTAGTGGCAAGAGCACGGGCTTGGGAGTCAGAGGATGGGCGTTCTAATCTCGGCTTTGCCACTGGTCTGCTGTGTGACCTTGGGCAAGCCACTTAACTTCTATTTAGTTGCCATCGGTTTTTACGAGATGTTCTTCCCCTCGACTCTATTTATTGCCATCGTTCTCGTCTGTCCGTCTCCCCCGATTAGACCGTGAGCCCGTCAAACGGCAGGGACCGTCTCTATCTGTTGCCGACTTGTTCATTCCAAGCGCTTAGTACAGTGCTCTGCACATAGTAAGCGCTCAATAAATACTATTGAATGAATGAATGAATGAACTTTTCTGTGCTTCAGTTACCTCATCTGTACAACAGGGATTAAGACTGTGATTCCCCAGGCGGGATGACCTGATTCCCCTGTAATCTACCTCAGGGTTTGGAATAGTGTTTGGCACATAGTAAGCTCATTGTGGGCAGGGATTGTCACTATTTGTCGCTGAGTTGTACTTTCTAAGTGCTTAGTACAGTGGTCTGCACACAGTAAGTGCTCAGTAAATACGATTGAATAAATAAGTGCTTAGCAAATACCATTATTATTATTATTATTATCATTTATTGTGTACCGAGTGTGTAGAGGACTGAAATAGCCATTCAGAAGAATCCGACAGGGAATAAACAATAATAATAATAATAATAATAATAATCACTGTAGTATTTGTGAAGCACTTACTATATGCCAGGCACTGAATTAAGCGCTGGGGTGTATATGAGCAAATCAAGTTAGATACAGTCTCTGTCCCACGTGGGGCTCACAGTCTCATTCCCCATTTTACAGATAAGGTAACTGAGGCACAGAGAAGTGAAGTCACTTGCCCAAGGTCACACAGGAGACAAATGGTGGATACAGGATTAGAACCCATGTCCTTCTGGCTTCCATGCCTGTGCTCGATCCACTATACCACTCTGCATAAGACATGTTCTCTGCCCTTCAAGTACAAGGGCAATCACACCCACTAAATCCTTTGACCTTAATTTTCTTATCCCGAAAACTACGTGAACCATCCCTCTCCACTTCCTGATGATTCAAAAGATGCAGAAAAAAAAGCAGGGGCAGAGGGAGAATATTAGATAAACATTGCCCTAGCCTGCCGTCCCAAGCCGGCACCTCACTTTTACCGGAAAATGTTCTAGTTAGCGGCACAATGGCGGGCGGTGCAATTTGAATATGGTGATGAGGTTAATGTCTACTTAATTGCACCTTCTCCCTCTGCTTCAAAAAAAAAAAAATGGAAATAGAAAATCTCGTGCCCAAGATACTGTACACAAAAGGTAATGAACATATGGAAAAGATGAACAGGCCTGGCAAATGAAAAAGAAAATCATCTTGACTCATTTCAGGAGAGGGAAGGGATGGTAGCAGATGGTGAAACATCAGGAATGTGGGATTGCGATAAATTTTGAGAGGACAGGTGCAAAGGCAGGCTGGCCTTTTCTTCCTCCTAATTTTCCTCTCTTCTTAGTATTTCTTTTCTTTTTTTTTTTTTTTTGCCGGATCCCAAGGTAGTATCCATTTTGACCTGTTCTTAAAAACTGTTCAGTGTGTCTTGTCTAAATTAAGTAGCTGAACTCTAATATATTACTGAAGAGATTTATTGGGAATTCTCTCTTCAAATCACATACACCGTAGCCTGAATGTTTGGCCCCAAAGAATAATCATACGCCTTCTATAGTCATGCATCTAATCAAAGAACTGAGAAATTTTTCACATTTTTTCAAATTTTGATTAAAAGGCAAAGCAAACATTTTAACCCCTAAAGATGGGGTCTGATTTTCTACTTTCATCTCCCTCTCTAGTTTTCTATCCCTTTAAGGGACTAACCGACAGTTTCTTTTATCTTTAGTAATCTCTCTTTCAATATGCGCTCTCAGGTTTATTTTATTTCTGAAAAATTTTGGGGGTGTATAATTCCTTCAAGCCTCGTCATCACTCAAAACTGCAGGATTGGAAAGAAGTGGATTTTAGTGAAACAAATCTTTTTCTGGATCACTCATGAATTCAGAAATAATTATTAGGGGCACTTAGATATGGAGCATTTGAATTGGGCCAGCAGTAGGTCTTTAAAAGACACGAACTCATCGCAGTGTAGCCTACTGCAGCGTGGCGCAGTGGAAAGAGCACGGGCTTTGGAGTCAGGGCTCATGAGTTCGAATCCCAGGTCTGCCACTTGTCAGCTGTGTGACTGTGGGCGAGTCACTTAACTTCTCTGTGCCTCAGTTCCCTCATCTATAAAATGGGGATTAAGACTGTGAGTCCCACGTGGGACAACCTGATTCCTCTGTGTTTACCCCAGCGCTTAGAACAGTGCTCTGCACATAGTAAGCACTTAACAAATACCAACATTAGTGGAAAGACGTGGGGGCTTGGGAATTGGAGGACCTGGGTTCCGATCTCAGCTCTGCCACTTGTCTGCTTGTGACTTTGGGCAACTTCTCTGTGCTGGGAAAAGTACAATACAGCAGAGTTGTCATGCAAGGTTTGGAGTAGAACTTTAACTCTGTAAGCTTTTTTCATTTTCCAGTTTCCATCATCTTTATTTAATAACAGTACTAGGATTAATTGATTACTCGGGCACCATTGGGTAGAATAGTAATAATAATGGTAATAATTTTTGTGATTCAATCAGTACGTGACAAGCACCGTGTACTCAGCTCGGTGGTAGATAAAAGACAATCACATCCCACATGGAGCTCCCAGTCTATGTATGAGGCAGAGCCGGTATTGAATCCCCATTTCAGACATGAGGGAAGTGAGAGAACAGAGTAGTTAAGTGACTTTCCCAAGGCCACACAGCAGAGCCATGATTAGAAGACTTTGGGCAAGTCACTTAACTTCTCTGGGCCTCAGTTACCTCATCTGTAAAATGGGGATTAAGACTCTGAGCCCCACGTGGGACAACCTGATTCCCCTGTGTCTACCCCAGCGCTTAGAACAGTGCTCGGCACATAGTAAGCGCTTAACAAATACCAACATTATTATTAGAACCTAGGTCCTCTGACTCCCAGTCCTAAGTTCTTTCCATTAGGCCATTCTGCTTCACTATACTAAGCACTTGCGAAGTTCAAAACAGAGAAGTCTCGGCCTACATTCACTTCATTCTTCAGGTCTACAAAGATTTACCAAAAAAAGGAACGAGAATAAATAATCAAATGGACTATGTGCTTTGAGTCTTTGAACAGCTGTTTGGTAGTGGCAGGAAATACAATTGATTGATTGGTAGGGAAATTGTTCCGGCGGTGTCCTACTACTCTGGACATGGCTGAACCTCAGTAATGGTTTTCCTCTGAATAACTGTGGTATTTCTATTTTAATAATTATGGTATTTGTTAAGCGCTTCCTATGTACCAAGCACTGTTTTAAGCACTGGGGTAGAAACAAGATTATCATGTTGTCCCAGGTGGGGCTCACAGTCTTAGTCCCCATTTTACAGATGAGGTAACTGAGGCACCAAAAAGTTAAGGGACTTGCCCAAAGTCACACATGACAAGTGGTAGAGCCGGAATTTGAACCCACGACCTTTGACTCCCAAGCCAGTGGTCTTTCCACTAAGCCAGGCTGCTTCTCATTTTACTTCTCCATTAGGAGAGGTAACTCTAAAGGCACCACGACTCAGGGACACTTTTATTCCTGTAATAAAAAAAAATCTTGTTTTCCACATCGTATAATGGGCATGGATATATTTATCAATATTTCTCTCCTTATGTATCCTAGGCTTTCCAGTGATGATTCCCAAGTTTTCCTTTCTCCAAATAATGAAAGATTCTAAGGAGACGGCCCCATTCCCAGAAGAACTGCAAACTGAAACCTGCCCGGATTAAAGCACACTATAAGAAATAAAAACCTCTTCTTCCCTCTTTTCTTACTTGATGTGCTTAAATTACATACAATTTAAAATGCTAGAATGTAGATGAATGCCAGACAATCAGTGAGGTTTATTCTCAGTTACTATGCATAGGAAACACTTTAATTAACATTTTCCCTAACTTAAACAATGTATTTGAGGACTTTATCTTCGAAATTAACCAGTGCGCACTGGTTTTCTCAGAGGAAAAACATGAATCACACCAAAGATGAAATCATTTTGTTGTTTTCTCTGAGAGGTTACAGACTTGAGATGGCAAAGCAAATAATCAATCAATCAATTAATCAATTGTATCATTGAGTATTTACTGTGTACAGAGAACTATACTAAGCGCTTGGGAGACTAAAATATTACAGAGTTGTTAGATACTTTCCCCAGTCTAGAAGGGGAGAGAGACACTAATGTAAATAAATAAATTACAGATATGAACTTAAGTGCTGTGGGACCGAGGGAGAGGTGAATAAAGTCGCAAATCCAAGTGCAAGGGTGGCCGAAGGGTTGATGCAACTAACAGTGCCTGGCACTTAATAAACGCTTAACAAATACCGTAATTATTATTATTTATTTTGTGAATATTCAGGTGGTTTGAGATGCAAAGCAGGAAATTTCACTGGAATTATCTGGACTTTTTTTCTCAAAAGAGCAGCTAAGGTAAGGTAGAATGCCTCTGAGTCCAATCTAAACCTGTTCCACACAAACTAACCTCTCACCTCTCTCCTGAACCGCCGAGATGACTGTCTGCCTACCAGATTTGGAAAGTCATCAGGAGAATCTGAAGACCAAGAGGTTCTTTCCCTCTTTTAAATCCTACAGTCTTGGTTCAGAGCAGCTTTGGATTCCACTTCCCAGGACTTCATTTCTTTAAAATGGTATTTATTTAGCACTTACTATGTGCCGGTCACTGTTCTAAGTGCTAGGGTAGATACAAGGAAGGTTGGACACAGTCCATGTCCCACTTGGGGCTCAAAGTCTTAATCCCCATTTTACAGATGAGGTAACTGAGGCACAGAGAAGGTCACACAGCAGACAACTGGCCCAGCCGGGATGAGAACCCGGTTCCTTCTGACTACCAAACCCGTGTTCTTTCCACATGGTACGCCGTTTCTCATTTGCTCCAGGAAGGCTAATTCTTTCCTTCTGCATCTGAGTAAAGGCACGTGACTGGTTGGTCTCCTTAGGCTTAGACACATTTTCTAACACGGATTTCCTAAAAGAACATTTCTGATTCAGAATCTACAGGAGTCAACCCTATTTTATTTTAATCATTTTTATTAAAAGCTTGCTATGTGCCAAGCTCTGGGTTAGGTACAAGATAAGAACACGTCACCCCCCCAAAATAAGTTTTTGATCCAAAGCGGGTGCCATTTCAATTTTTTTCCTGATGAGAGAGCTAAACTTTTGTCTTGAACTGGCCAAGAAATTGTCCCAGCAGAAGGATCCCTGCTCACCTTGGGACAGGCAAATTTAGCGCCAGAATTTAGGATGCAGGCATACGCGATCCACCCTTGCAGTCTTCCATCATCATGTCAATTTCAGGGATCTGGACCCAAGCATGGGTGATAGACTTGGTCCATCCTTTGGAATTTCCCAGTCCTGTCTTCTTGTTGGTTTCCATAAATCCCAGGAAATAACTGCTCAGTGAAAGCCCGACTACGCTAGCAAATTTTAATGGAGATGCCATAGATAGCAAAAGGCTAAAAATAAATAAAATAAATAAATGATAAATACAATAAAATAAAAATAAATGAGGAAGGAAATGAAAATCTGGTCATGGGGGTGGAGGGCTGTTGGCCATGTTGGTGTTGGTGGGGGAAGCTGTTGCATTAAAAATACCAGGATGAAAAAAAGTGATAAACCAGTAGGCCACAATATTCTAGATTTTTCAAGATGAACTTTTTCTTATCCTTAATGAGACACCTCTAAAGTCTCCGCGTGGATTTATACTTTCCTCATGAAATGCCAAATTCTCATTTATTCCCACAAAGCTCCGGGCCATGAACAGAATACAGAGCTCTTCAAATTGAAGCAGCATATTGTGCCTGTAGCGAGGATTAAACATGTTAAAACCCCCTGGACGTGGTTTTCCAAATGTTGCCTGATCCCCACCGTTCCTTCCAGCCTAGCGAGTCTCATTCTTCCCCTAAGACAAGAGTCAGGATAATAAGCTATGCTCTGTGCTACGGCTTGAAGTTCAAAAATCCGGAGAGCTACATTCTAAATCTTTTAAAAAATTTCCATGTAATTTCCTTCCCCTGGAGGAACCTCTCACCCTCCAAATAAACAGTTCAATCTTGTTCTTCGAGACCTGTTCCTTTTGTGGCGGCTCTCGTTACGCCTGTTATGTGTGATTGCAAATCACAATCAACTTCTGAACCAGATGCAAATCACCGCGAAGGGTAGAATGAGCTGATTGTGATCAGCAACCACATAGAATCAGACAAAGCGATAGCCACCGGATGCTCCCGTGTTGTGTGTTGGGCTTGCAGTGTCTTGGAATTAGAAAGTTTCTCAGCATTACTTTTGTCTTCGCTCTGGTTGTCTGCGTGTTTCCTCTTGTTCAGGTTTTGCTATGGCACTGTGATGTGCTACTTGGTATGGCTGCACGATTTCCAGTAAACCCAAGTGGCTGATCTGGTACAAGATCTGTTACAAGATTTCCCTTAATCAAAGAAATAATAAAAGTGATAATAATTTTAATAATTCTGGTATTTGTTAAGTGTCGACTGTGCTCCGGGCACTGTACTAAACGCTGGGGCGGACACGAGCAAATCGGGTCGGATGCAATCCCTGTCCCTTTTGGAGCTCCCAGTCTTAATCCCCATTTCACAAATGAGGTAACTGAGGCACAGAGAAGTCGTGACATTTTTATTATTAGTGACATTTACTAAGGTTTTGTAATGAGATAGGGCACAATCCTGTCAATCGGGGCTTCTGATCTTTCTTATCTCTGCTTTACAGATGATTACTCCATAAGTTCACTATGGGCAGGGAACGCGCCTGCTTACTCTGGATTTTCCCAAGTGCTTAGTACAGTGCTCTGCACTTAGTAAGCACTCAATAAATACCACTGATTGATTGATGAGGAAACCGAGGCCCAGAGAGCCTAAATGATTTGCTCGAGGTCAGACGGTTGGCAAGTGGATGTTGCTGAGACTAAACGAAAGGTCTCTTAATTCCCAGCCTGGGCTCTTTCCACTAGGCCTCACTGCTTCCACTTCCCCTTCTTCTTCTTCTTCTTTTTATTTTGATTCTGGATTTGGGGGTCCTTCAGAGGAGTCTAGTGGGGAACATAGCAAGTACCCAGTGGCCAAGTTGCAGTTCCACTGAGATCAAGAGAGGAGGGCAGTGAAAGCGGATTGCCAAGTTATCTCCCGCTCCACAATCCAGCAATTTGACAGCCCAGCAATTTGCATGGCTGAATGAAAAGGGGTAATCTGGTCTTGTCTTGGAGCCTAGACAGTGTTCCAGGCTGGCTAGAGAGGAATGGATTTTGGTATAGGCTGGAAGAAAGATAAGATACAAAATTTCAGATCTAAATGTCACCATTTTCCTTTGGTGCGCTGCTCAATTAAGGTTGCCATGTTGTACTCTCTCAAGAGCTAAGTACGGAGGTCTGCATATATTAAGTGTTCCAGGAATGCAGTTGATTGATTGATTGATCGATTGATTATAACAAGTCTCTGGTGAGGCCGAATAGAAGCAATGAGGCTGAAGTCCTAGAGAATGCTTCATATTTGGGACGGCATGCATAACTCTCAGCGAGGCGCAGAGAAGCAGCGTGGCGCAGTGGAAAGAGCATGGGCTTTGGAGGCAGGGCTCATGAGTTCGAATCCCAGCTCTGCCACTTGTCAGCTGTGTGACTGTGGGAAAGTCACTTAACTTCTCTGGGCCTCAATTTCCTCATCTGTAAAATGGGGATTAAGACTGTGAGCCCCACGTGGGACAACCTGATTCCCCTGTGTTTACCCCAGCGCTTAGAACAGTGCTCTGCACATAGTAAGCGCTTAACAAATACCAACATTATTAACTCTCCACACAATGCCACAACTTTTATTGTAATGGAGCGATTGCCACAGCCAGCCAGAGAACTGTAAACTCCTGATGGACAGTGATCGTGATTACTAATTCTATTATATTCTCCCAAGCGTGCATGGCCTAGTGGATAGAACACAGACCTGGGAGTCAGAAGGACCTGAGTTCAAATCCAGCTCTGCCACTTGTCTGCTATGTGACCTTGGGTGTCACTTCACTGTGCCTGAGCTATCTCATCTGTAAAATGGGGATTAAGACTGTGAGCTCCATGTGGAACAGGGATTGTCTCCAAACTGATTAGTTTGTATCTACCCCAACGCTTAGAACAATGCTTGACACGTAGTAAGCGCTTGGCAAATACCATTGCTCTGCACTCGGTAAGTGCTCAATGAATAGCACTGTTCGGGAAAATTGTGGAAAGGGAAAGGCCTGTCAGCATCACCATGGTGGAACTTCTGGAGGAAAACTAGGAATGGGTAAGCCATTTTCAGAGCACTTAGTCTGAAGGCTCACTGTTTTTCAAAAAAATTTATAGAACCTTTCTCTTTGGCAATTGATTAAAAGCTTTTATAGTTGCATAATGTTAAGACGAAGAGAGAAAAATAGCCTTTTGAAAGAGAGAAATCGGAATTGTTGAGCCTTTCCATATTTTTTTCCCAGGCTGAGAAAATAAAAATCGGACATTGGAAGGAAAAGAAACTGTCTTCCCGATAATTAATTAAGGGATTTTGAAACCAGGTATAATTCATCGTGATATAAAGTGCTTTGGTCTGCAAGATCGGAAGCGACTTACGTTATCGGTCTACATCCATAGAGTTGAACTATGTCTTCTGTACTCTTCACCAACATTTCATTAGTTGTCATTCAGAGGAAAATTGAGATGGGGCACCAAAGCGCTTTGAACAGAATAACCGGAACATCCTAGATTGCATTTCCCATATATTGCACAATATGGGTGTTTAAAAAGAATCATTCGAAGAGCAATTTTCTTTCAAGGGTCTCAATTCCACTGCTTTTTATAAACATCACCCTCCTCCATAGGTCACGACTATTGTTATCGACTTTCTACAGATGGGAGAGAAATGCCACACGAATAAGTAAAGACACTTCCAGTGTCAGAAAGCAATTTAGGGGCAAAGGAATGCAGATCTTGGATATCTCTCTTAGTGACATCTGTCCTAATCATTGACAGGGCCCTCAATCTAATTACAAATAATCTTGGATTAAAGGTCTGGGACAGTTTCAAGACTAACATAGGTGTTTTGAGGTATTTTTCTGTTATTTATCATTTGTGATTTGTGATCACTTCTAGTATACAGATTACTTACGGATTGGTAGAGCTTGGTCGTATAACTCTTCGGACCCATGTGGGAGGCTTATTCTGTGCTAAGGACTGCACTAAGCACTTCCTCAGACATGAGCACAGTGGCACATGGACCCATAAAATAATGATAATAATAATAATGATATAATACTATTTGTTAAGCACATACTATGTATTAGACACTGTACTCAACGCTGGGGTAGAAACAAGATAATCAAGTCCCACATGGCGTTCACAACCTAAGTAGGAGAGAGAACAGTTATTGAAATCCCAATTTGCAGATGAGGGAACTGAGGCACAGAGAAATGAAGTGACTCATTCAGGATCAGATGTGGGGTAGAGCTGGAATTAGAACCCAGGTCCTCTGACTTCCAGGCCTCTGATCTTTCCACAGAGCCATGCTTTGCTCTGCTCAAACGGTTGACGACTGGGGAGCGAACCAGAGGACAAAAATGCCAAAGGATTTCTTCCACACAGTGAACAGCCTGCTAGCCCAAGGTGATATCTTCCCCGTGGAGTAACATGGGCAAATCTACACAGGCACAAAAGACAGAGCAGTGGGGAACTCTCCCTGGGGAGCAATACGTTGACACTCAAATAAGAAAGCTTCTTCGGTTACGGGAAACGTTTCCATTGTTGTAGAAGTGAATGGCTAGGTATGTTTCATCTCCATGGGCAACCCTCGTTTTAGAGCCCGAGCTGCTTTTCACCTCCCTAATTCTAACCACGCTGAGTCTTTGCTCTGAAATGGTGAGGGAATTTGATGAAACATTCAGTGAAAGAGAAGTTTTATCTTTATTCATTCATTCATTCATTCAATCGTATTTATTGAGCGCTTACTGTGTGCAGAGCACCGTACTAAGCATTTGGAAAGTACAATTCAGCAGCAGAGAGAGAGAATCTCTGCCCACAATGGGCTCACAGTCTAGAAGGGTGGAGACAGACATCAAAACAAGTAAACAGGCATCAATATAAATGAATAGAATTAGAGATGTAGATGCACATCAGAAGAAGTAAAACAGGCATTAAGATAAATCAATAGAATTATAGATATGTATATATATGCACGCAATTGCTGTGGGGTGGGGAGGGAAGTAGAGCAAAGGAAGCGAGTCGGAGAGAGGTAGGGGGGCTGAGGTTGGGGAGGCTTAGTCTGGGAAGACTTCCTGGAGGAGGTGGGCCTTCAGTAGGGCTTTTAAGGGGGGAAGTGAGATAGTTTGGCAGATTTGAGGAGGAAGGACATTCCAGGCCAGAGGTAGGTTGTGGGCCGGGGGTCGACGGCGGGACAGGCGAGAACGAGGCCCAGTGAGGAGGTCAGCGGTAGCTGAGGAGCGGAGTGTGCGGGCTGAGCTGGAGAAGGAGAGGGGATGGGCAGCTTTGAAGCCAATAGTGAGGCGTTTTTGCTCGATACACATGTCGGTAGGCAACCATTGGAGATTTCTGAGGAGGAGGTTACGCGTTCAGAGCAGTTCTGTAGACAGATAATCCGGGCAGCAAAGTATGGACTGAAGTGGGGAGAGATAGGAGGTTGGGAGATCAGAAAAGATGCTGATGTAGTCACCCAGTCCGGATAGGATAAGTATTTGTACTAATGTGGTAGTGGTCTGGATGGAGAGGAAAGGGCGGATCTTGGCAATATTGTGAAGGTGAGACTGGCAGGTTTTGGTGATGAATTGGATGTGAGGGGTGAATGAGAGGTGTGGGCTTGCGCAACGGGAAGGACGCTCGTGCCGTCCACAGTGATGGGAAAGTCAGGGAGAAGACAAGGTTTGGGAGGGAAGATAAAGAGCTCAGTCTTGGACATGTTGAGTTTTAGGTGGCAGGAGGACATTCAGGTCATGAAGACCGGAGGAGATGCGAGTTTAGTACAGTGCTCTGCACACATTAAGCACTCAATAAATATGATAGAATAAATGAATCAATATGGGCCTGGAGGGAGGGAGAGAGAACAGGGGAGGAGATGTAGAATTGGGCATATCCATGCACAGATGACAGTTGAAGCTGTTTGAGCAAATGAATTCAACAAGGGAGTGTAGATGAAGAATAGAAGGGGACCAAGAGCTAACCCTCGAGGAACCCCTATGAGAAGCGGCGTGGCACAGTGGTAAGAGCCCGGGCTTTGGAGTCAGAGGTCATGGGTTCGAGTCCCGGCTCTGCCACTTGTCAGCTGTGTGTCTGTGGGCAAGTCACTTAACTTCTCTGTGCCTCAGTTATCTCATCTGTAAAATGGGGATTAACTGTGAGCCTCACGTGGGACAACCTGATGACCCTGTATCTCCCCCAGCGCTTAGAACAGTGCTCTGCACATAGTAAGAGCTTAACAAATACCAACATTATTATTAGTTAGGGAATGGGATGGGGAGGAGGAGACTGAGAATGAACCACCAGAAAGATAAGAGGAAAACCAGGAAAGGATGGAGTCAGTGAAGCCAAGGTTGAAAAATGTGTCGAGGAGAAGGGGATGGTCGACAGTGCCAAAGGCAGCTGAGAGGTCTGGGGGATTAGGATGGAGTAGGAGCTATTGGATTTGGCAAGAAGGAGGTCACTGGTGACCTTTGAGAGGGCAGTTTCAGTATAGAGGAAGGGATGGGAGCCAGATCGGAGGGCGTCCAGGAGAGAGTTGGAGGAGACGGATTTGAGACAGCGAGTGTAGACGACTTGCTCCGGGAGTTTGGAAAGTAAGGTTAGGAGAGAGATGGGGTGATAACTGGAGGGGTTAGTGTGGGTGAGAACTGCCAGGTCCTATTCATACAGGCGGGAGAAGTCATTCAATCAATCATCACTCTCAGTGGTATTTACGGAGCACTTAATTGGTGCAGAAGACTGTAATAATAATAATAATAGTAAAAAAAAGTATTTGTTAAGCACTTACTCTGTGCCAAACACTATTCTAACTGCTGGGGTATATACAAGGTAATCAGGTGGGACACAGTCCCTGTCCCACAATGGGTTCACATTCTGAATCCCCATTTTACAGATGAGGTAATTGATGCACAGAGTAGTTATGTGACTTGCCCTCCTTCCTCCCGGCTGGTAGTGTTCCTGCTGCGACATGGAGTGCTATGAGTGAGTAGTCAGGGAGGGATGAAACCCACTGTGACAAGCACAGAATGATCTTCTCTACAAAGGAGAACATGGGCGTGGGAATCAAAAGAACCTGGATTCTATTCCCAGATCCATCACTTGTCTGCTGTGTGACCCTGGGCAAGTCACTTCAGGCTGATGACTTCTCTCTCCTTTAGACACAGCTTCCCAACTCTTACTCGGCCTGCCTTCTCTTGCCTTTTCCTACTCTGTCTCACGCATTCTGCCCTCCTCTCCCTGCCTGTTCATAACCCTTCAGATTAAATCTCCTCTGCCATTAGCTATTACCTGTTAATCCCAGAGTGGCCAGCAGGCAAAAGACTGACACATGATGCTAATTGACTTCTCCAGTTGGAAGGCTTCTGTGAGCGAATGGCTGCTGAAAATCTTAGCCCGAAGAAGCGCCAAGGTAAGTCAGACCGCTTAGTCTACCTATTCCGCTGGATTAATCTATTTCTCTTCATAAATTATTCTGGCTCCTGCCTCGTCGTGTGGAAGTGAAAATAACTAATCAAATCACTCTAACGAACCTGGAACACCTTTTCTCAGCAATCGTTAAATTGCTTGTCTCATAAACTCCTTGTTTCCGTTTTCATGTGTAGGGGCACCTGTAATGAACAATCATTAAAATGGTAAGGGGTACAGGTCATGATAATAATAATAATAATGATGTTGGTACTTGTTAAGCGCTTACTATGTGCCAAGCATTGGGGTAGATACAAAGTAATCAAGCTGTCTTATGTGCGGCTCAGCCTCAGGCCTCATTTTACAGATGAGGGAGCTGAGGCACAGGGAAGTGAAGTGACTTGCCCAAAGTCACCCAGCAGACAAGTTGGGAAGCTGGGATTAGAATCCACGTCCTCTGACTCCCAAGCCTGGGCTCTTGCAACTAGGCCATGCTGCTTCTCTTAGAAGAGACTGACCTGTTTTAGTACAACAGGCAAGCCTGGGTAGAAGCATTTCACAGGTAACCAAAGTTCTCCTATTTTCAGAACTTTATTTGGGCTCATGAATCAGGCTGTAGCTGCACTATGAAAAAAAAATAATGAATTTGATAAATAGAATGAATAATAAATCCCCTATCAGTCAGGAAGGCAGTTGAATTTTAAAGTAAAAATTATCTACTCTAAAGCATATTAAAGATGATCCTTGAGCGTAATTGGTTGCCGAGTGAGTAGAAAAACAGTAACCTAATTTAATTTTAGCCTGTGACTTCCAGTTGTAGAACCGAGTTTTATTCAAAATTGATTCTCTCCGTTTTCTTACTTTTAACTTTTTTATACCTCTCAGACATACCTGTTAGTTTCTTTAAATACACTCAGTCCCTAGGAAAGGACCTTCAGATGAGCTTGCCGGTTAAAGGGGTTTATTCATGCATGACATGGGTCAGTGAAATGATTTCATATTTATACCAACCGGGAAACCTTGTAACATTCAGGTTTAGCATTCAAGATGCTTTCGTATGATAAACATTTGTCAGTATAAAACTAGGATGGGTTGGCTAGATCGTCTTTTCCTCATGACCTTTTCTAACCACATTCGTGTTCCCTTTCTGCTGCTCTGAGGGAGCTTTAACAACATTCTAATCATCATGAAGAGCAATTAACTGTCTTCAACCAGCTGTGCAGGCAAATTCATCGGGGACCTGAAAGAACTTGTTCTTTAGTGCTGATCTGTCCAGCCAAGCACCACCAGCCAGCCCAGTTCTGGCAGGTTTTAAACTGTGAAAAATGAGGCCTAACTCAGATTACAAACCCCCCGAGGGACAGGGACTCTATCTAGTTTCCATCTGTGTATGCTTCCCCAGTGCTTAGTCTGTTGCTCTGCACAAAGTAAGCACTTAAGAAATCGTATCGCTACTACGATCTTGGGAAGGTAGAGGAAGCTTGGGCTTTCTCAGCTTTCTCTGTCTCTAGCGGGGGCATGAGACTGAGAAGCAGAAACAGTGAGGAGGAGAAGCAGTGTGGATAGAGCACAGGCCTGCGGTAACAGAAGGACCTGGGCTCTCATCCTGACTCTAGCAGGTGCCCTCTGGGTGACCTTAGGCAAGTTACTTCACTTTTCTGGGCTTCAGTTACCTCATCTGATTGAGTTGATTGAGTGTTTACTGGGCGCAGAGCACTGTGTTAAGTGCTCAGGAGAGTGCTGTTCAACAGAGTTGGTCGACATGTTCCCTGCCCTCAAGGTTTCCTTCTTAGACCTTTCCCCTCGGTAGCAGACTTTTTGCCTACCTCTTCACCTTCCAAAATCTTTCACCTATTTTGCTCTAGCTTAAGAAATCTCTCAAATAGACAGGGTTCTCATCCTGACTCCAGCAGGTTTCCGCTCTGTGACCTCAGGCAAGTTACTTCACTTTTCTGGGCTTCAGCTGCCTCATCTGTAAAATGGGGTTTAAAACTCTGAGCCCCAAGTGAAACATGGACTGTGTCCAACCTGATTATCTGTCCCAGTGCTTAGTATGGTGCCTGGCACGCGCTAAGCATGTAACAAATACCATTAAAAGGAAAAAAAAAAACCTAAGGGTGGTGAAAGAGTCATACAGCTATACTTTCCAGAGAGAATTAAGTTCTATTTTATTATTTTCCTATTACTTCGCACCTGAAGAATTTCTAGTACTCTACCAGTCTCAGCTACAGGAGGGATAGTCAAGCAGAGGCATACCATTTCCATCCCTAATTTGGGCAGTGGCTAGAGAGTGGCAGACCATCTGCTACAAGTCAAAACTCACCCGTGCTCGGCAGCAACGGCACGGGAGAGAGTCGAAGGTGGAGACTCAAGTTGACTGCGCAGAAGGCGGCGATGGTAAACCGCTTCCGGATTTTTCCCAAGAAAATTCTGCGGATCCACTACCAGCATGATTGCGGATGGAGAGCGGGGCCTTTTGGGAGAGATGTGTCTGTGGTGACGTTATGGGGCGGAAATGACACGACGACGTAAGACATTTACCTGTATCTATCAGGTGGCGTCAGTAGGCAATGTAATGTGGCTGTCGGGTGGCAAAATCCTTTTTCTGTTGAAAAAGGACAAAAAGTCCAGTTGAATCTCTTCACTGCCCTTTTTGTGAAGCAACCAGTACTAATAGTAATAGCGACAATGGCAGGATCTGTGAAGAACTTTCTAGATTCTAAGCGTGGAGCCAGGTAGTGGGGTGAGAGAAAAGATCATCAGCCTGAGTCAGTCTCCATCCTCATTAAGGGTCACGGTCTGAGTGATAACAAAGAAAATAACTGTGGTATCCATGAAGTGCTTACTATGCGCCAAGATAAGAGCTGGGATCATAATAATTAATAATAATGGAATTTTTTAAACACTATGTGCCAAGTACTGTTCTAATTTCTGGGGTAGGTAAGAGGGTAATCAGGTTGTCCCACGTGGGGCTCACAGTCTTAATCCCCATTTTACAGATGAGATAACTGAGACGCAGGAAAGTTAAGCAACCTGCCCAAGGTCACACAGCAGACAGGTGGCGGAGTTGGGGTTAGGACCCATATCCTCTGACTTCCAAGCCCGTACTCTTTCCACTAAGCCATGCTCAGGCCCTGACCCATATCACTCAATCAGTGGTATTGAATGATTGCTTAGTGGGCACAAAGCACTGTGTTAAAGTGCTCAGGAGAGTGCAGTACAACAGAGTTGGTAGATATGTTCCCAGCCCTGAAGGCTTTCTTCTTAGACCTCTTCCCTCTGTGACGGGCTTCCTGCCTACTTCTTCACTTTCCAAAATCTCTCATCTATTTTGTTCTAGCTTAAGCATTCTCTCAAAGAGACAGCTGCCAATGGAGGAACTGTATATTTGTTGAGCTACTCTAGGGAGAGTGAGTGAAAATAGGTACCAAAAATCACCTCGGAATCCAGGTCTCAGTTTTTGGAAATACTGTCAGAAAAAGTGATAATTTCTATTTATTCACTGAAGTGACCCCTTGCCTCCGCACACTCCCACATCTCCCCACCCTCCACACTCATGTATAAGAACCCTCGAGACTGTAAGTTCGTTGTAGACAGGGAACATGTCTACCGACTGTTAAATTGTCATTTTGGACTCTCCCAAGCACTTGGTATGGTGTGTTGCACTCAATTAGTGCCATTGATTAGTTTATTAAAACATAGTTTTCTGGAAGATTGTGAAAAAATAAATCCTGAGCAGATAAAGCAAATTTCCCTCCACTAATTTAAACTCGAGTAAAAATAGGGGGAGATCAAGTTATGCCTTGGAATTTCCAATGGAATCTCTAGATTGTAAGCTCATGGTGGGAAGGGAATGGATCTGCAAACTCTATATTAACGTACTCTCCCTCAGTAAAGTTCTCAGCGAATACGAGTGATTGAATATTCACAATTCGATCTGATGATGAACTATTAGCCTTCAAAAATGAGTAATATTTTGACCTTTACAGCTGACAGGGTTGTGAGAAGGAGAAAACAGGCTAGTGAAGTGGGTTTAGTTTAAGAATGAAAGGAAATGATGGGGGGACTGTAGTGTGTGAGATTATTTTCCCTCGGTTCATCAGTTATGGTGAAGTGTGAAGGGGAAACCTGATCAGGGGCTGCAGGGCAGGGTGGAACAGCATGACTAGAGCATGAGCCTGGGAGTCAGAAGGACCTGGGTTCTAATTCTACCACTTGTCTGCTGTGTGACCTCGGGTAGGTCGCTTCACTTCTCTGTGCCTCAGTTCCCTCATTGGTAAAATGGGGATTGAGACTGGGAACCCCAGATGGGACAGGGACTGTGTCCAACCTGATTTGCTTATATCCACCCCAGCGCTTAGTACAGTGCCCGGCACATAGTAAGTGCTTAACAAATACCATTATTATCATGTGGGATAGGGACTGTGTTCGATCAGATTACCTTATATCTACTCAATAGTTTAGTACACTGTTTGGCCCATTGGATGTGCTTGGATCTGTACTCTTTAAGCACTTGATATTCACTCCACATCCCTCATTCATTCAGTCATATTTATTGAGCATTTACTATGTGCAGACCACTGTACTAAGCGCTTGGGAAGTACAATTCTGCAATAAATAGAGACAATTTCTACCCACCAACAGCCTCGTAGTCCAGAAGGGGGGAGACAGAGAACAAAACAAAATAGAACAAGTAGACAGGCATCAATATAAATAGACTTATAGATGTAGACACACCATTAATAAAATAAATAGAATAATAAGTATGTACATACATACACAAGTGCTGTGGGGCGGGAAGGACAGAAGAGCAGAGTGAGGGAGTCGGGGTGATGGAGAGCAGAGGAAAAGGGAGGCTTAGTCTGGGAAGGCCTCCTGGAGGAGATGAGCGTTCAGTAGGGCTTTGAAGGGGGGAAGTGTGCTAGGCCCATATCGATAATTCATTTTAATGTCTAGACCGTAAACTCCCACTGGGCAGGGAACGTTTCTACCAACGCTGTTGTATTTTCCCAAGTGGTCAGTACAGTGATCTGCACACAATATGCGCTCAAATACCACCGTTGAACAAATACCACTATTATCATTAATGGCATTACCATCTCCCGTGACTTCTAAATCAGAATACATATGTGTTGAGGTGGAAATAGGCTTGGAAGTCTCTGTCCCGTCGGCTGACACTCTCACTTTATCTTTTATATTGGTTTTGTGCTCTTATTATTTCAGTCTTCCTTCTGTCATCCATTCCCTTTCCCCTCCTCACTGACAGCTTGTGACCTCATGAGGGCCAGGGACTGGGCATCACTTCACACCTATTTTATATTTTCTCCCTCTGTTTGGTTCGTTATTCTGAAAAAATTAAAGCATTTAATGAATTCCATTAACTATTTTGGGGGTCCCGGGTGACTCTTCTATCTTTCCGTCCATTGTAGAAAGGAAAAATCAGAAGAAAATCAAGCAGGAAGAAGAAAAATGAGAACAGGGTGAAGAAATGACGGGGCTAGGCAAGCCAGATAGAAAGTAGTGGGGTACAAAGACTGGCTAGAGCCTGAGACAGGGAAAACCAGAGGTCGTGAGCACAAATATAAGAACACAAGGACTGAAAACCACTGGGGAGGCAATCGCTGGGAAGAGGCCAAAAGTGACAGATACTTGCAGGAAGAAAAGAAAAGGAAGTGGACAGAAAGAGATAGAAGAAGGAAAATTATTGTGTCTGTTTCATCCAGATAAAGTACAGAGAAGTATGGTAGTACCTATAAATCCCACATTTTTGTGGAAAGTTCAGAATAGTTAAAAGATCAGGATGCTTAACACAACCTCCTCTTAGGCCCACCCCCAAAATCGAACTACTTAATGATAAATAATAATAATGATTATGGTATTTGTTAAGCGCTTACTATGTGCCAGGCATCATACTAAGCGATGGTGTGGATACTAGCAAATTGGGTTGGACACAGTCCCCGTCCCAAGGAGGGCTCACAGTTTCACTTCCCATTTTACAGATGAGGGAACTGAGGCCCAGAGAAGTGAAGAGACTTTCTCAAGGTCACAAAGCAGGCAAGTGGCAGAGCCAGGATTAGAATCCAGGTCCTTCTGACTCCTAGGCTCGGGGTCTATCCACTAGGCCATGCTGCTTCTCCGATTTGATAAGGGTTAATAAAGGAATAAGACTGTCTCAGTATCTTCTGATGATGCTTGTGATGGAGAGGCATAGTAATAATAATAATGTTGGTATTTATTAAGCGCTTACTGTGTGCAGAGCACTGTTCTAAGCGCTGGGGTAGATACAAGGTAATCAGGTTGTCCCACGTGAGGCTCACAGTCTTCATCCCCATTTTACAGATGAGGTAACTGAGGCACAGAGAAGTGAAGTGACTTGCCCAGAGTCACACAGCTGACAAGTGGTGGAGCCGGGATTCAAACCCATGAACTCTGACTCCCAAGCCCGGGCTCTTTCCACTGAGCCATGCTGCTTCTATGTCTATCTTGTAACTAGTAATTCTTTACTGTCTTGTGGCCATTTAGATGGAATATTTTATTCTTAGATTTTTCTCCCATACCAAACCTAATTTTTAAACCGGATGGAAGCTTGTTTTTTCACAGTTTCAAAAAGCACATGTGCTCTTGAATCTTGCATTCCCTAACACTAGAAGATTCCAAATACATTCTTCACGCGAGCCATATTTTGCTTATCGCTGGACCTCCGGAGGAGCCAAAGGCAAAAATTTCCAAACTGAAAGCTGGACCAAAATGTCAATTACATTAAGGTCCTTAGGGAAGCCAGCATTTAAGTTCACCAAACGCAAGTCAGTATGGTTTGTATCTGGTGCTGTAGAGTCAGGAGGCTTTGCCATAGTTGCAGAAGATTCACTCATTTCCTAAATAACCTTTGGCAAGTCACTTATTTTAGCAACAATTGTCACGTTGATAAAATGGGCCCGAAAAGAATTGCTTCCTCCCTGTTTTACAGGGATGTTAGAATGATTTGATATAAAATCGTGGATCTAACTTTATGGTAAGCAAGGATGAATATAAAGGCTCTATGGGAGACAAGCCATCATGAATGCAAGGTACATTAAGTCTTCCTGGACAAGAGGATGCCATTTGGTAAATTACCTCTTCCGGGGCACAAAATGGCACCTTGGCACGGTTGAAGAGTTAATGGGCTCCACGTGGGTGAACCTAGCATTCCCAGAGAGATTTTTCTAACCCTACTTCACCATAGGAACCGGCCAATTGCCAATTAACATCCACAGGAGAAGTACAAAACCGAAAGACAAAACAAGCTAAGGTCCTGCATCCCCTGGAGCCAAAGACCAAAGTCTGCAGGGATTGGAGAATTTGGGGGATCATTTAAGGAATGTAAACTACACCCTTCATCGTGTATTTTCTCTTTTTAAAGATAAAATGAACTTTATCCTTTAATGTACTAAAGTATCCTGAAATGGGGGGAAAAAAGGATTTTCTACTGATATTTAATTTCTTAATTCACCTGCATTTTTGTATGCCATATTTACTCACATAATGGCCTCATTTGTTTGTGTAATTTTGGCAACCAACAAACGGGGAGGGGTTATTACACGGGGAATTGTATCCAGCAGTGAGAGGAGAATAAGGGGAAATAAACGAGACCTGAGACTATGTTTCTTACTTCTAATGCACTCTCCCAAGTGCTGCATACAAGAGACACCCAATATATTACAGTAACCTGCCCTCTCCTACCCAGCATGAGCAGCTATTTTTGTTTAAAATTATGGTATTACTTTCCCCCTCCCTTAAGCCCCCCATCCCAAAAAAACTTGAGTCATTTGCGTTCCGAAAATGGCTCACCTTTCTGGTTTGAAGATGATGGTCATGGGAGGGGATGGTTGTGGTAAAACCAATGACTTTGGACCCTTCTATATGTGGGGCATGAAAAATTCTCCCATGATGCCCTGCCACTTGTCTGCTGTGTGACCCCACTTGTCTGCTGTGTGACCTTGGGCAAGCCACTTAACTTCTCTGTGCCTCAGTTTCTTCATCTGTAAAAAAATGGGGATGAAGACTGTGATTCCCCATGTGGGATGACCTGATTACGTTGTATCTACCCCAGTCATTGGCACATAGTAAGCACTTAAAATATGCCATATTTATTCCGCCCCACAGTTCCTTCTTTCTATTGTTGTCCAACCAATTACCCCCAGTGCCTAGTACAGTGCCTGGTGCATAGTAAGTCCTTAACAAATACTATTATTATCAGTATTATTATTAGCATTATTATTTGTATTAATGTCACAATCTTTCCAAATCCCCTGCTTTCTAACATTTATCCCATTTCTGATGGCTTTGTGGTAAGCTGACCTTCTCTCTGCAGCTGATGCCGAACCTTTCATCGAAGAATTTATTTGGAAGCTCAACAGTGCTTTCTTATTTGATTCAGAGATATGGTTATTGCTAAGGCAACCTTCATTTTCTAATTTCCACTGCTGTATTCTGGAGTTTGTAGTCATGTGTTACATTTCCGTATCTTTTTCAATTTAATCTATTCTTCATCGTTCTTAATAGTCACCGTTAAAGATTGCTTCTTTGAATTAACTACGGTGAACAATAAAACAGAAAGGGCATGTTGTTCAAATGATGATTACGAGTTTAATCTTGGGTAAAGTATTCATTTTCCACCTCTCTGTCTTTTCGTCTCATACCTAGGACCATTTCAGTCAGATATTTGGTAAAGCTTCTTAGCAGGTCTTTGGAGAAGCAGCATGGCCTAGAGGATAGAACATGGGACTGGGAGTCAGAAGGTCACGGGTTCTAATCCCTGCTCCTCTACTTGACCGTTGTGTGACCTTGGGCAAGTTGCTTCTCTTCTCCGTGCTCCAGTTGCCTCATCTGTAAAATGGGGATTGAGATTGTGAGCCCCATGCGGGGCAGGGCTGTATCCAATTTGATTTACTTGTATCCATCCCAGTTTAGTACAGTGCCTGGAACATAGAGCTTAACAGATGCCACCATTATTATTATTATTATCACTCTCCAAGAGTGGCAACTAGATACTTAGAGAAAGCTTACGTAATAGCCATCCTGGATCTCCATCCTAATGGGACAAGATGGATCATCTAACCCTTGCTAGCTTTGCTCTTCTACGTCTTTAATATCCCCTACAGTTGCTCTTTATGTATTCCACAACTATAAATTGATCCCAGCCTCTGGACTCCACTGATATTTTCAGCTTGGACATTATTGTGACCCCATGAATTGCATAGATTTTTCACCCGCTGGCAAAAGAACCTGATTAACTTGTATCCACCCCGGTGCTTAGTACAGTGCCTTGTACATAGTATGCGTTTAACAAATACCATCCTCATTATGTTTCTTTTTGTCATGAACTGACCACTGTCACCACCAATCCGGCATCCACAACACATTTGTCCAGCTCAAGGGAAGTCAGTAGAATCCAGGCTCCTGCCATTTCCACCAAAGAAGTGAAGTTGGCTCCATTGCATTGGGGACTCAGGTGCGGCTACTAATAAGGTTAATGTTAATGTTGGTATTTGTAAAGCGCTTACTAAGTGCCGAGCACTGTTCTAAGCGCTGGGGTAGACCCAGGGAATCAGGTTGTCCCACGTGGGGCTCACAGTCTTAATCCCCATTTTACAGATGAGGTAACTGAGGCACCGAGAAGTTAAGTGATTTGCCCAAAGTCACACAGCTGACAAGTTGCCAAGCCAGGATTCGAACCTATGACCTCTCACTCCATTGCATCTACTCTGCAAACAGGGACACTAAGACACCCTGAGTCTCCAAATTCTCTCTCCACTTCTCCATATCTTCTCATTTCATTCATTTGATCATATTTATCAAGTGCTTTCTGTGTGCAGAGCATTGTACCGAGTGTTTGGAAGAGTACGCTATAACAATTGACTGACAAATTCTCTACTCACAGCAAGCAGACTCTTCACCTCTCCTCACCAACATTGAAAGGGAGGGAGCCGTGGGTTAATATAATAATAATAATAATGTTGGTATTTGTTAATGTTGGTACATGTGTTGTGGGGTTGAAGGAGAGTTGAATAAGGGTGCAAATCCAAGTTCAAGGATGACACAGAAGGGAGCGGGAGAAAAGAAAATGAAGGCTTAGTCGAGGAAGCCCTCTTGGAGGAGATGTACTCCACTGTGGGGCCAGGGTGAATTTTTATTTTCATAAAATTATGTGAAGTTAGAAATCTTCTCCTTGTCTGGGATGGGAGAAGGAAGTGCATGAGGGGCTATCTCAGCACTTCTCGAGGCAATCTTGCTGAGCAGCCCTGGTTTGAATCGTTTTCTGTGACTAGCGATAGTATCAGACAGGTAATCCCTATCATACAGCTAATTGCTCTCCTCCACTTCAATACCTTATTGAAGGCACATCTCCAAGAAGCCTTTCCTAACTAAGCCCTCCTCTCCTCTTCTAGGTCAACTCTGACTTTGTGTCCCTCTGGAACTTTGGAACACCGGCTGGGGCAAAACTAAAATGAAAAGATAAAGAGGTTCTGCTTCCCCCAGGGACAGCGAGATACCATTCCATTCTTACAGTTAACGCATGCCACTGAGCTTTGTAATTTAGATGCTATAAGGGACTGGAGAAGGTACTTTGAAATGCACATGTGGACTTATCTTTAAATTGTGCTTTCTATAATGCCCAGAATTTTTTTAAAAAAGGCAATCCCCACTTCTCTTTCTTATGGCTGACTCTATATCACTGTGGTTTTCAAGACCCCTTTTCTGTTCTGGAAACTAGGCATTGTAGGATTTGAGATTGAGGTGATGGTGAGGCTTTAGAAGTGAATGGGCTGAACCCTAAAGAGATCAATCCATCTATCCAGTTGTATGTATTGAGCACTTATTGTGCACAGAGGACCGCATTAAGTGCTTGAGAGAGTATAATATGACGGAGTTGGTAGACACGTACCCTTCCCACAATGAGCTGACAGTAGAGAGGGGGATATGGTGAATTATGGTTGCAAGCCATAGGCCTGCAGTTATTGGTTCTTTGGCATTTAGTGAGATTTGTTTACAGAATCTCCAGATATTTCCCAAATATGTGGAATGTGGACATTAAAGGAACCACCAGGTATTGCTCAAATACGTGGCATGTATATGTATACATATCTGCAATTAATTTACATTAACATCTGTCTCTCCCTCTAGACCGTGACCTCATTGTAGTCAGGAATGTGTTGTTATATTGTACTCTCCCCAGTTCTTAGTACAGTGCTTTGCACACAGTGAACCCTTGATAAATATGATTGAATGAATGAGGTGGAATCATTTGATTCATATTCTACTAGAAATAATCCATCAGCCCTTCTCTTGGTCGATAGGTCAACGGTATTTACTAATAATTCATAATTGTGGTATATGTTAACCACTTACTATGTGCCGGGCACTATCCTAATCATGGGGATAGATACAAGATAATCAGCTAGGCACAGTACTATGCGCGGAGCACCGTGCAAAGTGTTTGGGCGAGTACACTACAGCAAATTGGTAAGCACACTATACTAAGCACTTGGGAGAATACAAAATAACACAGTTGGTAGACACAGTCCCTGCCCACAGAGACCTTACGGTCTAGAGGAGGAGACAAACACTGATATAAATAAATGAATTAAGCTTATGTCCATAAGTGATGTGGGGCTGAGGGAAGAGTGGATGAAGGGAGCAAAGACAAGTGGAAGGATGATGTAGAAGAGCGTGGGAGAAGAGGAATTGAGGATTTAGGGAAGACCGTTTGGAGGAGACGTGTCTTCAGTAAGGCTTTGAAGGAGGGGGAGAGTGTGTGTCAGATATAAAGGGGAAGGGCAGAGCACGATCCTATTACTCTCCCCTGGCCGTCTGATGGCCACGCTACAGAGGCTGCCAAATAAGAGGCGTACATAGATACAATTACTTCAGTCATTTCACTTCTCCGGACCTCAGTTCCCTCATCTGTGAAATGGGGATTAAGACCGTGAGCCCCATGTGGAACATAGTGTTCACCCTGATTAGCTTTTATCTAATACTACTACTAATAATAATTACGGTACCTGTTAAACACTTACTATGTGCAAAGCATTGTTCCAAGCAATGAGGTAGATGCGAGTTAATCAGGTTGGACAAAATCCCCATCCTACATGGGGCTCATACTCTTCCTCCCTGTTTTACAGATGAGGGAACTGAGGACCAGAGAAGTTAAATGACTTGCCCAAGTTCACACAGCAGACATGTGGAGGAGCTGGGATTAGCAGGCAGGTCCTCCTGAATCCCGGGCCTGTGCTCTATCTCCCCCAGTGCTTAGAACAGTGCCCGGCCCGTAGTAAGTGCTTAAGCAGTACAAATACCATTATTTGTGGAGATGATGCCCTGGACAGGAGTGTTCACCTGATTCCAGCGTTGTCTTGACATGACCCCAGGGGTGACTTGATGAAGGCCAATGAGCAGGGCTTACCTTGGCAGGACAGAGGTTGCCAAGTGGAGAAATAGAGGGCAAAAACTTTAGCTCCATGGTCTCCCGAAGCTGCCTTTTTCCCTATTTTTGTCTGACACTTGGTATTTCGGCTGCAAGTAAGTGTGGAGAAATCTCTCTTCCTGGACACCACCGTTTGGCTCAAGTATAGCTCTATTTTTTTTTAAAATGATATTTAAACATTATATGCCAGACACTGTACTAAGTGCTGGATCATTCATTTTTTTCATTTCTTCGGTGTCAGGCAATCCAGCAATAGTACGTATCGAGCACCTATCTGGTGCAGGATACTCTTCAAAGCAATTGGGAGAGGACACTAGAGGTAGTAGACATGATCCCTGCCCTCAAGAAGATGTAAATCTAGTGGAAAAGTAGGGTAGCATGTGTTGAGCTCCTACTGTGTCATGACGGTTGCGGCAATTGTGGCCACTGAGCGTGGCTCAGTGGAAGGAAGACAGGCTTGGGAGTCAGAGGTTATGCGTTCCGATTCCGGCTCCACCACTTGTCAGCTGTGTGACTTTGGGCAAGTCACTTAACTTCTCTGTAGCTCAGTGACCTCATCTGTAAAATGGGGATTAAGACTGTGAGCCCCACGTGGGACAACCTGATCACCTTGTATCCCCCACCCCAGAGCTTAGAACTGTGCTTCGCACATAGTAAGAGCTTAACAAATTCCATCATTACTTTTCTTATGTACTCCAGGTACTCTACGAAGCTCTGGAGTGGACACAAGCAAATTGGGTTGGACACAGTCCCCGTCCCACATGGGGTTCACAGTCTTCATCCCTATTTTACAGATGAGGTAACTGAGGCACAGCAAAGTTAAGTGACTCACCCTGGGTCACAGAGCAGACAAGAGGCAGAGCCAGGATTGGAATCTATGACCTTCTGACTCTCAGGCTCATGCTCTATCCATCACAACGTGCTGTTTCTCCATGCGGCACTGTATAGGGCACTGTACGAAGCTTTGGGATTCGATACCTGTTCCCAAGTTTTGATTCTATTTATTTATTTACTGCTATTGTTTTTGTCTGTCCGTCTCCCCCGATTAGACTGTAAGCCCGTCAGAGGGCAGGGACTATCTCTATCTGTTATCGATTTGTACATTCCAAGTGCTTAGTACAGTGCTCTGCACATAGTAAGCACTCAATAAATGCTATTGAATG
Organism: Ornithorhynchus anatinus; assembly: GCF_004115215.2. Taxonomy (NCBI): domain Eukaryota; kingdom Metazoa; phylum Chordata; class Mammalia; order Monotremata; family Ornithorhynchidae; genus Ornithorhynchus; species Ornithorhynchus anatinus. The sequence continues at coordinate 4,633,193 of NC_041749.1, forward strand.
AATGAATGAATGAATGAAAAAGTAGAACGCGAACCCCCTAGGGAACAGGAATTGGGTCCAACCCGTCAATCCAATATCAATCAATGACATTTATTGAGAGCCTGCCAAGCGCATAGCACTGTACTAAGCACTTAGGAGAGACATGTCCCCCACCCACAATCCATCTCAGCACTTTAAAATAGTGTTTGGCACATAGAAAGCACTTAACAAATATCATCATTATTATTATTATTATTAGAGGTTAGAGGTAGGTCACAGGCATCACCTTTCCCCACTCTCTCCAGGAAATGGCAGGTAAGGGGGAATTGAGTTGATGGTGTTTCCTGGCTATTAAATCACTTTTCAGTATTTTCTTCTAATTGGACAGATTTAGTTTGGCTCAGAAATATTCACCAAGAGCTATAGCTCAGTGTTCCAGCACGCATAATGCCACAATTTATATGATGTCTATCAGTGACTAGGAAATATTATAAAAACATATTTAAGTCTTATGTTTCCCTAAACGTAGAGTGATAGGTAGTTTAAAAATTGCACTGATAATTGTCAGCGCGATTTGCACGAGAGCATAGTAATAATGGAAACATTTTACCTTGACATGAAAGAATGTATAGAAATCTTCAGAACTCCTCAAAGAACATGCTCACTCTTTCAAAATCAGAGGCAAGTTTTCCAAAATGATCTTTACAAAATGATATTTTTTTCAATGATAGGAAAATACTCGCGATCAAATTACATCGAAGCACTTTCAAATTGACTTTTATCTCTACGCCGCTCTCTCTCTCTCTCTCTCTCTCTCTCGTTAACTCTATCCCACAAATGTGCTGTTTAAGTGTCTTCGAAGCCATTACTTTATCCTTCTGTCATTTCACGGGGTAAAACCTAGCCAAAGAGGAAATCATAGCCTTTTAATATCAAACCAAGTTGGTGTTAATCCAATTCACTGTCAACACTTGTCAGACTGTTAATGTCTATGAACTTCCTGCTTCTCTCCCTTCCCTGAAGTCTTGTATCATAAGTTGCGGAGTACCGTATGACGAAAAATACGCATAAAGGTTTTATGGAACCATAACGGTCAGCGAGGTTGTCACAATCTCAAGTCAATTGTTCTAACACTGGGAACTGTCACAGAGAAAAACTACGGGATGAAGCCGAGTGACACTTCTATATGCAAAAACTTTGACAGGGGAGAATTCTCATGCATTAGAATTCCAAAAATCACGGCTTCAAATGTTGAAGACTATTACCCCAATCCTCAGCTTCACTGATACCTTCTTGTCCTGGTTCTCTCCTATCTCTCTGGCTGCTCATTCTCAGGCTCTTTGGTGGGTTCTGCCTCTATCTGCCACCCCCTAACCCTGCGGGGGGGCCCTCAAGGTTCAGTTCTGGATCTCCTTCTATTCTTCATTTACACCCATTCCCTTGGAGAACTCGTTCGCTCCCAAAGCTTCAACTACCACCTCTGTGTGGATGATTCCCAAATCTACATCTCCAGTCTGATCTCTCTCCCTCTCAGCAGACTCACGTTTCCTCCTGCCTTCAAAACATCTCTACTTGGATATTCTGCCATCACCTCAAACTTAACATGTCCAAAACAGAACTCCTCATCTCCCCACCCGAACCTTGTCCTCCCCCTAACATTCCCATAAGTGAAGACGGCACCACCATCTTCCCTGTCTCACAACCCCGTAACCTTGGCATTTCTTTGACTCCTCTCTCTAATTCATCCCCCATATTCATATTCATCTCCATATTGGAGAAGCAGCGTGGCTCAGTGGAAAGAGCACGGGCTTTGGAGTCAGGGCTCATGGGTTCGAATCCCAGCTCTGCCACTTGTCGGCTGTGGGACTGTGGGCAAGTCACTTAACTTCTCTGTGCCTCAGTTCCCTCATCTGTAAAATGGGGATGAAGACTGTGAGCCCCACGTGGGACAACCTGATTCCCCTATGTCTACCCCAGCGCTTAGGACAGTGCTCGGCACATAGTAAGCTCTTAACAAATACCAACATTATTATTATTATTATTCAATCTGTCATTAACTCCTGTCGATTCAACCTTCACGACATTAATACAGTGCCTGGCATGCAGTCACGTGCTTAACAAATGCCATTATTATTATTAAAATCCACCTTTTCCTTTCCAACCAAACTGCCACGATGTTAATCCAAGCACTTATCCCATCCCTCCTTGACTACTGTATCAGTCTCTTTTCTGACTTCCCTTTCTCCTGTCACTGCACACCCCAGCCCTTGCTTCACTTTGTAGCCCGGATCATTTTTCTACAAAAATGTTCAGTCCTTGTTCCCCACTCTTCACCTTCAAAGCCTTATTGAAGGCACATCCTCTCCACGAGGCCTTCCCTGACTAAGCCCTCATTTCTTTTCTCCCACTCCCTTCTGTATTGCCTTGATTTGCTACCTCTTTTCACTACCCTCTTCAGCCCCACAGCACTTATATTCATATCCATAATTTATTCATATTAATGTCTGCCTCCCTCTCTAGACTGTAAACTTGCTGTGGGCAGGGAATGGATCGGTTAGATTGTTATATTGTATTCTCCCAAGTGCTTAGTACTGTGCTCTGGAAACAGTAAGCCCTCAACAGATATAAACGATTGACTGATTGCCAATCCACTTTAATGTCTGGCTTCCCCTCTAGACTGTAAGCTACCTGTGGGCAGGGATCCCATGTGCCAACTATGTTATATTGCTCTTTCCCAAGCACTAGGAATACTGTTCTGTGCATATTAAGTGCTCAGTAAATACCATTGATTGAAGTCGCCTTCTAGATATTCCATTATTTCAAGAATATTCTGGACTATCAGTGGTCAACAGGTTATGTAGTGAAAAGGGCATTTTAATAATAATAATGTTGGTATTTGTTAAGCGCTTACTACGTGCAGAGCACTGTTCTAGGCACTGGGGTAGATACAGGGTAATCAGGTTGTCCCACGTGAGGCTCATAATTAATCCCCATTTTACAGATGAGGTAACTGAGGCACAGAGAAGTTAAGTGACTTGCCCACAGTCACAAAGCTGCCAAGTGGCAGAGCCGTGAGTCGAACCCATGACCTCTGACTCCAAAGCCCAGGCTCTTTCCACTGAGCCACGCTGCTTCCCCACTCATCTTTCATTTTCACACTCATCTTTCAGTCAAGCATGTTCATTGAGCATCTATAATGTGGCAAGCACTGAGTTAAGCACTTGGAATCTCAGTGGTATTTATGGAGCGCTCACTTTATGTAGAGCACTGTACTAAGTGTCCGGGAAGGTACAGTATAACAGAACTGGTAGACATGGGGCCTGCCCTTGAGAAGCAGCGTGGCCTAGTGGAAAAAGTACAGATCTATGAGTCAGAGGTCTTAGGTTTGAATCCTGTCTTTGCCGCTCACCTGGTACGTGACCTCGGGTGAGTCACTCTTCTTCTCTGGATCTCTGTTTCCTCGCTTGTAAAATGGGGATTAATACCTGTTCTCCCCCCCTTCTACTCTGACCTTTAGCCCCATGTGAGACACGGACTGTTTCTGACCTGATTATCTTGTCGCTTCCCAGTGATTAGAACAGGGCTTGGTACAGAGTAAATGCTTAATAAATACCACATCTATTATCATCATTAATAATGAAGGAGTTTAAAGTCTAGTGGGAGAGACAGAAATAAAGTCAGTCATAAAATAAATTGTGGCAGGTGCTGTTGGGAAGGAGCAGGCCTGGTGCCCAGAAACCAGAAATCCAATGGAAACGAATGCTGACTTTAGATCCTTATTGTGAATAGGACTCCAAGAATCGTCTCCTACCGGCAAAATAGTAGTTCCTCTCCCCATCCCCACCTCCTAGATTCCTCTGCCTTCCGCCTTTCTGCTTTCCCGCTTCATCCTTCCGTGGCAGAACAGTCGGGCAAAAAAAATCAGTGTGACTAAAAGGTGAACTTTTAATGTCCTGTCCATTCCCACTGCTCTCAGATAGTGCCCAGCTCTCTACCCTGAAGAAGAGACCCTATAAAGACGGCAAGGGTGTGAACGTGTGTGTTTCTCCATAATCCAGGACAAAGATGTTATATAATCTAGCTGAGCAGCACTGAGGTGACTCAGCTAATGCTCAGGATCTCTTCAGAAGAAGAGTTACCACAATTTAGGCCACTGGCCAGGAAGTAATAGGGTTTATTGAACACCTGCTGGGTACAATGCACTGTTCTGAGCACTTGGAAGAACAAAATGAAATAGTGTGAGACCACGTCAATATCATTCTGCAAATTTGCCTGCTGCTTTTGGCCAGTTCTACTAAATCTCTTCATTCAGGTGACAATATGTGTCATTTTAGCTGTATTTTATTTTTTCCCATCCATGAAAGGTGGGTTTCGGACTAAGATTATTGTGCTTACTGTGTTTCGAGGACTGTTCTAAGAGCTGGGAGAGATTCAAGTTAATCAGGTAATAATAATAATTATTATTGTTGGTATTTGTTAAGCGGTTATTCATTCAATAGTATTTATTGAGCGCTTACTATGTGCAGAGCACTGTACTAAGCGCTTGGAATGAACAAGTCGGCAACAGATAGAGACAGTCCCCGCCGTTTGACGGGTTTACGGTCTAATGGGGGGAGACGGACAGACGAGAACAATGGCAATAAATAGAGTCAAGGGGAAGAACATCTCGTAAAAACAATGGCAACTAAATAGAATCAGGGTTACTATGTGTGAGGCACTGAACTAAACACCAGGGTGGAAGCCACTCAGGTTGGACACAGTACTTGTCCCACATGGGGCTCCCTGTCTCAAACAGATGAGGTAACTGAGGCCCAGAAAAGTGAAGTGACTTCCCCAAGGTCACACAACAGAGAAGTGACAGAGCTGGAATTAGAACCCATGACCTTCTGACTCCCAGACCTGTGCTCTATCCACTCCTCCATGCTGCTACAGGTGGGGCACAGCCCCTGTCCCATGTGGGGCTCACAGTCTAAGGGGGCAGGAGAGCAAGTATCGAATCGCCCATTTGACAGATGAGAAAACTGAGGCACAGAGTAATTTAGTACCTTGCTCAAGATCACACTGCAGGCTAGTGGCAGAAACAGGACTAGGATCCAGATCTCCTAATTCCCAGAGCCTACATTTTCCTCTAGACTTACTGCAGGGCTTAGCAACAAAAGCAGCATCTTCTGTGGATGACATGTCGACTACTTAAGTGCAACAAAAAGAGGAAACGTGTTTACTCATTTGCTGAGACTATATTTGGCTTCGAAATTTCCAAAATTTTAAAGTGAAGAAGTGTGTGGATGCTTCATCTAAGAGGGTGCTTTTGTCAAAATGTGTGGGTGTCCCCTTTTGTGTCAGTTCCTCTGACTCTTGGTTCTAATCCCCACTCTGCCACTTGTCTGCTGTGTAACAATAATAATAATAATAATGTTGGTATTTGATAAGCTCTTACTATGTGCAGAGCACTGTTCTAAGCGCTGGGATAGATACAGGGTAATCAGGTTGTCCCACGTGAGGCTCACAGTTAATCCCCATTTTACAGATGAGGTAACCGAGGGACAGAGAAGTGAAGTGACTTGCCCACAGTCAAACAGCTGACAAGTGGCAGAGCCGGGAGTCGAACCCATGACCTCTGACTCCGAAGCCCAGGCTCTTTCCACTGAGCCACGCTGCTTCTTCTTTGTGCCTCAGTTCCCTCATCAGTAAAATGGGGATTAAGACTGTGAGCCCCATGTGGACAGGGACTGTGTCCAACCTGATTAGCTTGTATCAAGCCCAGAACTTAGTACCGTGCCTAGAACATAGTAATCATGTAACGAATATCATAAGAAAAACCCACCAACAGGAACAAAAACAACTTTGAATTCTTCATCCAAGTGCATAGTGGATAGAGCCCGGGCCTGGGAGTCAGAAAGTTGTGGGTTCTAATACCTGATCCGCCACTTGTCTGCTGTGTGACCTTGGGCCTCTCACTTTACTTCTCCGGGCCTCGGTTACCTCTTCTGTAAAATGGGGATTGAGACTGTGAGCCCCAATGGGACAAGGCACACAACCCAATTTGCTTGTATTCATCCCAGCATTTAGTACAGTGCTTGGCACATAGTAAGTGCTTAACAAATACCATAATTATTTTATTATTATTACTATTATTATTATAAATAAGGTTTCAGCTGTCCCTTAGAGGAAGAGAGATGAAATTCACCATTGATAACCAATGTAATATTCATTCATTCATCCATCCAATCGTATTTATTGAGAGCTTACTGTGTGCAGAGCACTCTCCTGAGCACTTGAAAAGTACAAATCAACAATAAAGAGAGACGATCCCTGTCAACAACGGGATTACAGTCTAGAGGGGGCCCTCTCATTTCAAAGGATTTTCCTCTGGATTTTCAGGCCCCCTGACCAGTCTGAAAAGTAGATCTTACAGTTCACCTTTTTTTTTTTTTTGAAAGGAAAACTTACAGAGTAGGGAATGGATGATGTTTTCTGCAAGGATATTACCCTGACCAGCTAGTCGATCCAGTCAATCAGTTCAATCAATCCATCAAACGATTTTTCCCCAGTGCAACCTCATGGGGAGAACGTGAATCTGGGAGTCAGAAGTTCTGGATTCTACTTCCCACTCTGCCACTTGTCTGCTGTAGGATTCTGCACCTCGATTTCCTCACCTGTAGAATGGGGGTTCAGGACTTGTTCTCCATCCCCTCGTCGAACAGGAGCTGTGGCCGACCTGATGATCCTTGTACCCAGCACGTAATAACAAATGCCACAGTGAAGAGAAGCAGCGTGGTTTAGAGTCAGAGGTTGTGGGTTCTAATCCCGAATCCGCCATTTTGGGCAGGTCATTTCACTTCTCTGGGCCTTCTGTTACTTCATCTGTAAAATGGGGATTAAGACTGTGAGCCCCAATTGGGGCAACCTGATGACCTTGTATCTATCCCAGAGCTTGGAACAGGGCTTGGCATACAGTAAGTGTTTAACAAATACCATCATCATTATCATCATCATCCCCGCGGTTACTATTAGTAATCCCTCCTTCTTCATGTCTGGCAATCACTCTCTCCACTTTCAAAGCCTTATTAAAATCACATCTCCAAGAGGCCTCAACTGACAAAGCCCTCATGCCTTCCTCTCCCACACCCTTCAACATAACCAGAGAGAGAAGCAGCGTGGCTCAGTGGAAAGAGCACGGGCTTTGGAGTCAGAGGTCATGAGTTTGAATCCCAGCTCTGCCACTTGTCAGCTGTGTGACTGTGGGCAAGTCACTTAACTTCTCTGTGCCTCAGTTACCTCATCTGTAAAATGGGGATTAAGACTGTGAGCCCCACATGGGACATCCTGATTCCCCTGTGTCTACCCCAGCGCTTAGAACAGTGCTCGGCACATAGTAAGCGCTTAACAAATGCCAACATTATTATTATTATTATTATAACCCCTGCACTTAGATTTGCTCCATTTATTCACCCCACCGTCAGCCCCGCAAAAATTATGTATTGTTATTAAGAGCCTCCAAGTCGTTTCTTATTCCCGGCGACTCTATGGATGTATTTTCTCCAGAACGTCCTGCCCTCTGCCATAATCCGTAACCTTTCTAACGGTTCTGATGTACCCTTATGTACACTAAAAACTTATGTACGTACCCATAATTTCCCCTCTTTTAGACTGTAAGCTCACTGTGGGCAGGAAAGGTGTCTACCAACTCTGTTGTAGTGTACTCTCCCAAGTACTTCATACAGTATTCTGCACTCAATAAATAGGATCGATTGGTAGTCGCAGCAATTACTGAGCACCTACTATGGACAGAGCAATATACTCAGATCCTGAGAAAGTACAAGATAGTCATTTGAGATGAGTCCTGCCCTCTAGAAACTTACAGTCTATTTGGGGAGACAGTAAAATCTGTAAGAGGAGGTAACAGAGTAAAAGATATATACACAGATGCAATGGGAAAATGTGAGTAGCCAAGTGTTGGGGTGACACAGAAGTGTTGAAGCAGCAGTTGGAAGGTTAGGGAGTGGGGAGATGGGAGATCTTCTGGGTTCTAATGCTGAAAATGCTTGTCTGCTGTGTGACCTTGGGTAAGTCACTCAACATCTCAGTGCCTCGGTTACCTCAGCTGTAAATGGGGATTAAGACTGTGAGCCTCAGGTGGGACAGGGACTGTGTCCAACCTGATTTGATTGTATCTACTCCAGTGCTTGGTACAGTGCCAGGCACGGAGTAAGTGCTTAACAAAACAGTACCATAAAATAAAATAAATAAAATAATCTCCTGAAGATTTGTGACTTCAGAATTACCTCCGGAATTCTTTGCGCTCATCTAGGCTTCGTTTCTGGCTCTGGTAGAATGGAATTTCATTATGCACAGAATGACTGAGAGCTGTCATTTTGCTTAGCTTGTGCATGGTGACATTTAGCCTTATTAATTCTCCCCTAGACATTGGCTTCACAATGTGGATCATTTACATTGATCCCGCGCATGTGAACTTCACATCATTCAATTTATCCTCAGCCAATCTTGCTTAGATTGTCTGCTCTCCTGGCTTCTCTTCAGAGATCATGCCACTTTTGATATCCAACATTTGTAAAAACCAGTCTGTTCTTTCTACCCAGAAAGTTACAACATTAAGATATTTTCCTCTGTCTATTGTGATGGATTTAGGAACTAACAGCTCAATTCTTATTTCCCAGTCTACCCAAACATTAATTCTCTTTCAGTGCCGTGCTTTCTACACCATTACCGGGGATTGCATTGGGGAATCTTTTTGACTTTTTATTCTGCTTTAAGGGGCAGAAACTCATTCTTGTCCATATAATGAATGTTAAATTCCTCACATGCATAAGATGCATTATTTAAAGACAAGAATGTGACAAAAGAAAAATCCAATACTGGCAATCTTCGATCGTTGGCTACCATTTGGGCTGCGACTGGACTTGGGATGATCTGCTGAAGCAGCAGTGTGGCCTAGTGGATAGAGCACAGGCCTGGGAGTCAGAAGGACCTGGGTTCTAGTGCTGACTCTGCCATCTGTCTATGTGACCTTGGGAAAGTCACTGAACTTCTCTGTGCCTCAGTTTCCTCATCTGTAAAATGGGGATTAAGATCGTGAGACCCAAGTGGGACAGGGATGGTGTCCAACCTAATTAGGCTGTATCTCCCCTAGACCTTAGAAATGTGCTTGACATATAGTAAGCACTTAACAAATATTATTATTATTATTATTTGAGCATCTACACTGGTCCCTTGACCATGGAATCTGATAGACTCTGAACTATACCTATAATGTTTTGGAGATTTCATTGTTTGCTTCTTACATACCTGTCACTTGGGCAAGTCGCTTAACTTTTCTTTGCCTTCGTTTCCTCATCTGTAAAAAATGAGATTAAAATACCCATTCTTTTTCCCACTTAGGCACCAGATAAGCACTTAGATTAAACCTTCCATGCCCACAGCACTTATGTAAGTATCCGTATATTGGGTTGCTTCCCTTAGCTGTAAATGTATTTTAATGTTTGTCGCCCCTTTTTAAACGGTAAGTTCCTGGAGAGCAGGGACTGTGTCTATCTGTATTGTACTCTCTCAAGCTCATAATAAAGTGCACTGCACACGGTTAGTGCTCAATACATACCACTAATTGATTGATCGATCGATCGTTAGCCCCATATGGTACAGAGACTGTGTCTGATAGGATTGTCTTTTATACATGTGGCACTCAGAGAAGCAGCATGGCCTAGTGGATAGAGCCCGGGCCTGGGAAACAGAAGGTCGTGGGTTCTAATTCTGGTTCCGCCACTTGTCTTCTGTGTGACCTTAGGCAAGTCACTTCACTTCTCTGAGCCTCAGTTCTCTCATCTGTAAAATGGTGATTGAGACTGTGAGCCCCCAGTGGTACAGGGACTGTGTCCAAACTGATTACCTTGTATCTATCCCAGTGCTTAAAACTGTGCTTGACTCACAGTAAGTGCTTAACAAATACCATCGTTTATTATTATTATCATTGTTATTAGAGAAGCAGCGTGGCTCAGTGGAAAGAGCACGGGCTTGGGAGTCAGAGGTCACGGGTTCGAATCCCTGCTCTGCCACTTGTCAGCCGTGTGGCTGTGGGCAAGTCACTTCACTTCTCTGCGCCTCAGTTCCCTCATCTGTAAAATGTAGATTAAGACTGTGAGCCTCACATAGGACAACCTGATCACCCTGTATCTCCTCCAGCGCTCAGAACAGTGCTCTGCATATAGTAAGCACTTAACAAATACCAACATTATTATTATTGTTGCTTGTGACATAGTAACACTTTACCATTACCACAGTTATTGCAGTTATCAGTAGTAGCTTTTGTTCTTGTTGTCTTACGCTGTCGAGGCTTGTCCGCCATGGACACATCTCTCCCAGAAGGCCCCACCTCCATCTGCAATCTTTCTGGTAGTGGATCCACAGAGTTTTCTTGGTAAAAATCTAGAAGTGGTTTACCATCGCCTCCTTCCACACAGTAAAGTGGAGTCTCCGCCCTCGACTCCCTCCCCTGCAGCTGCTGCCCAACACAGGTAAATTCTGACTTGTAGCAGATTGTCTTCCACTCGCTAGCCACCGGTCAAGCTAGGATTGGAATGGACGGGCCTCTGCTTGGTTCTCCCTCCCCTAGTCGAGACTGGTAGAGTACTCGAAACTCCCCAGGTGTGACCCTGAGTGATTGCATCAGAAAGTAGTCTCTTAGTATCTAGCATTTGATTTGATTTAATTGGACTACACAAACTTCTCAACTACAGCTCTGAAAAATGTCTTATAATATTCATTCAATCGTATTTACCGAGTGCTTACTTTGTACAAAGGACTGTACTAAGTGCTTGGGAGAGTACAGTACAACAACAGAAGCAGAGTGGCTCAGTGGAAAGAGCCCGGGCTTGGGAGTCAGAGGTCATGGCTTCAAATCCCGGTTCAGCCGCTTGCCAGCTGTGTGACTTTGGGCAAGTCACTTAACTTCTCTAGGCCTCGGTGACCTCCTCTGTAAAATGGGGATGAAGACTGTAAACCCCACGAGGGACAACCTGATCACCTTGTATCCTCCCAGGCACTTAGAACAGTGCTTTGCACATTGTAAGCGCTTAACAAATGCCATAATAAAACAACAGACAGACATCTTCCCTGCCCACAACGAGCTTACAGTCTAGAGGGACTTTGGAAAAGGGCAGATTGTTTTGCTAAACGTCAGAAAAATCACCCTTTCAAGTGCCATTGTTTGAAACTGGTGGTCTCAACCCTTAAACTTGATGGGTCCGTATATACATCCTCAGTTGCCCAAGCTAATGCCCATCTGTCAAGATGGCCCGGTGCCTAATTACAAATTGGTTGGATTTTTGCCACGGTAGAGATTTGCCGGAGGTTCATTAGTTAGATATGCATCTGTATTCCATACTAAGTGCTGTTATTCTTGCAGGAAGCTCCACCTCTGAACTGGAATATAAAACATTTAAGAAGGTTCTCTAAGTAGATGATGGAGGGAGAATCAAGCGCTTTGAGGCTACCGCATCCAGTAAGACTCTGGGGTTTACGGGATTGTCTTTGGTTAGTTTGAGAAGGCACCATTTTAAAAGAGTAAGCCTCCATTCATTCATTCATTCATTCATTCATTCATTCGTATTTATTGAGCACTTACTGTGTGCAGAGCACTGACTAAACGCTTGGGAAATTAGAGTGCAACAATTAACAGATACATTCCCTGCCCACAGTGAGCTTACAGTCTGGGGTTGGGGAGGGGAACAGGTACTAATAGCAATAAATAAATTAGGGATCTGTACATTACCACTTCACTGATGGGGCAGTGGATCACACCAAATGGATGTTCAATAAATACCAAAACTGCTCTATACTGAGAGGAGGGGGAGAAGATCGGAACTCACAAAATACAATCCATCTGTCTTATGATCCTTTGGTTTCTCTGAAATTGCTTCACTCTCACTGCTTTGTCCAATTCTAGCCATAGATCATCTATCTCCCCGTCACAACACTGGGAAGCAGCGTGGCCTAGCAGAAAAAAAGATAAACTGACAGTCAGAGGACCTGGGTTCGAATCCTGACTCTGCCACTTGTCTGCTTGTTGACCTTGGGCAAGTCACATTACTTCCTGGTGCCTCAGTTACATCATCCGTAAAACGAGAAATCAAGACTGTGAGCCCCATGTGGACAGGGACTGTGCCCAACCTGATTAGCTTGTAATCTACCCCATCACTTAGTACAGTGCTTGGCACATAGCGCTTAACAAATACCATAAAAATAAACAAACAAAAAGTGACAAAAAACATTAAAAGCAAAGTAAATGGAGCCAGGCAGAGAAAAGAAAGGTTTCATGGGGCCATCCATGGATTAATTTATTTGTCGTATTTATTTACAGAGTTTATGCAGGAGAACAGGCTCAGGGAAAATATTTTTTTCCTTTCAAGCGGGTCCAAAGAAGAGGCATTCCTGGAAGATTGCCCTGGCAACTCTCCGAGATTTCGTGGAATCATTTACATCTCCGACTCATTGGTGGGAAATGACTAGATTCTTTTTTCGAGAGGGACTGAAGAGTTGAGTATGACAATCAAACAGTGCTATTTATTGAGAGCTTACCATGAGCCGAACACTGTACTAAGCACTTGGGAAAGTACACTACAATAGAACTAGTACACATCCCTATCCTCAGGAACCTTTCAATCTTAATAGCCTTTCAGACAGGGTTATGTTTCTTCTCTTTGCTGTTTTTTGATAAATGCCAGTACTGTCTAGAAGTGTGTCTTCACAATTAACGACATTTATTGGATGCTTACTTAGTGAACAGCGCCTTACTAAGCCTTTGGGAGAGTACAGAGAAACAATGTGGTCTAGTTCTTACTCAGGCCTGGGAGTCAGAGGACTTTTTTGTGTGTGGTATGTATTGAGTGCTTACTATGTGTCAAGCACTGTCCTAAGCACTGTGGTAGATACAAGATAATCAGGTATCTGATTATGGGGCTTACAGTCTTAATCTCCATTTTACAGATGTGATAACCGAGGCACAGAGAAGTGAGGTGATTTGCCCAAGGTCTCACAGTAGACAAGTGGCGGACTGAGGATTAGAACCCAGGTCCTTCTGATTCCCAAGCCCGTGCTCAATCTATTAGGCCAAGTTGCTTCTCCTAACCTGGGTTCTAATCCTGGCTCTGTCAAGTACCTGCTGTGTCACCTTGGGCAAGTCGCTTAACTTCGTTGTGGGGGTATTGGACATGATTGGACATGAAGTCCTCTAGACTGTAAGCTCACTGTGGACAGAGAGCATGTCAACCAACTGTTCTATCGTAATCTTCCTAGAGCTGCACGCAAGAAGTGCCTAATAAATATACTTGATTGATTGATTGAAGAGGGAGAGAATTCCAGGCAGGGGTTAGGACATAAACGGGAGGTCAGTGGAGAGAGTGGCAAGAATGAGAGACACTCAAGCTGTTGTGGTTGAGCTACAGGCAAGAGGAGACACCAACCTGACCTCATCCATCTCAAATACATCTTCACCTGCTTTAACTCTGCCCGACAACCATACTTCTCCATTAGTATTTATTCCCAGGCTCATTGCCAGTGCCAGCTGTTTCAGAATTTTAACTCCCCTCCTCAAACTCTCATTCCCTCATCCTTTGCCCCTAATGACATTCTCCATTGATAAGTTTGAAACCATCAGGAATGATCTCCCTAAAGCCTCCCCTGCTCCTCACCTGCTCTTCTTCTTTACCCCTCTTCAACCCTTTCAGCTTTCCCAGCCACAGTATCTCACATGATCTTCCACTTCTCCACAAAATCTTCCCCCTCCAACTGTGCTTCCAAACCCATCCAATTGAACCTTATGGAAAGACTTGTCCTGTCCCTTCCATGATCACCGTCTTTGACCGTTCACTTTCCATTCGCTCCCTCTATGTGGCTTCCAACCATGGCCAAGTATGCCCTTTCCTAAGAAAGACCCCTCCCTTGATCACACACCTCCTTCCTACTACTCCTCTCCAAACTCTTTGAGCCAGTTGTCTACACCTGCTGCCTCCAATTCCTCTCCTTGACCCCCCAGAAATCTATCTCCCTCCAACTCTATTGAAAAGGCTCTCTAAGATCACCAATGATCTCCTTGCTAAACCCAACAGCCTCTACTCCATCCTCATCCTCCCTGTCCTCTCAGCTGCCTTTTTCTTTGTGGACCACCTGCTTTTCCTGGAAACGTTATGCAACCTTGGCTTCACTGACATCATCCCCTCCTGTTTGTCCTCTTATCTCTCTGACGGCTCATTTTCAATCTTCTTTGGGAACTCCTCCTCTGCCTCTCACCCTCTAATTGTGGGAATTCCTCAAAGTTCACTTTTGGTTTCCCTTCTATTCTCCATCTACACCCACTCCCCCAGAGAAATCACTCAACTACCATCTCTGCGTGGATAATTCCAAAATCCATCTCCCCGGGCCCAACCTCTCTCCTTTTCTTCAATCTCATGTTTTCTCCTGCCTTCTAGACATCTCTACTTGGATATCCTGCCCTCATCTCAAACTAAACATATTCAAAACAGAACTCCTCATTTTCCCACCCAAACTCTGTCGCCCCTTGACTTTCCCCAAACTGTGGACAACATCCCCATCCTTCCTGGTTCACAAGCCCATAACCATGGAATTACCTTCAATTCGTCTCTCTGCTTCTATCCACGTATTCAATCTGTCACCAAATCCTGTCCGTTCTACCTTCGCAACATCTCCAGAATTCTCCCATTCTTCTCCATCCAAACTGCTAGGATCCTGATCTAAGCATTTAATCAGTACCTATCTTGATTACCTCCCTCTCAGGGTGGCACCTGAAGAGTTTTCAGTCCTCTACCAGTCTCCACTATGGGAGGGAGAGTCAAGCAGAGGTCTGTCCATTCCACTCCTAGCTTGGGCAGTGGCTAACAAGTGGAAGGCAATATGCTACAAGTCAAAGTCGCCTATGCTGGGCAGCAGTGGCGTGGGAGAGAGTCGAGGGTAGAGATTCCAGTTTACTGCGTGGAAGGAGGCAGTGGTAAACCACTTCCGGATTTTTACCAAGAAAACTCTGTGGATGCAGAACGATTGCAGATGGAGGTGGGGTGTTCAGGAAGAGATGTGTCTTTGGTGTTGCTGTGGGTCGAAGACACCTCAACGGCATAAGACAAGACCTTGATTAATGTATCAGCCTCCTCCCTGAGGCAACAGAGGGGCTGAATCCCACCACCAGGGATGACCATCGGTGGGGCAAGGTGCTGCCGAACTGCACATGGACCCCAACACACCTTGAACTGTCCAGGTCCCGGCTCCAGTATCCAACCAGCTCCAGCAGCCACTGGATTCATTCATTCATTCAGTAGTATTTATTGAGCACTTACTATGTGCAGAGCACTGTACTAAGTGCTTGGAATGTACAATTCGGCAACAGATAGAGACAATCCCTGCCCAATGATGGGCTCACAGTCTAATCGGGGGAGACAGATGGACAAAAACAAGACAACGTAATCACGATAAATAGAATCAAGATAAGCACTGGATAAGCACTGTCATTGTCTTTTAATGTCTTTTCTTGTTGCTTCATCCTTCATCCATCCATCATTCATTCATTCATATTTATTGAGCACTTAACTGTGTGCTGAGCACTGTACTAAGTACTTGGGAGAGTACACTATAACAATAAACAGACACATCCCCTACGTATGACGAGTTTACAGTTTACAGGGGTCAATCAGTCAATCCATGAGTGGTAAAGAATACTTACTTTCATTCTTTCAGTCATATTTATTGGGAGCCTACTGGGTGTAGAGCACTGTACTAAACTCTGGGAGAGTAAAATATAACAATAAACAGACACATTCCCTACTCATGACAAGCTTACAGTCTAGAGGAGAGGTTAAGGTCTAGAAGGGTCAGGCAGTCAATCCATGAACGATAATGAATACTTTCTTTGTGTAGAGAAAGTACCTTGCCTGCCTTCAAAGAACTTGCAATCTAGCAGAGGAGACAGACTCTAAATTACAGTAGAGCCCAAAACAGTGTCCTTTCTTACCGGCCCTGAATTTTTTTATCCAGCGTTTAGTCCGGTGCTCTTCACGATGAAGGCATTTCCCCCGGCCCACAGACGGTGAGTTGGAGGTGAGCAGGGATTGTCTCTCTTTATTGCCAAGCACTTAGTAGAGTGCTCTGCACATAATAAGCGCTCAATAAATACGATCGAATGAATGAATGAATGAATAAAGACCACTTCTACTATCACATCTTTATGACGGCAATCATCCCCAACAGCAAGCCTTCCACCTTGGTAACGGAAATGTGATTTTTCCCGCTCTGTCATTTGCTGCTCATTAATAAGATGTGCCGTCTGTCGGAGGTGTGGAGCGCGTGACGCAATGGTCAGCCCGGCCCTCATCCCCCTGAATGGCTGCCACGAACCTGCCAACCTGCTGATGGATGATGATCAGATAATCTGCTATTGGACCACTGATGCCTCCGTGATGTATTTCTCCAATTTGGGAGATGAAAAATCGGATTGGTGATTATGAGCTGATGCTTGGCTTATTTGCTGAGTAGAAATGGGGCCTTTCCAGAGCCTCAATCAAAGGAAGTGCCCCGCTTTGTTTTTTTTGTTTCTTTTCCTTGCCTCCCTTCGTATCACTCTCCCTCCTTGCATTGGCTTCTCCTGCGATCACCCAGGTGCCACAGTTTGGAGGCATCCAGATCCTCATTGGACTTTCCTTTCCGTACATCGCCATACATCATCCTTTCGGCGGGGCAGCTAATGATGGCAGCCCAACACTTTCGCTTTAGAGACAGACAGAATCTTCAGGCAGTCCTTGAAGCCCCTGGACAAATTTGGCAGGTAGAAATGAAGAATGGTCCGACTGCCAAACCAATACCTGAGTGATTTCAGTCCAGGAAATGACCTAACCTGTCTCTGTCTCCTTCATCATTCATCAGGGTCCACTGTGATTACTGATATCATGTAGCATCCTGATGTCCCAAGTCATAGTCTAGAAGCAGTTTGGCTTAGTGGAAAGAGCACGGGTTAGGGAGTCGGAGGTCATGGGTTCTAATCCCGGCTCCCCCACTTATGAGCTGTGTGACTTTGGGCAAGTCACTTAACTCCTCTGTGCCTCAGTGACCTCATCTGTAAAATGGAGATTAAGGCTGTGAGCCCCACGTGGGACAGCCTGATCACTTTGTATCTACTCCAGCACTTTTTGTTTAATGGCATTTGTTAAGCGCTTACTATGTGCAAAGCACTGTTCTAAGCAATGGGGAGGATACAAGGTGATTAGTTTGCCCCACGTGGGGCTCACAGTCTTAAATGCCCATTTTACAGTTGAGGAAAGTGAGGCACAGAAAAGTTAAGTGACTTGCCCAAAGTCACACAGCTGACAAGCAGCGGAGCCAGGATTTGAACCCCTGACCTCTGACTCCCAAGCCTGCGCTCTTCCCACTAGGCCGCGCTGCTTCTCAAGGGGAAGCAGCCAATTGTTGGGGAACAGTGAGCTCTCTGCAGCGGCGGAAGATGATCCCAGTCGATTGTTGAGTTCTGTACATGTTTCTACCCCCAAAGCTCTGAGGGCCTTCCCACTTACCAAAGCGATGATCCCATATTAACTAGGCAGCAGGGCGTGTAAAGGTTTGGAAATAAGTCAGACTTATGGGCCTCCTAATTTACGTTTCTGGAGGGGTTGGGAAGATGAATAATTGTAAAATTAAGGAGTATGGCCCAGTGGATAGACACAGGCCTGGGAAGGACCTACATTCTAATTCCTGCTCTGCTACTTGTCTGATCTGTGACCTTGGGCAAATCACTTCACATCTCTGTGCCTGAGTCACCTCATCTGGTGTAAACCCGCTGTGGGCAGGGACTGTCTCTCTCTCTATTGCTGAATTGTACTTTCCAACAAGAGCTTAGTACAGTGCTCTGCACATGCGCTCAATAAATACGATTGAATGAATGAATGAATAAATGAAAATGGGGAATAAGACTGTGATCCTCGTGTGGGACGGGGACTTTATCCAACCTGATTTACTCGTATCCACCCCAGAACTCAGTAAAGTGCCTGGCACATAGGAAGCGCTTAACAAATACCACAGTTAAAGGGTGAAAGGGAATGGAGAAGGGGAAAGAAGAAAATAAAAATATAGACAGAAATAAAGCGGCAAATCTTTTTTCAATATTTAAGTTCATCTCCACCCCTTCTACCCTTCTACCCCTAAACATTTTTAGGGGAAAGGGGTAGTAAGCTATCCGCATTCCAAATTCATCTCCTGCCAGATCGATGGGCCACTGCTGTGGGAATCTCAGGTACTAAAGCAGCCGGAATCCCCAGAAACACAGAGGTCGTGCTTAGAGCAGATGGCTAGAAACGCCGCAAAGCAAGAGCCTGAAGCCCTTCCAGCTCCTCTTTCTCGTTCAGCGGCCACTAGGTCAGACCCACCCCTCAACTGCTCTGCCCCCTCAGTCTCAGGCCGGCACATCTTCGCCGTGAGATGCGTCCTCGCGCGTATCCCTTGGGTGGTCCAGGAATTCACTTGATTGACAGCTGTTACCTGGGACGCTGCTGGATCCGCATCGACCCCCCGACGGATCCTGGGCACTGCCTTGACTTCCGACGTCTGGAAAGGCTCAGAACGCCATCCGTCAAACAGAGGGGTGTGCCGATGCCTGCTGGGGTCTTCAGGATGGAGGCGGGAGGCAGGACGAGTGGCCCGAAGCTAGGAAAACTTTAACCCTTTCCGCTTTACACCCAGTGCTAATTTGCTCCTTGCAGATCCTGGCAAATTTTTTTTTTTAAAAAATACAATAGGAATATTGCCTTCAAAAATATGCCTACCCCGTGGAGACATTGGTTATTATGCTTGCTTCATTTCATCAGATAATAGAATCATTGAGCTGGAAGAGACTTCAAAGGTCACCTGATCCAGCCCCCTGCCTTCAGGCAGATGAATACCCAACCTATCTAAGGAAAATGGTTGTTTTAGCCTTTTTTGGGGATGGGGAGGGACAGTCTCCAGAGAAGGAGATTTCTTATTCTCTGGTGAGAGCGTGTCTCAGGCTTCGCTCCTATACATCCAGATCTGCCTTATTTCTGAACTTCCTCACTGCAATTCCAGCCTATTTCTTTGTGTTTGTTCCTCTGTGGAAATGGAAAATAACCGGTCAACAGTCACCTGTTAAAACCCCTCCATCCTCATGCAGACCATTTCACTTCTATTCTGCCTCTTAGCAGGCCAGCAATTGCAAAGTCCCAGAAGGCCCTTTTCCCCTCTCTTGAACTATTTTGACTGCTGTGCTCGGGGCAGGCTGCCTGGAACTCGCTAGACTCTTCCCCCGGACGGAGAGGCGTCCAGCCCCAGGATCCTCGAGAAGGAGCAACTGCTCACACCTCAGAACGCTTCTCGGAGGGAGAGCTCTTTCGGGCGGGAGTGTCAATCACTCACCCGATGACTTCAGCTGGAGCACAGCCAATTGCCAAAGAGAAACTGGGCCACGAGGCAGGAGCTAGAAAAGCTTCTAAAAACCCTGGAGCTGGAAAGTAAGAGCTGGAAGCTGTCCTGCTTCCTGGAGGGAAAGAAGTTAGCAAATGGCTTTTCACCAGGAAGTTGCGAACCAGCAGGCTGAACCGCCAGGATCTGTAGACGGTGACCCTGGGATTTCTAAGGGAAGCAGGAGAATGTAATTCCAGAGAAGCAGCCCGGCTTAGTGGAAAGAGCTTGGGCCTGGGAGTCAGGAGACCTGGGTTCTAATCCTGTCTTCTCCACTTGCTTGCTGTGTGACCTCGGCCAAGTCTCTTAACATCTTTGTGCCTTAGTTTCCTCGACTGTAAAATGGGAATGTGTACTTCCTCCCCCTTAGATCGTGAGCCCTTTGGGAGACAGGGATTATGACCCATCTTCCTGGTCTATTTATCTTGTAGTTTATTCCAGTGCTTAGTACAGTGCTTGACACATAGTAAGAGCTTCACTAAAGCCATTATTATTATTATCATTATCATTACTATTTGGGGCAGAAGGAGAAAGCTTGGATTCCGTCACCAAGACCTGCCGGTCTCACTTTTATAATATCGCCAAGATCCGCCCTTTCCTCTCCACCCCAACGGCTATCTTACTGGTATGGGCTCTCATAATATCCCGGCTGGATTATCGTGTCAGCCTTCTCTCTGACCTCCCTTCCTCCTCTCTCTCCCCGCTCTGGTCTATTCTTCTTGCAGAAACGCTCTGGGCCCGTCACTCCCCTTCTTAAAAACCTCCAGTGGTTGCCTATCAACCTCCGCCTGAAACAAAAACTTCTCATCTAGGCTTCGAGGCTGTCCATCACCTTGCCCCCTCCTACCTCTCCTCCCTCCTCGCCGTCCCCCGTTCTCGCCTATCCCGCCGTCTACCCCTGGGCCACGTCCTCCTGCGGTCCCGGAACGCCCTCCCTCCTCACCTCCGCCAAACTCATTCTCTTCCCCTCTTCAAAACCCTACTTAGAGCTCACCTCCTCCAAGAGGCCTTCCCAGACTGAGCACATAGTAAGCACTTAACAAACACCATACTTTTTATTATTATTGTTGTATACAGATGTACTGGGCACTATTTTATGATATTTCTTAAGCACTTACTAAGTGCCGAGTACTATATTAGGTACTGGGGTAGATACAAGATTATCAAATTGAACACGATCCATGTCCCTCAGGGGACCCCTAGTCTTAATTCCCATTTTACAGATGAGGTAACTGAGGCCCAGAGAAGTGAAGTAACCTGTACAAGGTCACACAACAGATAAGGGTCGGAAATGGGATTAAAACCCAGGTCTTCCTGAATCCCAGGTCCATGGGCTATCCACTGGGCGACACTGCTTCTCAAAGCACTCGGAGACTATTGTACAACAGGGTTGTTCAACATGTTTCCTGGCCACAACAAGCATACAAGCTAGACGTTTATTACAAATTATAGTAATAATCCACCTTACTCCATAATGGCTAGACCTTCATTACAATAATTAGGAATTATGTATGGATAATTATTACAATAATTTGTAATAGGTAATTTGTCTAGCCAATGCAGAGTTCAGAAGGATCACTTTCGATCTTGCACACTGACTTAAAATAACATTTTTCTGCTGAAGCATACGGGCTATTAGAATACCCCCAGATTGTTTGTAAAGTGCTTTTCGTAGTATTTAATCACCACTTACTTTGTATGGAGCACTGTATGGAATGCATGGAGGAGTGCAATAGGTAGTAGACACTATCCCTGTCCTCAAGGAGCAGACCATCACCACCTAAATTTAGTTTCAGTCTTTCAGCCCTTAACAAGAGACTATTAGGGAATATAAAATTCAATTATTTATTCTTGTTGGGCTCAGGATTTAGGTCAGATATACTACAGAGAGACAGGCCACTCTCGGTCGACAACCAATTTAGAGTCATAAAGTCACTTTTTTTTAAGGGCATTTGCTAAGCGCTTTCTATGTGCCAGGCACTGTATTAAGCGCTAGGGTAGATAGAAGCTAATCAAGTTGGATTAGTGTAATCACAGTCTTAATCCCCATTTTAAAGATGAGTTAAATGAGGCACAGAGAAGTTTAGCACTGCATTTTATCCCCTAGTCTGGTTTTTGATCACGCCTTTTATCATTATCAATTTGAATTGCATTTAAACTTGAAAACAGTGTGCTCAGTGTGGCTCTTCTGGTGGGTATTTTCTTTTTTCCGGAAGTACATTAAAGGTAACAATTTTTTTTTTTTAAACCCATTCATTACCCCCACAGCAGGTGATCAACTCTACAGATGCATATACTAAGGAGAACTTACTTTATGTTCTTATGCAAACTGAAAGATAGTGACCCACTGTGCTTAACTGACCTGGAAAGAGCTTTGCATTTTATTTTAATTTGATATGGATAGCTAAATTATTCTTCTCCTTCTGAAAAACCCTTTATTGTCAAGAGGGCAGCCATTCCTATTGATTGCAGAGGCATCTAATGGCGAAGAGAGAATTTCATCCCCTACTGCTCCAATCAGCGAGACGCTACTCAAAACCACGAGACTTTTCGGGGATAAGCAAACTATCGGCTCGTGTTTTTCTTTCCGTCCTCGCCGCCCGTGCCTGCTAACTGAGATACGGAGAAAGACGGAGGAAGCCCTTCTTCGCTTCTTCCTAAGGAAATCGGGCTGCTCTCCCCGGCCTGCTTCTCTGATTGGAAACTAGAAAGCCATCTTATTCTCTCAGAGTGAAAGCTTACCCTCCTTTGGCTTTAAGGGGCCTATTGTTCCATTCGGTGCTCTGTGTTCAGTGAGACCTTCTCCCGCCTTGGTCGCCGGGAGCGGTGGGCATACTGAGATGGAGAAAGGAAATGGCAAAGGAAGGTTTTCCAGCTTCGGGGAGGAAGGCCCTAACGATGCTAACTTGTTATCTCGGGGTATGCCTCGACTGCATCAGCGAAACCCTCCGTTTGCATCTTAAATGGGAGAAATGACTTCGTTCGGGTTAAACTCCTGCATCCTCAAGAGGCACATTGGTCAAGGGTCACCTGAGCTCTCTCTAAGTCCTCGGGCCAGCCCAGGACTTTCCACACGTCAGGAAACCTCGGGTGGCCAGTGCCGGGAGTGGGTCAGGAGGCAGGGCAGTCCCTAGCTGCTCCTTTAGAGCAATAGCTTGTTAAGGGATGAGAGCCAAGGAGATAAAAAAAGAAAACTCCAGGTGTTGTGGCTAGCGAGATAGACATGGAGCATGACCTAGTTGAACGAGCTCACGCC
Organism: Ornithorhynchus anatinus; assembly: GCF_004115215.2. Classification (NCBI taxonomy): domain Eukaryota; kingdom Metazoa; phylum Chordata; class Mammalia; order Monotremata; family Ornithorhynchidae; genus Ornithorhynchus; species Ornithorhynchus anatinus. The sequence continues at coordinate 4,655,907 of NC_041749.1, forward strand.
CGGGAATCAGAGGACAGGAGTTCTAATGCCGGCTTTGCCACCTAGCTGCTATGTGACCTTGGATAAGTCACCACTTTTCTGTGCTTCCGTTCCCTTATCTGTAAAATGGGGAATCAATACCTGTTCTCCTTCCTAACTTGAATCTATCCCAGAATTTAGAACAGTGCTTGACAAGTGCTTAACAAGTCCTATTATTATTAATATTATTATTGTTTGTCCCGGGTGGGACCTGATTATCTTGTACAATAAGTGTTATAATAATTGGGTATTTGTTAATAGTGATGATAATAATAATTATGATATTTGTTAAGTGCTTACTATGTGCCAGGCACTTTAGTAAGCACAGGGGTGGATGCAAGCAAATCAGGTCGGACAAAGTCTTCCTCATTTTACAGATGAGGTAACTGAGGAACAGAGAGGTGAAATGAGTTTATTCATTCATTCAATAGTATTTATTGAGCGCTTACTATGCGCAGAGCACTGTACTAAGCACTTGGAATGTACAGGTCGGCAACAGATACAGTCCCTGCCCTCTGACGAGCTTACAGTCTAATCGAGTTGCCTAAGGTCACACAGCAGACAAGGGGTGGAGTTGAGATTGGAACTCATGACCTTCTGACTCCCAGGCCCATGCTCTATCCATTATGCCACGCTGCTTCCCTAGCACTTAATATGGTGCTTGGCACATAGTAAACACTTAACAGAGAAGCAGCACGGCATAGTGGATAGAGCATTGGCCCTGGGAGTCACAAGGTCTTGGCTTCTAACCCCGACTCCACCACTTATCTGCTGTGTGACTTTGGGCAAATCACTTCATTTCTCTGTGCCTCAGTTACCTCGTCTGTAAAAAGGGGAATGAGACTCTGAGCCCCAAGTGGGACGGGAACTGTGTCCAACCTGATTTGGTTGTATCCACTCCAGCGCTTACTACAGTGCCTGGCACATAGTAAGCACTAAATAAATGCCACAGTTATTATTATTATCATTATAATTATAGAATACCTCAATTATTAAGTCATCTCCATATAGGTAGAAGCCAAGGGCACGTGAAGGGTTGATCAGCTCAAGGCAGTGGTAGCACAGAGGAGATGGAGACGGGGCCGGATTTGGGCGAGCAGTTAGGGAGGGAGATAGTGCTGCATTGGGGCAGGATGGAGGGAGGAGAAGGATGACTGCTTGCAGGGAATTTCAACCCCAACCCCACTGATCCCTGATCCATCATTCATTCAATAGTATTTATCGAGCGCTTACTATGTGCAGAGCACTGTACTAAGCCCCTGGAACGTACAATTCATTGCCTCGGTCCCCTTGCACTCATGTAGGTTGGGGAAACGGAGCTGCGAGCCAGTGAATGGGAAGCAGTTGGGTCAGGCTGTCAGCCGACCATATATATTGAGCGCTTACTGTGTGCATTGCACTGTACTAAGGGAGAGTCAGTCCGTCAATTGATGTCGAATCATTTCCGATTCATAGCGACTCCCTGGACCCATTTTTTCCAGAATGTCCTACCTTCGCCCCATTCTGGCATGTGCCTCCATTGTGTTTTCTTGTTAACAATACGGAAGTGGTTTGTTATTGCCTTCTTCCGCGCTTGGGAGAATACAATATGACAATATAACAGACACATTCCCTGCCCACGATGACCTTACAGTCTAGAGGGGGAGACAGACATCCATGTACATAAATCAATTACAGATATGGACATAAGCACTGCGGGGCTGGGAGGGGAGATGAAAAAAAGGAGCAAGTCAGGGAGACACAAAAGGGAATGAAAGAAGAGGAAAGGAAGGCTTTGTCAGGGAAGGCCTCCTGGAGGAGACGTGCTTTCGGTAAGGCTTTGAAGGTGAGGGGAGTAATTCTCTGTTGGATATAAGAAGGGCGGGCATTCCGGGCCAGAGACAGGATGTGAGCAAGAGGTCGGTGATGAGATAGATGAGATGGAGGTACGGAGAAAAGGTTAACATTAGAGGAGCGAAGTGTGCGGGCTGGGTTGTAGTAGGAGAGTAGCGAGGTGAGGTAGGAGGGGACAAAGGGTTTGACTGCTTTAAAGCTAATGACGAGGAGTTTCTGTCTGATGCAGAGGTGGATGGGTAACCACTGGAGCTTCTTGAGGAGAGGGGAAACATGGCCTGAATGTGGGAAGCATGTGAGTTGGCAGAGGTGGCAGAGACCATCCTGGTAACCGCTAAATGTAGAATTGAGGATGAAAGAGAGACCCAAAATACTGTTCTTTTCCACAGAGTTCAGTGTAAAGGGAGAGTCGGGGGGGGGGGGGGAGGGGTTGGCAGTGGGTGGGTAACGGAAGCTGCCAAGAACGGGGAAGAGAAGGAGGGGGGCAGTGCCACTTACTAATTTATACTCGGGGAACAGTTTCCTCCCTCGGCTCGATCTGCTTCCTCAGAGAGAGACGGAGATTTCAGATTTGTATGGGGAGTTGAAGAGGGCTGGAGTGTTCTGAAGGAGAGAACCTGCTTGCTCCTAGGTATTTTCAGTGAAGAAAAGAAGAAGGGTACTGTTCAACTGCAGTTGGATGATTCTTCACTGAAATTGAAAAAAGCATTACCATGGTCAGCAGGACAAGCTTCTGCCTCTTTAACTTCCTGCTAAATCAATCAATCATTGGTATTCATTGAGTGCTTACTATATGCAGAGCACTGTATTAAAGAGTTTGGGAGAGTAAAATATAACAGAATTAGGAGACATGTTCCCTGCCCCTAACGAGCTTACAGCGCCGCAGAACCCCCTCGTTATGGAGAGGCAGTGTGACTTAGTGGAAAGAGCACGGGTTTAGGGAGTCACAGGTCGTGGGTTCTAATTCTGGCTCTGCCACTTGTCAGCTGTGTGAGTTTAGGCAAGTCACTTCACTTCTCTGTGCCTCAGTTACCTCATCTGCGAAACGGGGATTAAGACTGCTAGCCCCCCGTGGGACGACTTGATAACCTTGTATCTATCCCAGTGCTTAGAACAGTGCTTGGCACATAGTAAGTGCTTAACAAATGCTATCTTTTTTTTTCTTTAATACCACTGATTGACTGATACTAAAAGCTGGGGGAAACCCTTCTAATCTAATCTGTGGCCTAGTGGAAAGAGCACAGACATGAGATTCAGAGGACCTGGGTTCTAATCTTGCTCCACCCCTCATCAGTTGTGTGACCTAGGGCAAGTCACTTAACTTCACTGTTCTCAGTTCCATCATCTGCAAAATGGGGATTCAAAACCCGTCCTTCCTCCTACTTAGACTTTGAGCTCCACATGGGACCCGATTATCTTGTATCTTCCCTGCACGTACTTAGTACTACGCTTAGTTTGTAGTAAGTGCTTAGCAGATGCCAAAATTAATATTGTTATCGTTATTATTTGAAATGAGAATTTCACAAACCATTCATTCAATAGTATTTATTGAGCGCTTACTATGTGCAGAGCACTGTACTAAGCGCTTGGAATGTACAAGTCGGCAACAGATAGAGACGGTCCCTGCCCTTTGACGGGTTTACGGTCTAATCTAAACCAATAACTGCATGATAGACTTTCAAGGCAATACAAGCTTTTAACTACTTCGGCACCTTTAGGAAGTCAAAACAGGTCACTGAACCTCAAACCAAGGCCTAGTGGAAAAAGCACGGGCCTGGGATTCAGAAGACCTGGGTTCTAATCCTGACTCCGCCACTTGTCTGCTGTATGCCCTTGGTCACTTGGCTTCTCTGGTCCACAGTTACCTCATCTGTAAAATGGGAATTAAGCTCGTGAGCACTGCATGGGACTTGGACTTTATCAAGTCTGAGTAACTTGTATTTACCCCAGCACCTACTACAATGTTTGGCATGTAGTAAGCACATAGCAAATCCCACAACTATTATTATCATTATTATACCATAATCCCATAAAAAAAGAGGCACGGAGACCAGGTCCTGTCGTAAAGGAAAGAAGAATTGATTAGAAGACATGTCCTTCTTGGTTGGCTGATTAGAATCCAAAGAGGATGAAAACGTGGGTGAAAGTAACCAGAAGATGAGACAGAATGTAAATACCAGATTGAAGGGAAGTCTTCAGTTTAAGAAATATGATTTTCAGGGAACCTGAAACTTAGGGGAAATAGGAGGCGAAGTTCATTAGAAGGAACTTCAAGAGCAGAGGAGCCCAAGACATCTGGCTACCATATGTACTCAACCAAAACTCATTTGTTTGAGGAAATAAAATGACTTGAAGTTTCCAGGAATCTTATGGGCAATATCCCATTTTCTGCAGCTGGGTCGAAACTGTGGTGGACCCACAACAAACTGCCTTATTTAGTGACTGTCTGTGATCCCGTGAACCAGAACGAGGAAGAGAGGAAGGCACTGATGGGCTCTACCTGAGACAGGTGATTGAGGACCTGTGGAGGCGGAACTTTCCCTCCCTGTTCTACCCAGTAACGGGCCTGGACCGATCAGTGACTGCTAAGTAGAGCCACAGCCGCCGGGCCTGAGGCGGATAAAAGGCGGTCATTCTGAATCGCAAGGAGGCACGCAAAGGGTGTGTACAGAAGCAGCACAGTGGCAAGTGAAAGCAAGGAGAAGGCACACCTGCAGCAGAAGCATGCAAAGGAGAAACAAGAAGGAAACACGCAGAGAGCAGCAGAAGCAGAAAGAAGAAGCATTGGCAGAATGGGCTCCTCTGACCCGTACTGGACCCTTGGTGGAGTGGGGTGAGTGTGTGTATGTATATGTGTCACTCCCTTGCACTTTGGAAAAACTAGGTGAAACCTTTCCCCAGTAACTTTGGTGATCAGAGATGTGGTTTGACATCTGCTACGTGTCACCGGTCCAGGAGGGTCCTGGTTGGTACCAACCGGGGGCTCGTGACAGAAGCAGCACCTACTGAGAATGGAGGCTACATGGTAGATTGCCATTAACGGCATCAATTGAGCAATTACCCTGTGCACTGCAGGATATTAAGTGTTTAGCAGAGTGCGACAGAGGGAGTCGACATGAATCCTGCCCTCAGAGAGCTTAAGATCTAGCGGAAGATGGTAGACGCTAAAATAAATTACAGATAGGAGGAAGCAACGGAGCACGACTCTATCTACAAAAGTGCTATCGGGGGGTGGGGGTGAGTACCCAATTGCACAGTAGGTGAGATGGAAGTGAGGAAGTTGGGAGTGCAATAGGGTGTGGAGATGAGAGATTAATCAGGGAAGACTTCTCGAAAGGCCACCCATTCTTAAGCGGTTAACCTCCAGTGCAGTCTTCGTATGAGCATCGTCTCCATCGTCATTCTCCTCCTCCAACAGCCATCCGTCATCAATCGTCTTTAATTACCCGTGATCATCATCATCAGCCGATATCATTCTCTATTGAGCATCTAATGTGTGCAGAGTAATGGATCAGGCACTTGAGGACATAATGTACAAATAAATAAGACTGACTCCTCACTCTCAAGGAGCTCACAGACAGGCAGAGATGGCTACTGTACCCGGAAAGGGAAAATGTAGACATAATCACACGTAAATGAAGAAGTGGATAGAAACAACCAATATTCCTGGAAATGCGAAGTGGGGGTCAGGAAGGTGGAAGCTAGTCCGGGAATGCTTCCTGTTGGAGGTGGCTTTTTAGGAGGCCTCTGAAAGTGGGAAGGGACGTAGTTAACAGAACTGAAGAGGGGGGAATTCCATGGAAGGGGATGGACACCAGAGGCAGGATCATCCAGAGTGAGCTAGTGGCTAGCGCCTTACTTTGGGAGAAGTGGAGAGTGCGAGCTGGGGTGAAGTGAGAGAAGAGAACAGAGAGGTTTTTTTAAATGATATTTGTTAAGCGCTTACTACGTGCCAGGGGTAGGTAGAAACTAATCAGGTGGGACACAGTCCCTGTCCCACATGGGGCTCGCAGTCTTAATCCCCATTTGACAGATGTTAATTGAGAATCAGAGAAGTTAAGTGACTTGCCCAAGGTCACACAGCAGAAAAGTGGCAGAGCTGGGATTAGAAAATAGGTTTTTCTGACTCGCAGGCCTATGTTCTATCCACTTGCTGACATTGCTTCTCCAAGGGGACAGCTGGAGGAAGTCCTTGAAACCACTATATACAGAGATTTCTATGTGAAGGTTGTTAAGGAGGAGAATTATCCGCATCTTAAGGAGACTACATAGAAATTAAGGCAATGATGTCTGTCTCCCCCTCTCTCGACTGTAAGCTCGTTGTGGGCAGAGAATGTCACTGTTTATTCTTGTATTTTACTTTCCCAAGTGCTTAGTACAATGCTCTGCACGCGGTAAGAGCTCAATAAATATGATTGAATAAATGAATTGAATGAATAAACAGGATAGCCTTGAGAAGATGGAGGCAGGGGGAATGGGAGTAATAGATCAATCAGTTGTATTTATTAAGCACTTTTTGTGTGCAGAGCACTGTACTAAGCACTTGGGAGAGCACAATATAACAGAGTTGATAGAACCGTTCCCTGGCCACAGCAAATTAATGGTCTAGAGGGAGTCCTGAAGAAATGAAATCTTTCCACTTAGGATGGGCTTCGCTTAACCAAACGTTGGTGTTTATTCGATCGATCGATCAACCAATCATATTTATTGAATGCTTACCATGTGCAGAGCACTGTGCTGAGTGCTTGGAGAGTACAAGGTCACAGAGTTGGAAGGCACATTCCCTGCCCACATAATTTAGAGTCTAGAGGGAGAGACTGACATTAATAGAAATAAATACATCACAATGATGTAGGTGAGTGATGTGGGGCTGAGTTTATTGAAAGTTTACTGTGTGCATAACATCCTACTAAATATTTGGTCTGCAGTGACGTTAGGTTATACGAGGGGAACCTATTTTACAGGCAGACGAAAGATCACAGCTACAGGCAAACACTGAAACCACGTATAGTAGTGGGAAAAATACGGTTCTTGTAACGTACAAGAACAAATTAACCTTGTTCAGAGAAATGGTCAGAAGTGATGTATTAGGTCAGGATGCTGAAACCCAAAGTCATGCAGAGACCAGAGATGCTAATGATACTGCCACAAACGGTGGAAAATAGGGCAAATCAATAAGGAATATGATGAAAATCATCAACCTCCAGGATAAAGAGTCAGGAAAACTACCGAAGAATGGAAATTAAATGTTTGAGACACAGATACTTTGATGTCCATTCTCAGATAAACCACATGGGGAGTGGTCCTCAGCCTTATTAAAAGGACACCTCCTCCAAGAGGCTTTCCCCTACAACTCCCTCATTTAATCTTCTCCCACTCCCTTCCGGGACTCCTTCGCCTTGGCTTGGCACTCTTCATTCACCCTCCCGCCCCCATCCCTCAGCGCTTATGTCAATGTCCGTAATTTATTTATTTATATTACAACCTGTCTCCCCCTCTAGACTGTGTTAGCTCACTGTGGTCAGAGCATGTGTCTACCAACCCTGCCGTCCCGTACTCTCCTAAGGGTTCAGTGCATTGCTCTGCCCACAGTAAGCGCTCAGTAAATACGATGGATTGATTGAGTCCCACCTGAGGCTCAGTCAGCCAACATGCGCAAAGTGATATATGGGAGCTCGTTGTGGGTCGGGAATGTGTCTGTTTATTGTTATGTTGTCCTCTCCGAGCACTTAGTACGGTGCTCTGCACACAGTAGGCACTCAGTAAATACACCTGAATGAATGGGGAGCTGTAGTAGTCAAGCAGAACAGTTGCACAGTGAACAGGGGACTTGTTTGGTTCCTAAGGGATCTGAGGCCTCTCCCGAATGGGCCCCACAGGGTGATATCAACAGCATCGTCGTCATCATATCACGATAATTGTTGTGCCATGAGCCTAGGAGTCAGAAGGCCGTGGGTTCTAATCCCGGATCTGTCGCTTGTCTGCTGTGTGACCTTGCGCAAGTCACTTCACTTCTATATGCCGCAGCTCCTTCATCTCTAAAATGGGGATTAACACTATGAACCCCATGTGGGACGGAGGGGGGTTGTCCGATTTGCTTGTATCAACCCAGCACTTAGTGCCTGGCGCACGGTAAGTGCTTAACAAATACCATAATTATTATTAATATCATTAAGCTCTTGTCACGCGCCAACCACTGAACTAAGCACTGGGGTAGATAGAATATTACTATGGTGATTACTGCAGCAGCCTGACACAGTGGTGGTCACCAAGCGACCACTAAGAACTTAATACAGCGCTCCACACTCAGTCAGCGCTCAATAAATAGGATTGAATGAATGAATGAAGAGACGGCCCGGGTCTGGGAGTCAGAAGGACCTGGGTTCTAATCCCTGCTCTGCCACTTGTTTTCTCTTTCACTCCCACAAGTTCAACTAACATCTCTTTAACCTCCTCTCCAGTCCTGACCTCTCTCCTTCTCTGCAATTTCACATTTTCTCCGGCCTACAGGACAATTCTACCTGGATTAGCTGTCGACATCGCACGCTTTACATATCCGAAACAGAGCTCCTCATCTCTAGTCCCGGCCCCTCCACTTGTCTGCCGGTGACCTTGGGCAAATCACTTCACTTCTCTGTGTCTCGGTCATCTCATCCATGAAATGGGGATTGAGACTGTGAGCTCCACATAGGACAGTGACTGTGTCCAACCTGCTTTGCTTGCATCCACCTCAGAGCTTAGTACAGTTTCTGACACATAGTAAATGCATAACAAAATAATATTATTATAATTACACCCAAACTCTGTCCTCCCTGTGACTCTTTTTATCACTGAAGACAGCATCATCATCCCCTCTATCTCCCCAGTCCATAACCTAGGGATTATTTTCTACTCATCTCAAATTCAACTCACACATTCAAGCTGTCACAGAATCCTGTCTGTTCTCCCCTCCCAACATACCTAGAACCACCCTTTCCTTTCATTCATTCATTCAATAGTATTTGTTGAGCGCTTACTATGTGCAGAGCACTGTACTAAGCGCTTGGAATGTACAAATGGGCAACAGATAGAGATGGTCCCTGCCCATTGACGGGCTTACAGTCTAATCGGGGGAGACAAATCCTCCTCTCATCCAAAGAGCCAACGCGTTGATCCAAGTGCTCATCGTTTCCCGCCTTAACCACTTCATCAGCCTCTTTGCTGACCTCCCTGCATTTTTTCTCTCATCTCTCTGGTCCGTTCTTCACTCTGCTGCCTAAATCATCTCTCTAAATAAACAAGTTATTCCATGTCTCCATATTCCTCCGAAGCCTCCATTCTTTTCCCATCCAGCGTGGCTCAGTGGAAAGAGCACGGGCTTGGGAGACAGAGGTCATGGGTTTGAATCCCCCCTCTGCCACTTGTCAGCTGTATGACCGTGGGCAAGTCACTTCACTTCTCTGTGCCTCAGTTAGCTCACCTGTAAAATGGGGATGAAGACTGTGAGCCTCATGTGGGACAATCTGATTACCCTGTATCTACCCCAGTGCTTAGAACAGTGCTCTGCACCTAGTAAGCGCTTAACAAATACCAACATTATTGTTATTATTCTGCATCAAACACAAACACCTTCCCAGTGGCTTACAGGTCTTCAACCACCTCTCTCCTTCTTGCTTCACCTTGCTGATCTCCTAATCCATCCCAACCCTCAAACCTCCCTCCTCTAACAGCAGCCTTCTCTCTGCACCGCGACCTCATCTATCTTGTCACTGACCCCTTTCCCGTGTCCTTCTTCTGACCTGGTACTCTCCCTCCGGCCCCACCTCAAATACATTCATTCATTCATTCATTTGTATTTATTGAGCGCTTACTATATGCAGAGCACTGTACTAGGTGCTTGGAATGTACGATTCGGCAACTGATAGAGATGTCAGACCACCGGTGTCCCCATCTTCAAAACCAAGAGAAGCAGCGTGGCCTAGTGTATAGTGTACAGGTCTGGGACTCAGAAGAAGGTCATGGGGCCTCATCCCAGCTTCTCCACCTGTCTGCTGTGTGACCTTGGGCACATCACTTCACTTCTCTGTGTCTCAGTTACTTCCTCTTTAAAATGGCGCCCGAGGCTGTGAACCCCCATGTGGGACAGGGACTGTGTCCGTCCTGATTCGTTTGTATCCAACCCCAGTGCTTAGTACAGTGCCTGTACATAGTAAAAGCTGAACAAATACTATAATTATTATTATTAATAAGGACACATCTCCTCCAAGAGACCTTTCCCTATTAAACCCTCTGTTCCCTGACACACTTTTTCTTCTGGATCACTTGGATCTCTACCCTTCTAGCGCTCGATATCCATTCATTCATGCATTCAGTCAGATTTATTGAGCCCTTACTGTGTGCAGAACACTGTTCAATGTTGATACTTGTTAGTATTTGTTAAGCGCTTACTATTGCAGAGCACTGTTCTAAGCGCTGGGCAATGTAACAATAGACAGACACATTCCCTGCCCACAAGAAGCTTCCCACCAGCCTCAGCCCCACAGCACTTATGTACATATTTGTAATTTATTTCTATTAATGTCTACTCCCACTTTAGACTGTAAGCTTCTTGTGGGCAAGGAATGTGTCTATCAACTCTGTTGCAAGGTACTCTCTCAAGTGCTTAGCACAGTGCATGCAGTAAGAGCTCAATAAATATCCCTGATGAAAAAGTACCACTGACTGATGGATAGATTAAGTTTGAGCTTCTGGGCTTACTTAGGGTGCTTTTGTTTGAAGCAGTGTGAAGCAGAGTCAGAAAGACCTGGTCTCTAAATCCCAGCTCTTGTCTGGTGTGTGACTTTGGGCTAGTCACTTCACTTCTCTGTGCCTCAGTTACCTCATCTTTAAAATGGGGATTAAGACCGTGAGCTCCACATGGGATATAGACTGTGTCCAACCCGATGAATTTGTAACTAGCTCAGTGCTGTATACAGTGCCTGGAACATAGAAACCATTTAATAAATACCAACCCTAGCACCCCCCTCCCCCCCGCACCAAATTATGTCCACTCTTTGGGTGGATATAGTTAGACCCTATTGGAAGTGACATATTCATTCATTCAATAGAATTTACTGAGAACTTACTATGTGCAGAGCACTGTATTAAGTGCTAGGGAGCATGTACAGTACATCAATAAACAGTGACATTCCCTGCCCACAACGAGCTTGCAGTGTAGAGGAGGGAAGACAGACATCAATGCAGATAAAAAAAAAAAAGACAAATATTAAGTAAGTGTTGTGGGACTGGGAGAGGGGAAGAGCAAAGGGAGCAAGTCAGGGCCATGCAGAAGGAAATAGGAGATGAGAAAAAGTGGGGCTTAGTCTGGGAAAGTCTCTTGGAGGAGATGTACCTTCAGTAAGGCTTTGAAGGGCAGGGAGAGTAAATATCTGTCAGATTTAAGAAGGGAGGGTGTTCCAGGCCAGAGGCAGGATGAGGATGAGGGGTCGGTGGTGAGACAGGAGAGATGGAGACACAGTGAGAAGGTTAGCAGTAGAGGAGTGAAGTGTGTGGTCTGGGCTGTAAACAGAGAGAAGTGAGGTGAGGTAGGAGGGTACAAGGTGACGGAGAGCTTTAAAAAGCCGACGGTGAGGAATTTTCGTTTGATGCAAAGGTGGCTGGGAAACCATTGGAATTTTTTGAGGAGCAGAGTGACATTCCTGAATGTTCTTGTAGAACAATGATCTGGGAAGCAGAGTGAAGTATGGACTGGAGAAGAGAGAGACAGGAGGCTGGGAGGTCAGCAAGGAGGCTGATGCAGTGATCCAGGAGGGATAGGATAAGTGATTGCATTCATGCGGTAGCAGGTTGGATGGAGAGGAAAGGGTGGATTTTAGTGATGTTGTGGAGTTGGGACCGACAGGATTTGGCGACGGATTGAATATGCGGGTTGAACGACAGAGACGAGTCAAGGACAATGCCGAGGTTATGGACCCGTGAGACGGGAAGGATGGTGGTGCCGTCTACAGTGATGGGAAAGTCACGGGGAGGACAGGGTTTTGGTGGGAAAATAAGGAGCTCTTTTTCGGATGTAAGTTTGAGGTGACAGGAGGACATCCAAGTAGAGATGTCTTGAAGGCAGGAGGAGATGCGAGACTGAAGAGAGGGAGAGAGATCAGGGCTGGAGATGGAGATTTGGGAATCATCCGCATAGAGGTGGTTGTTGAAGCCTTGGAAGAAAATGAGTATTGAGTATCGAGCAGCGATCCAGTCGTTCATATGGACATGATTGATAGATGTACGGACAGAACGCCAATCTCTCCTAGCGGCCTCACCAACCCGTTATCTCGCCTGGCATGGCAGGATAGCACCAGCCAGCAAAGAATTCCCAGTAGGAATTTCCAAGTGCCCTTTAATTTGGGGGAATTTAACATTTCTCCTTTATTTTAGTTTGGTCCTTCCGTGGTCTTTGTTTTCTCTGCCTTTGTAGCTGAAATGAATCTGTTAACTCGCCACAGTGATCTAGCATGTAATTTAATGGTGTTTCTAATCAAATAATCGGGTCTGTAGCATGCATTTTCAATTTGTTACGTGAATGATAGCCGACACTCTTCCGGAATTTGTGGATTGTTAATTGTTCGGTCCTGCACTGTGCCTGGTTACCTGCGACATTTCTTCCCTCCCACACTTTTTAAGTGAAGATTTCATGGTCATTCAGAGGGAGTGTCAGCTGAGGGATGGTTTTATTCAGGCTGATATTTTAAGCCAGTATGTGGCAGGCGGCAGGAGCCTGAGGATGCAGTATATAATATTTAATAAAATAAAGGTTAAAATATTTACATCCCGATTCAGTGGAGCAAAGCTAATGGGCCTTCCAAAAATCCTTCATGTGGGATGACACTGTCTCTCTGAGGTAGGATCGTTGCATGCAGTTATTGTAAATCTTTGGGTTTCCACAAGACTCAGCCCCCCCAAAATGAGAAAACTGGGAGGATCTCAAGAGGAGGGCAAGATCGCGGGCTCACGTGCGTCTGTGTGGGTGTGAGATTGTGTTTAGGGAAGTAAAAGCAAAATAGGAAATGTTAATATTTTTGTGTTGTTAAGCAAGCGTTCAATCCTCTTTTTTATGATCCAGAAAGGCAGCTAACCCTCCCTATTTTTAGCCTGCGGATTTACCTTTCAAAATGTATTTTGCCATAAAATGGGGGTTCAGGAAAATGACATCTTTTCCTTTTATCTGAGCTTACAGCAATCTTTTCCTTTTCTTTTTTTTCCTGTTTGCGGTTCATACTCTAGCAGGTTTTCCCTCCCACATGGCTACCGCTATAAATGGAGACTGAACAAGTCACGTGACAGCCTGCTGGTTTCCAAGATACCCCATTTGCCATTTGACCTCCCTTTGGCAAAAGATGGAGATGCATCATCGAGCCGGCTGGCTCTGTATCCGTTTCTAGGATGGATCTTTGCTTGGAGACGGAGGGCAAGGCTGAAATGAAACACCTTGGTCGGGCAGAAAGAGCCCGCGACTGAGATATGGGAGTCGAGAACTCCCGTTCAGAGTCCCGGCTTCTAGCCTCGACATAGTCCGCTGCCCTGATGTGTGACCTTGGGCATGTCACCTATCCTCTGTGGGCCTCAGGTCCCTCATCTGTAAAACGGGCTAAGAAAGCTGAGCTTTTCTTAGATTGTGCTTCCTGCTGTGTGCAGTCTTTTAATCTTGAGCCTATCCTATCACCAAGCACGTCGTAAGCGCTTGATACGTGCAATCGTTAAATGCATTGTTTGATGAGCGATGAAGGTGGGGCGTTTCTCATGAACACTCGTCCACGGCGGAGTTCGAGATCGGCAGTGCCCCCTTCTCTTTTCCGAGGTGCAGAGGCAGGTCGAAACCCACCGCCTGCCAAGCCAATTTGACACGACTTTGGAGACAAGGTAAAAGGTCGTCCACTCGTTAACTGAGTTCTCGACCTAAGCTCGTCTCTAGACCGTAAGCTCATTGTGGGCAGGGATCGTGTCTGTTTATTGTTACATTGTACTCTCCCAAGTTCTTAGTACGGTGCTCTGGACACAGCAAGCGCTCAGTAAATACAGTTGGATGAATTGAGTTCTCAACCCAAACTGTGGTGTCACTGAAGGGGACGGGGACTGTGTTCACCCTGATTAGCTTGTGTCTACTCCGGCACCTAGAACAGTGTTTGACACATAGTAAGAGCTTAACAGATGCCATCATCGTTATTATTATTATTGTTACTTCTTTGCTTTTAGTGGCAGGGGTTGTCCGTTTATAGGAGTTGGGGTGGGGATGCGGAGTTTCTGTGATGGGCAGCGGAGAGAAGTTAGGTGGGTTTTTTTAATGGTATTTAAGTGCTCTCTATGTGCCAGGCACTGTTCTAAATGCTGGGGTAGGTACAAGCTCATCAGGCTGAACACAGTCCCTGTCCCACATGGGGCTCACAGTTTTAATCCCCATTTTGCAGATGAGGTAACTGAGGCAATGAGAAGCAAAAGCGGACTTCTAGCCCACTGAGCACAGTGGAATGATCCCTTGAGGCCCTTGAAGATATGACAGAGGCACACCTCGGATTCATTCTTTCATTCAATCATATTTATTAAGTGCTTACCATGTGCAGAGCCCTGGACTAAGTGTTTAGGAGAGTACAATACTACAGTAAACAGGCACATTCCCCACCCACAGTGAGCTTACAGTCTAGGCGGTTCTGTTGTTTTGTACTCTCTCAAGCACTTGAGAAGTGGCGTGGTCTTCTGGAAAGAGCACGGGTTTGGGAGTCAGAAGGACCGGGGTTCCAATCCTGGCTCTGCTACTTGTCTGCCCTGTGATCTTGGGCAAATTACTTCACTTATCTGTGCCTCAGTTATCTCATCTGTATAATGGCGATTAAGACTGGGAGCCCCATGTGAGTCCTTAGACTTTGTCCAATCTGCTTAACCTGTAACCATCCCAGTGCTTACTACAATGTCTGGCATAGAGTAAGCACTTAACAAATACCATTTTTTAAAAAAATACATCCCACCCCATTAAAGGACAGAAAGGAGATGCATCAGTTGGTGAATATTTTTCCAGTACTTCCCCTTTTCCCTCTGCTCCCTCTGCTCCCCCTATACCCCCCCTCACCTCTCCTCAGCTAAACCCTCTTTTCCCCCCTTTCCCTCTGCTCCTGCCCCTCTCCTTTTCCCTCCCCCCCCGGCACTGTACTCGTCCGCTCAACTGTATATATTTTCATTACCCTATTTATTTTGTTAATGAGATGTTCATCCCCTCGATTCCATTTGTTGCTATTGTTCTTGTCTGTCCGTCTCCCCTGATTAGACCGTGCGCCCGTCAATGGGCAGGGACTGTCTCTATCTGTTGCCGATTTGTCCATTCCAAGTGCTTAGTACAGTGCTCTGCACATAGTAAGCGCTCAATAAATACTATTGAATTGAATGAATCAATGAATGAATACATTTGCAACTTTCCCATCCTGCCTTCCAGTATCAGACTGTGCTCCCGCCTGGAATGAAAAATACCTGGCAGTTTTCACAGAGGGAATCAAAGTATTCCAGCCACCTAAAATATGGGAATACCAAAGTGGGCAAAACGTGGATTACCCCAAGCTGAATGCAAGGTGATTTGAACCTTGGGATTAAGTTGATTGCTGTGTAAGGGAAAGAAAATCCACTGGAGAAAGATGCAGGCTAGAGAAAGAGACCAGTCCAATCTTTTTTATGATATTTCTTAAGCACTTACTATGTGTCAAACATGGTACTATGTGAGGATGGGCAGTAGTGGAGAGAACGTGGGCCTTGGGGTCAGAAGAACCTGGGTTCTAACCCTGGCTCTGCCAATCCTGGCTCTGCCAATATACCTTGCTTTGTGACCCTGGCCGAGTCATTTAACTTCTCTGAGCTTCAGTTTCCTCAACTGTAAAATGGGGATACCTCTTCACCCTCCTACTTAGATTGTGAGCCCCATGTGGGACAGGCACATGTCCAAACTATCCAATTTGTACCTCCCCCCACCCCTGCTTAGAACAGTTTCCGACACATAGTAAGCGTTCAACGAGTGTCACGATAAAGCACCGTTCTAAACACTGGGGTTTATCCAAGTGAATTAGTCCCTGTCCTACATGGTGCTCATGGACTAAGAAGGACGGAGATCAGGAGAACTGAGGCCCAGAGAAGTGAAGAGACTCGCCCGAGGTCACACGGCAGACAAGTGGCAGAGCCATGATTAGAACCCAGGTCCTCTGACTCCCAGGCCCCGGCTCTTTCCGTTGAGCCGTGCTGCTTCTGGGAACATCTCTTCCCCCAAGAGGCAGCGGAGGCCTGCTGGGTGTCGACGTCTCGGGGCAATTTACGATCCAGACAGCTGCAGTGCAGCTTCAGGCCCGTGCCTAACAGCTCCTCCCGGCTCAGTTAGGAAAAGCCGTGCTCTGTAGCAGAGAGCGTTTCCGTGACGGGCCGGCCGCCCACGTTCGTCCGAGAAAGCTTTCCGCTGGGGAAGCGCATGTATGGCTTCCTTAGGAAATAGATGACTCCTATAGGCAACGGCTGCACCCTGTGGAATGTCAGGGGCCGGGAGGGTTCTCACTCCGGGCTTCGAGGCTCTGCATCCCCTCGCCCCCTCCTACCTCTCCTCCCTTCTCTCTTTCTACCGCCCACCCCGCACGCTCCGTTCCTCTGCCGCCCACCTCCTCGCCGTCCCCCGTTGTCGCCTATCCCGCCGTCGACCTCTGGCCCATGTCCTACCCTTGTCCTGGAATGCCCTCCCTCCTCACTTCCGCCAAATTAACTCTCTTCCCCTCTTCAAAGCCCTAGAGAGCTCACCTCCTCCAAGAGGCCTTCCCACACTGAGCTTCCCCTTTTCCCTCTGCTCCCTCTGCTCCCTCTCTGCTCCCCCTCCGCCCTCTGCTCCCTCCCTCTCCCCCCTTCACCTCCCCCTCCTCAGCCGCCTTGCCCTCTGCTCCTCCCCCCCTCCTTTCCCCTCCCTCAGCATTGTGCTCATTTGTATATATTTTCATTACCCTATTTATTTTGTTAATGAGGCGTACATCCCCTTGATTCTGTTTATCGTGATTATGTCGTCTTGTTTTTGTCCGTCTGTCTCTCCCGATTAGACTGTGAGCCCATCGTTGGGCAGGGATTGTCTCTATCTGTTGCCGAATTGTCCATTCCAAGCGCTTAGTACAGCGCTCTGCCCATAGTAAGTACTCAGTAAATACTATTGAATGAATGAATGAAGGAAGGACACGGATTCGCATATTAGTAGCCTAATTTCACTGAATGGCTTCCCAAAACAATATTCTTCATCGCTCCTGGCAGCGGGTCCATCCCTCAACGTTCCGCCCAGATCGTAATCCTGCTGTGGTCAGGGAATGTGTCTGTTTATTGTTCTATTGAACAATAATAATAATAATAATAGTGGTGGTATTTGTTAAGGGCTTACTATGCGCCAAGCACTGTTTGAGAGGTTGGGGGAGATACAAGGTAATCAGGTTGTCCCACTTGGGGTTCACAGTCTTCATCCCCGTTTTACAGATGAGGCCGTCGAGGCACAGAGATGTTGCCCAAGGTCACACAGCTGACAAATGGCAGAGCCGGGATCAGAACCCATGACCTCTGACTCTTTCCACTAAGTCACGCTGCTTCTCTCAGTGCACTCTCCCAAGTGCTTAGTACAGTGGTCTGCACGCGGTAAGCGCTCGATGAATACGATCGACGGACTGACCAGACTCCAGTAGGACGGGGCAAACGGGGAAGCAGCATGGCCTAATGGCAAGAGCACAGGCCTGAGAGTCAGAGGTCGTGGGTTCTAATCCCAACTCCGCCACTTGGCTGCTGTGTGACCTTGGGCATGGCACATCACTTCTCTGGGTCTCAGTTACTTCATCTCTGAAATGGGGATTAAAGACTGTGAGCTCTATGTGGGACAGGGACTGTGTCCAACCTGATCAGCTTATATCTACCCCAGCATCTGGCACAGTGCCTGGCACATAGTAAGTGCTTAACAAATACCATAGAAAAAAATCCCTTCCATGCGGTACAGCGCACTGGTTTGTACACAGAAAATGCTCAGTAAATATGATCGATCGATTGAAGCGGTGCCATCTTAGCTGGACTTCATAGAGAAAATATCGCCTGCATCCCATTTAATCAATCCTGCAGCGTGGCTCAGTGGAAAGAGCCTGGGCTTCGGAGTCGGAGGTCGTGAGTTCGACTCGCGGCTCTGCCGCTTGTCAGCTGTGTGACAGTGGGCGAGTCGCTTCACATCTCTGTGCCTCATTTACCTCATCTGTAAAATGGGGATTAACCGTGAGCCTCACGTGGGACAACCTGATGACCCTGTATCTATCCCAGCGCTTAGAACAGTGCTCTGCACATAGTAAGCGCTTAACAAATACCAACATTATTATTTACCAAAGGATAGGAGAGTTGGTTCAGCGCTCGTTCTGGGCAGGGGACATGTCTACCAACTCTGCTATTATAATGTACTCTCCCAAGCACTTAGCACTGTGCTCTGCCCATAGTAAGTGTTCGATCAATATGATTGATGATTGATTGATAGTATCAGTATCGAGAAGGAATCAGATTTTGAGCATGGAGTGTAGAGATGAGTGCGGGTTTTTGTTAGCTGAAGTTCCAGGCCGGTTTATGATAAAAATAGTAATTAGAGACTAATAATATATATTATACTCTAATAATGTGGTTTTTTAAGAGAAGCAGTGTGGCTTAGTGGAAGGAGCACGGGTTTGGGAGTCAGAGGATGAGGGTTCTAATCCCACCTCCGCTACCTGTCTGTTGTGTGACCTTGGGCAAGTCACTTGACTTCTCTGTGCCTCAGTTACCTCATCTGTAAAATGGGAATTAAAAGTTGAGCCCCACGTGGGACAACCTGATTACCCTGTATCTACCCCAGTGCTTGGCACATAGTAAGCACTTAGATAAAATAATAATAATTTGTCGAGCACTTACTAAGTGCCCCAAACTGGGGTCGATACAATACAATCTAACGAGACCTAATCATTCTGTCCTACGGGCCTCACGGTTGAAGGGGAAGAGAGAACAGACAGTTAATTCCCATTGTTCAAATGACTAAACTGAGGCACAGAGACATTAAATGACTTGTCCAAGGACACACAGCCGGCAAGTGTCATCCAGACTAACATCCAGATCTCCTGATTCCCAGTCCTGTGGTCTGCCTCTTATGCCACTCTGCCTCCCTGTGCGGACAGAGGCTTCCCTACAGACACATTGTTCGGCTCAAAATCTGATTTATTCTTATTTTTCCAGTAATTGTCCAGCACATTAGATCACGAATACAGTTGATAGCAACCATCACAAATTACCCAGCCCTTTGGAAAGACCTCCAGGCACTAAATTTTATCACCAGAGAAAGTGCTTTGCTCTGTTATTTTAGGCAGAAATTATGATCGTCTCCTAATCCCTGAGGGGAAAGATGGAACGGTGGAATCTCCTGGCAGGCAGGAGGCAGGAGTCTCAGCTCTGAGACCGCAGGACCGTTAATCTCTGCGGAGGGGTGGATGATACCGCTGATGGATGGCGTAGCACCACTCACACTCTCCCGCCCATGCTGGTAGTGTTCCTGCTGGGGCCCGGAGCACGACAAGCAAGTGGACAGGAAGGAGAGTTTATATATCTATCTATATATGAATATATATAAAATGATATTTAATGATGTTGGTATTTATTAAGCGCTTACTATGTGCCGAGTACTGTTCTAAGCGCTGGGGTAGACACAGGGGAATCAGGTCGTCCCACGTGGGGCTCACGGTCTTAATCCCCATTTTACAGATGAGGTCACTGAGGCACCGAGAAGTTAAGTGACTTGCCCACACTCACACAGCTGACAAGTGGCAGAGCCGGGATTCGAACCCATGACCTCGGACTCCAAAGCCCGTGTTCTTTCCACTGAGCCACGCTGCTTCTTGTTAAGTGCTTACTATGTAAAACAAGCAAATCGAGGTAGACACAGTCCCTGTCCCACGTGGGGCTCACAGTCTCAATCCCCATGTTATAGAGGAGTTAACTGAGGCCCAGAGAAGTGAAACCACCTGCCCAAGATCACACAGCAGTGGTGCGGCAGAGCCGGGATTGGAACCCGTGACCTTCTGCCCCCCAGACCGGTGCTCTACCCATTACACTACGCTGCTTCTCCTAAAAGCTGCATCTTGTTTGACAGTCCTGGCACCGAGAGCTGATTGGAGTTCCCGATCCATCTTCTAGGCCGGAGGTTCGCTGTGGGCAGGGCGAGGGTCTACCGACTCATTTATTCATTCAATTCTATCGTATTTATTGAGTGCTTACTGTGTGCGGAGCACTGTACTGAGCCCTTGGAAAGTACAATTCAGCAACACTAGTTGATTGTACTGGACCTAATAATAATAATAATAATAATGATGATGGTATTTGTTAAGCACTTACTATGTGCCAAGAACTGTTCTAAGCGCTGGGGTAGATGCAAGGTTATCAGATTGTCCCATGTGGGGCTCACAGTCTTCATTCTCATTTTCCAGATGAGGTAACTGAGGCACAGAGAAGTGAAGTGGCTTGCCCGAAGTCACACAGCTGACAAGTGGCGGAGCCGGGATTCGAACCCATGACCTCCGACTCCCAAGCCCGGGCTCTTTCCACTAGGCCACGCTGCTTCTCTAATGCTCAGAACAGTGCTCTGCACACAGTAAATGCTCAGTAGACACCACTGATCGATTTGGCAGACAAACCTGGCAATTGTAGAATCTGGGTTCTAGGGAAAGGGATGAGCCTGGGGTGAAACATGGACCGTGGCCCACCTGATTAGCTCTTATCCCAGCGCTTAGTACCACACCTGGCACACAGTAAGTACTTCAGAGCTACCATTAACAAAACTAAGTGCTCATACATCCCCTTCCGCCGACCATCTCTACTCTGGGAGCCACCAGCTCCCTCCGCTTCCCCTCTAATCGGCCCCGGGATCGAAGAGGAAGGGGCAGTGAAGAAAACCAAGCGGATACGGGACTCGGTTATTCCTACCTCCCCGAGCCCGCGGCCCGAGGTGGAATTAAGAACACTTGACCCAGAGCCGGTGATCCTCGGGTCCCGTGACGCCGGGCACCTCCGACAGCAGCGACTTTGTTCTAAAATCAAAGGGGTTGTGATGCCTGGCCCGGGACCAGGGGATGCTTGGAAAATATCTACCACCGGATTGGTCACGGCTGCTGTTTCCATGGTGATCCCACACACAGCCCGACACCTCCTCCCCCTTCGCCTCTTCCATTCAGGGTAACCTCCATTAAACAGAAACCGAAAAAAATTAATAAAGCGGGAGGTTAATGAACAGGGGTACCGCACAGAAGCTTTTAGCATAATTCTTGGGAGTAGGCGATTCTACCAGCTCTCCCCTCACATTGGCTCCTCACCGGAGAGAGGAAAATACTTTCACTCTGTTCATCTCTCTCTTTGTCTCTCCGTATCTCTCCCTGTCTCTTCCTGTCGAGAATCAGAGGCAGCTCACGCTTGTGCAGGGAGAACGTACATATACTGTAAGTATGAAGAGCTAGCCTTGCTTTTCAAAGAAAACACGATGGCGGCACGAATGCGTCTGGAACGAACAACCCGTGATCAATATTCCCTTCTCTGTGTGTTTCCCCCAGACCACTCCTGTCTCGGTTTTTTTTTTTAGCCTGTCTCTTGGTATCCCGATCTCCACGAGATCTTTGTATGAGGAGATCAAGTTCTCCCCTAATTGCCGCGCGCCACACCGGTCTGCACAGTGCAGTGGTCTTCCAGCAGTCCACTGAGAAGTTGCACTGATTGAAAATGTGTTTCCCTACAGCTCGAAATCATTTTTCTTCCGAATCTGTGTTTGTCCCTTTTTCAAACTGAGGAACAGCGTGGCCAAGGGGAAAGATCACGGGCCTGGGAGTCAGAGGACCTGGGTTCTAATCTGGGTTCTGCCAATTGCTCTGCCAAGCGCTTACTGTGTGACCTTGGGCAAATCACTTCACTTCCTTGTGCCTCAACTGCAAGCGCTTAATACAGTGCTCTACATAAAGGCAGTGCTCAATAAATACCAGTAATTGATTGATCTGGCAAACTAGTCAGTGATGCTTATTTGGGTACCACCAATCAATAATAATAATAATAATAGTTATAGCATTTAGGAAATAAAGGCAATAAAGGAGATAAAGCCAAGTTTGTCAGTTTACATGTAGCTCCTATCCCACACAGGACTCATGCTCTATTCCTGTTTTATAAGGAAGGAAAATGAGGTTAAAAGAGGTCAAGTGACTTGCCCAAAGTCACATGGCAGCCCAGAGGCAGAGCTGGGACAAGAGCCTCCCCCTCCCCTCTCTATCGCCCCAACTGTCTCCCTCTGCTCTAACCCCCTCCCTTGTGTATATATATTATATATATATTTATGATTTTATTAATTTTATTACTGATGTGCATATATCTATAATTCTATGTATTCATATTGATGCTACTGATGCCTGTTTACCTGTTTTGATGTCTGTCTCTCCCCTTCTAGACTGTGAGCCCATTGCGGGCAGGGATTTTCTCTATTTGTTGCCAAATTGTACTTTCCAAGCTCTTAGAACAGTGCTCTGCACACAGTAAGCGCTCAATAAATACGATTGAATGAATGAATGAATGAACCCGCGCCTCCTGACTTCTGGTCCCATGACCTTTCCACGGGGTCACACTGCTACTAATGGAAATAAAATAGGAAACATAGGTAGGAACGGCAGAGGGCCGTTTAGGTACGACGATGGCGAGGAAATGATTCTTTTCAAAATTTGGAGAAATTTGGACAAACTGAGTCCACGGGAAAGACTCGGCAAGAAACTGCTGAAGGTGTCTCATCAACTGAGGATTGTCCCGTGGCTGAAGATCGCTTGAAGTTTTGTTACATCGATAAGTAGGAGGAGTCAATGCAGGGGAAGACATCAGTCAACATTTTCAGGACAGGAAGAAACCCGAAAACTAGTTTGTCTACATTGGATCAGCTAGGAGATCTAAAATACGGTAGAAGGGCTCAGTGAATAAAGCAGCATCCGTGAAGATTAAGGCTGTGGATTAACTGCAGCTCTTCATCCATTCTCTTCCTACCTGCAAAGCCGGTGTGAGGTTTGAAAGTTTCCCAGGGTGTGTGGGTGAATCTTCCGGTGCCTAGCGGGCTTAGGGATATTTCAGGACGGTAACCCCATTTAAAACAAAGAAAATGGCTCTCGGTCTGGAAGAAATCAAATCTTCCCAGGGGACCAAACAATCGGGATTCAGTGTGGAAAACATCCAAATGGCAATAATACCAATACAGACTTGGAGTTAATATCATTTGGTCAGACCTGACGATATATTTCAAGCTAACGACTGAAGCTGACAGTGGGAATTAGGCAAGCTTTCTTTGGGGCTTTCGGAGGAGACGGCGGGCAAGGCGAGCTGAACCGTGGTGCCAATCCACTATCGGGTTATGATCTTCTCTCGCTCTTTCGAGAGGCGGCGTTGCCTAGTGGCTAGAGCTCGGGCCCGGACGTCAGAAGGACCTGGGTTCTAATCCCGGCCCCTCCACTCGTCTGCTGTGTGACCTCGGGCAAGCCACTTTACTTCTCTGGACCTCGGTTACCTCGGAAAATGGGGATTAAAACCGTCAGCACCACGAGGGACGGGGATTGATAAGCTTAACCTGATAAGCTTATTCGTAGCACGGTGTCTGACACATAGTAAGTGCTTAACAAATGCCATCAAAAGAGGGCCCAGAAATTTGGGTGTGGGTGTTAGCTGTGATTGAAGAAACACCTTGAGTGTCTTGGGAGGAAGGCAGGGATCCTGAGAGTGGCTACGTAGATGGTGAAGATCGCATAGGTTCCTGAGGTAGCTGGGCTTTTTGGGGAATTTTTTGGTATTTGTTTACCTCATGGGACTTACAATTTCAATGTTGTAGTTGCTAGAGCACAGGCCTGGGAGTCGGAAGGTCGGTGGGTTCTCACTCCAGCTCCTCCACTTGTCTGCTGTGAGGCACTTCTCTGTGCCTCAGTTTCCTCATCTGTAAATAGGGATTCCCCCTCTCAGGGTCGCACCTGGAGAGTTTCCAGTCCTCTACCAGTCTCAGCTACAGGTAGGAGAGTCAAGCGGATGCCCGTCCATTCCATTCCCAGCTTGGGCAGTGGCTAGCCAGTGGGAAGCAATCTACTACAAGTCAAAAGTCACCTGTGCTGGGCAGCAGCGACATGGAAGAGAGTTGAGGGCAGAGACTCAAGTTTACCACGCAGAAGACAATGGTAAAACACTTCTGGTTTTTTTCCCAAGAAAACTCCATGGATACACTATCGGTATGATGAGGGTTGCGTCCATGGAGTCCCTGTGGGTCAGAGATGACTCGACAGCATAAGACAAGACAAATGGAGATTAAGGCTGTGAGCCCCAGCTGGGACGGGGACTGTGTCCAGCCCAATTTGCTTCTATCCACTCCGGCACTTAATACAGAGTCTGGCACGTAGAAAGCACTTCACAAATACCACAGTTATCATTATTATTAATCTCCATTTGACAGGTGAGGATACCGAGGCCCAGAGAGGCGAAGCAACTTGGCCAAAGTCACCCAGCGGATGAATGGCGGTGCCAAAATTACAACCCAGAACCTCAGATTTCCTCGGCCATGACTTTTCCACTAGGCCACACTGCTTCCCTAGGCCCCTCCGGCTGACCGCAGTGTTTTGTCAGGCCGTGCTGGGGTCCGGTTGGCCTGAAATGGGCATTTGTGTGTGAAAGGATTGTACGTACTTCGCAGTGTGTGGCACCCCTGGCAGGACACTGGCTTAGGGCAACATGCTCCTGTGGGAACATGATGGGCAAGACACTAGTACTTTCACCAACTCCTCTGCCCATGTACCCAGGCTTGACGTTTGGTGATGGAGGCTCAAGTATCTTTCCTTCTGGGTCACCTAAGCACTTGGATGTATGTGTCCAACCAGATTTGCTCATATGCATTCATTCTTTCAATCATATTTATTAAGTGTTTACTGTGTTTAGAGCACTATAATAATAATGTTGGTATTTGTTAAGCGCTTACTATATGCAGAGCACTGTTCTAAGCGCTGGGGGAAATACAGGGGAATCAGGTTGACCCACATGAGGCTCACAGTCTTAATCCCCATTTTACAGATGAGGGAACTGAGGCACCGAGAAGTTAAATGACTTGCCCAAAGTCACCCAGCTGACACGTGGCAGAGCTGGGATCAGAACCCATGACCTCTGACTTCTAAGCCCGGGCTCTTTCCACTGAGCCATGCTCTACTAGACTCTTGGAAAGCACAATGAAGCAATAAAGAGAGACAATCCCTGCCCACAATGAACTCACAGTCTAAAGGAGGTATGGAGAGACAGAAATTGATACAGATAAATAGTCATCAATACAAATAAATAAAATGACAGATCTGGACATAAGTGCTGTGGGGCGGGGAGGGGTGGGGAGGAGCAAAGGGAGCAAGTCAGGGTGACGCAGAAGGGAGTGGGAGATGAGGAAGAGGGGGCTTAGTCTGGGAAGGCCCCTTGGAGGAGATATGCCTTCAATAGGATTTGAAGAGCGGGGAGAGTAATTGTATCCACCCCAGTGCTTAGTATAGTGCCCGACACATAGTAGGTGCTTAAAAAATACCACAATAATTATTACTCCTTAACCACTTGATATTCTCCCACGTCGCAATCCCACAGCATTTATGTAGACTGTAAGCTCGCTGTGGGCAGGGAATGTGTCTGTGTATTCCCCCAAGCATTTAGTACAGTGGAAAGGGCACGGGCTTGGGAGTCAGAGGTCATGGGTTCAAATCCCGGCTCCACCTGTCAGCTGTGTGACTTTGGGCAAGTCATCAGTACCTCAGTTACCTCATCTGTAAAATGGGGGTTAAGGCTGTGAGCCCCACGTGGGACAACCTGATCACCTTGTATCCTCTCCAGTGCTTAGAACAGTGGCTCTGTGGCAAGAGCTCGGGCTTTGGAGTCAGAGGTCGTGGGTTCGAATCCCGGCTCGGCCACTTGTCAACTGTGTGACTGTGGGCAAGTCACTTCACTTCTCTGTGCCTCAGTTCCCTCATCCGTAAAATGGGGATGAAGACTGTGAGCCCCACGTGGGACGACCTGATTCCCCTGTGTCTACCCCAGCGCTTAGAACAGTGCTCTGCACATAGTAAGCCCTTAACAAATACCAACATTACTATTACAGTGCTTTCAACACACTAAGCACTTAGTAAATACCAGTGATAGATTGACTGACTAAAAACACCACCACCAAAAACTCTACGATTGTTGAGGCGGGGAAATGGTAAGCGAAATAGTGTGGCCTAATCTGAAATGCATGGATCTAGAATCCAGAGGACCTGGGTTCTAATCCCAAATCCTTCACTTACCTGCTGTGTGACCTTGGTCAAGTCACTTAACTTATCTGTGTTTCAGTTCCCTCATCAGCAGAATGGGGATTTAGTACCTGTTCTCCTGCCTACTGAGACTGTTTGCCCCATGAGGGAAAAGGACTGTACCTAACCTGATGAACTTGTATTCACCCCAGAGGAAAGAACGATGCTTGACACATGGTAAGGGCTTAACAAATATCACTGGGAAAAAAAAAAAAAAGCAAATGAATTGTTGTTAACTTGTGGATTTTTGTGGAATAGAAATATTGAAAGTCAGGCGGAGAGCATCAAACTTGGGTTGGGGTAGCTGTTGACTGGGGTAAATTGAAATGGGGAATTAAGCATCAGTTCAAATTCATAATTTAGGGAATAAAAGCAATTGCTCGATCTATTGTATGGAATAGTGGAAACCAGACTGGGGAAGTTTGGAGCAGCTGTTCCACCGATGGTGGTTTTTAAGGAGGAGCAGGGTTGGGGGGATGGGGTTATAAGAGGGAAAGATTAAATAAATTGGGAAGGTAACCTGGAAGCTGGAAATGTGGAAACCGGAGAGGTGAAGGGGGATTAAAACTTGCTGAACTGGAACCGAATATCGTGGGTATTTGCTGGTCACTGTCCAAATCGGCTGGCATCCAGTAAGTGGACTCCCCCAGTGTAGCACTGACCAGATATAATGAGTCAAAAAGTCAGGAAAGGGCTATACCTATTTTTTGAATCTTCTCATTCTGCATAAATTCCCAAAGGGCACCTCAGGGGGAAAGCTTAAAAAATCTAAACATTTTCCCTACAGCCTCTTCGTCTGGAAAAGGCCAGGAAGCAGCACCTATATAAAAGTAGATGTCAGTTGAAAATAGATGTTTGTACAGCACAACAGAAGGTGAATAAACCCTTCTTAAATCTCCCTTTCAGGAATTTGTTTCCCACACTGCTGTGATAGTTTGGAGGACTTTCTCACTTCAGAAGATCGAGGCTGTCAGGCAGCAGCACATTACGTGGGATTTTGTTTCTGAAAATTAACTCTAATCTTTGATTAATTTGCCTGATGGGAAGGAAAGGGATTTTCTGAGCTAATCGTCCCAACCGCCCCTCTTAGGAGTTTTAATAGATTCACTTGGTGAGTTTAGGAACAGAACCAAACATTACCTATCTTTCTAGCAGAAATAATAATAATAATGTTGGCATTTGTTAAGCGCTTACTATGTGCAGAGCACTGTTCTAAGTGCTGGGGTAGATACAGGGTAATCAGGTTGTCCCACGTGAGGCTCACAGTTAATGCCCATTTTACAGATGAGGTAACTGAGGCACCGAGAAGTTAAGTGACTTGCCCACAGTCACACAGCTGACAAGTGGTAGAGTTGGGATTCGAACCCATGACCTCCGTCTCCCGAGCCCGGCCTCTTTCCACTTAGCCACGAAGCAGTCCGTTCGGTTCACCTGAGCCTACAGGTTGCATTCTCTTTGGAGGGGAAAAGGTGAGAACGGGGAACCCTTAGCCGCTCAAAGATCAATACTATTGAAGCAGGACAAAAGAAAGATAGGTCCCTGATTCTCTCCAGATCAAAAATATTTATAAACAGAAGAATCAAGATGAATAATTGAGAGTAAAGTTGGAAAAACATATACCTAAAAGTTCTGAGGAGAGTGTAAATAACTGAAAAAGTGCTAGTGTTAGTTGAAGGCTTTATATAATCATGATGGTGTCTGTTAAGCGCTTACTATGTGCCAAGCACTGGGGTAGATACAAGGTAATCAGGTTGCCCCTCGTGGGGCTCACGGTCTTAACCTGTGATTCCCCTGTGTCTACCCCAGCGCTTAGAACAGTGCTCGGCACATAGTAAGCGCTTAACAAATACCAACATTATTATTATTATTATTATTATTATTAACCCCCATTTCACAGATGAGGTAACCGAGGCACAGAGAAGTGAAGTGGCTTACCTAAGATCACACAGCAGACAAGTGGCGGAGGCGGGATTAAAACTCACTTCTTCCGACTCTCAAACGTGGGCTCGTTCCACTAAGCCACGCTGCTTCTCAGTGCAGAAGGGAGTGGGAGAAGAGGATATGAGGGCTTAGTTGGGGAAGGTTTCTTGGAGAAGAGGGGCCTTTATTTAGGCTTTGAAGGTGGAGAGAGTGATGAGCTGTCGGGTGGAAGAGGGAGGGCATTCCAGGCCAGAGGCAGGATGTGGGCGAGAGGTCAGCGGGGAGATAGAAGACACCGGGGTACAGTGAATAGGTGGGCATTAGAGGAGCGAAGTGTACGGGCTGCATTGTAGTAATAATAATAATAATAATAATGACGATGATGGTATTTGTTAAGCGCTTACTATGTGCCGAGCACTGTTCTAAGCGCTGGGGTAGTTACAGGGTAGTCAGGTTGTCCCCAGTGAGGCTCACAAGTCTTAATCCCCATTTTCCAGATGAGGGAACTGAGGCACCGAGAAGTCAAGTGACTTACCCAAAGTCACACAGCTGACAGGCGGCAGAGCCGGGATTAGAATAAAAGGAATAAATGTTGGTATTTGTTAAGCGCTTACTATGTGCAGAGCACCGTTCTAAGCACTGGGGTAGATACAGGCTAATCAGGTTGTCCCACGTGAGGCTCACTGTTAATCCCCATTTTCCAGATGAGGGAATTGAGGCCCAGAGAAGTGAAGTGACCCGCCCACAGTCACACGGCTGACCAGTCGCAGAGCTGGGATTTGAATCCATGACCTCTGACTCCCAAGCCCAGGCTCTTTCCACTGAGCCACGCTGCTTCTCATGTACGGTGCTCTGCACACAGTAGGGGCTCAGTAAATACCACTGATTGATTGATTGATTGATTGAACTCAAGTCTAGTTCTTAGTTAACCCTTTAGTGAGATGAACCTGGCATCATTTCTTTTTTAAAATAGCATTTGTTTATCTTTTTTTCTTATTACCTGACTCTAAAAAGAGAAAGGAAATAGAGGCTTTTTCGATAATAAATCATTATAATTCCCATAGTTATTAGCATCTCCGTTCAATTATTGGAAGAAGGGGCAACGTGTTCTCATATGCTGATAAGAACATTAAATAATCGTTTTATTTGCAAATATAAAAATGGACAGAAAGGCAATTCCAAACCCGGAGCACCCTATTTTAATCGGAAAAAAAAAAAAGCATTTTACACTTTGAGCTGTTAAATCCCACTACTCATGAAATTAATCCTACTCATTTTCAGGTTACTAATTTAAAGATTCAAGATGCATTTCCTAAAGAATATATAATCATCTTTCTCATCGACTCTTTATTGTTCTCTTGTCTCTGAAGCACCCCTGGGGTTTTTAATTCCCTCACTTCTTCCAGTTTTGTTTTTTTCTGAGCCTTCACTATAGAAAAGGGAAGCAGCATGGCCTAGTGGAAAAAGCAGGGGCCTGGGAGGTAGAGGACCTGGGTTCTAATCCTGGCTCTACCACTTGCTTGCTGTGTGACCTTGGGTAAGTCACTTCACTTAGTTTCATCAACTGTAAAAAGGGGAGTCAATGCCTGTTCTCCCTCCTATTTGGGCTGTGAACTCCATGTGGAACAGGGGCTGTGTCCACCCAGATTATCTTATATCTACCTAAGGGCTTAGTACAATGCTTGGCACATAATAACGTTGGTATTTATTAAGCGCTTACTGTGTGCCGAGCACCGTTCTAAGGGCTGGGGGAGATACAGGGTAATTAGGTCGTCCCACGTGAGGCTCACAGTCTTAATCCCCATTTTACAGATGAGGGAACTGACGCACAGAGAAGTTAAGTGACCTGCCCACAGTCACACAGCTGCCAAGTGGCGGAGTCGGGCTTCGAACCCATGACCTCTGACTCCCAATCCCTTGCTCTTTCCACTGAGCCACGCTGCTTCTCAATAATAATGTTGGTATCCTTAAGCGCTTACTATGTGCCGAGCACTGTTCTAAGCGCCGGGGTAGATACAGGGTAATCAAGTTGTCCCAAGTGAGGCTCACAGTCTTCATCCCCATTTGACAGATGAGGGAACTGAGGCACAGAGAAGTGAAGAGACTTGCCCACAGTCACACAGCTGCCAAGTGGCAGAGCCGGGATTCGAACCTATGACCTCTGACTCCCAAGCCCGTGCTCTTTCCACTGAGCTATGCTGCTGTAATAATAATCATTCATTCATTCATTCATTCAATAGTATTTATTGAGCGCTGACTATGTGCAGAGCACTGTACTAAGCGCTTGGAATGTACAGATCGGTAACAGATACAGTCCCTGCCCTCTGACGGGCTTACCGTCTAATCGGGGGAGACGGACAGACAAGAACAATAGCAATAATAATAATGATGTCGGTATTTGTTAAGCGCTTACTATGTGCACAGCACTGTTCTAAGCGCTGGGGTAGATACAGGGTCATCAGGTTGTCCCCCATGAGGCTCACAGTCTTCACGCCCATTTTACAGATGAGGGAACTGAGGCACAGAGAAGTTAAGTGATTTGTCCACAGTCACACAGCTGACAAGTGGTAGAGCCGGGATTTGAACCCATGACCTCTGACTTCCAAGTACTTAGCAGTATGGCCTAGTGGATAGAGCACGGGCCTGGGCGTCAGAAGGATCTGCGCTGTAAACTCAGCTTTGTCACTTTGGGCAAGTCTCGATTTCTCTGTACCTCAGTTTCCTCAGATGTAAAATGAGATTAAGACTGTGAGCCCTATGTGGGGCAGGGACTGTGTCCACCCTGATTAGCTTTTACCTACCCCGGAGCTTAGAACCATGTTTGACAGAGAATAAGTGCTTAGCAAATACCATCATTATTTTCATTATTATTATTTAAAAGGGGACAAGAAATGGGACACTAGGGAGAAAGAAAAAAAATGGTGGTTGAACTCTTCATAGTTGGTTTTAGCTCAATCTTTCCTCAGTCACTATATTTCCCATGAACATTTGTGAGAGGTAGACCAAAAGGCTTCTTTTTTAATCCTTCTCCCACAGCACAACTACCGTCGAAAAATTCAGAATTTCACAGACCCCCCAGACCGGACCCCCTAACTCCAGCACTCGAGCTCGGTCCCGCACAACTCTGCTTTCTTGTGCAGTGTCATCAACACTTCCGTGTTCCTCACACTCATCAGCTGTGTGACCATGGGCAAGTCATTTAACGTCTCTGTGCCTCAGTTGCCTCATCTGTAAAATGGGGATTAACTGTGACCTCAAGTGGGACAACCTGATTCCCTTGTGTCTACCCCAGCGCTTAGAACAGTGCTCTGCACATAGTAAGCGCTTAACAAATACCAACATCATTATCATTATTATCTCAGCTTGCTGGGCTCCGGCCTGCTTATCCTTGTTAGATTACTGTGAGAAGCCGCATGGCTTAGAGGAGAAAGCACGGGCTCGGGAGTCAGAGGTCGAGGGTTCTAATCCCGGCTCTGCCACTTATCAGCTGTGTGACTTTGGGGAAGTCACTTAACTTCTCGGTGCCCCAGTCACCTCATCTGTAAAATGGGGATGAAGACTGTGAGCCCCACGTGGGACAACCTGATGACCTTGTATCTACCCCAGTGCTTGGCACATAGTAAGCGCTTAGCAGATACCATCATTATTATTATTATCATTCCTCACAAGAACATTGACAAATTTTTCATCCACCCAAAGTCCATAGGTTTGGTTAAAATACAGCAAGATCCCTCAAAAGCGATAAATTAGGTGAAATATAATGCATTCATTCAATAGTATTTATTGAGCGCTTACTATGTGCAGAGCACTGTACTAAGCGCTTGGAATGTACAGATCGGTAACAGATAGAGACAGTCCCTGCCCTCTGACGGGCTTACGGTCTAATCGGGGGAGGCGGACAGACAAGAACAGTAGCAATAAATAGAATCGAGGGAATAAATAGAATCAAGGGAATAAATAGAATCGAGGGGATAAATAATCTGGTCATTTGATTTGATGCAGACTTTCCAGGAGAATGACAAAAGTGTCATTTTTTTCTCCATGCAAGAGGAAGAGTGAGAAAGGTGATTTAGATTGGCATCTGAACTTCCGATGCTCTAGAAATCAGAAAACCATTGCAAATGTGACTAGAGTCCTTGGGGTCAGGGGTAGAGCTTGGCTTTCAGAGCCTGGCTGGCACGCCAGAACTTTCCAGGTCACTACCAACTGTTTCTTGGGTCGAGTCTTAAGAATGACTGCAGCATTTGTTAAGCGGTTATTTTGTGCAAAGCCCGGCCCTAAGCGCTGGGTTATATAAAAGATAATCTCATTGGACACAGCGGCTGTCCCATGCGGGACTCACAGTCTACACAGGAGGGAGAACAGGTGTTCAATCCCCATTTTAGAGATGAGGAGAGAGGCACAGATAAATTAAGGTCACACAGTGGGCAACTGGCAGAGCTGGAATTAGAACTCAGTTCCTCTGACTTTCAGACCCTTGTAGATGACAGCAGAAATCTTCAGGAATATTGAAATAGTAACTAGTGGGTTCAAAATCAGGACTACACGCTGCAAATGACAAAGCTAGAGCTGTCTTTTACACTGGAAGCTAATATCATCCAACGATCCTATCTAAGCAGCGTGGCTCAGTGGAAAGAGCCTGGGCTTAGGAGTCAGAGGTCGTGGGTTCTAAACACGGCTCCGCCACCTGTCGGCTGTGTGACTTTGGGCAAGTCACTTGACTTCTCGGTACCTCAGTTACCTCATCTGTAAAATGGGAATTAAGACTGTTAGCCCCACGTGGGACAACCTGATTACCCTGTATCTACCCCAGCGCTTAGAACGGTGCTCGGCACATAGTAAACCCTTAATAAATACCAACATTATCATTATTATTATAAGGCCTAAGTGTGAATGGGTCATGCAGAAAAACACTTACATTACAGGTAGGAAACGTGTCTTCTAATTCTGTCATACTGTACTCTCCCAAGACTTAAAACAGTGTTCTGCACCTAATAAGCGTTCCATAAATAGCATTGATGGATCGATCGGTTACTGTAAATAACCGGAGACAACTCAGATGAGTCGGAACCTAGTGTTTGCACATGAATATAGTGGGGGTTCTCCAGGCACGGGCTTGGTGAGATCAGTCATCAAAGCTTTCTCCCACATTAATCAACGAATCAGTGGTATTTATTGAGCCCTTACTACGTGAAGAGCACTGTACTAAGCACTTGGGAGAGCACAATACAAAAGAATTAGCAGACATGTTCCTTGCCCTAAACAAGCTTACAGCCTAGAGGGGGAGATAGTTGTTAATATGAATAACAATTCCACATTACAGTGGAAGCTCCTTGTGGGAGAGGAATATTTCACTTGGTTATTCTTTATTTCCCAAGTGTCTACTACAGTGCACCCAAGTGTCAACTACAGTGCAATGCTCTAAATGGATGTTCAATAAATACTATGGCTATCACTGCTATTTTATTACGAAGCGAACTTTCAAAAAGATGTCTATTTTATTGAACTTTTCAGGATGTAAGTTGAACTCCTTAATTTTGATTATAATTACTTTTTTTTTATTGACTATGCTTCATACTGAAGGTTTTGCGGGGTTTAGAACAGAATTTCTTAAGAGTAAATACATCAAGCTGTGTATTATTGACAAAAAAAACCTTGTTCTTGGAATATATGTTGGCTTAATAGTGTGGTGATTATGCAAACTTGAAGCGGGGCTTGAGTGTGTGGTGTAATGAATAATTTCAATAAGATGTGGAGGCAGTAATTGGTTAATAACTATAATTGGGATTAAAGAGTATTTTTGATTTTTAAAAGATGTTTTAAAGGCTAAATAGTCTATGTTCTTATGTTACCTAAAACTCTTTAAAATGCTCCACATGAGAAACATAGTGGGTTAAGACAGGAGCCTACAATCAAAGAGGAGAGAAGAATAATGATATCCCAGAAAATTGATAAATTAGCCATTTTTTCTCCCACCCATCGTCCATAGGTTTGGTTAATAATAAACTGCAATCCCTCAGAAGGGATCAATTAGGTAAAATATAGTCTGGTCATTTGATTCTAAATTGACTTTCCAAGAAAGTAACACTTTTGTTCTCAAAGCAAGAGAAAGAGTGATAAAACTGATTTAGAATGGCATCCAAACTTCTGACGCCCTAGAAATCAGAAAACCATTCCAAATGTGACTAAAGACACCAGGGTCAAGGGTCTGCATGGCCTTTGGTCTCACTGCAGTTGCAGAAGACGTGAGTTGATAGAGGCCAATAGAATCAGTCAATCAATTTATGGTACTTATTGAGCACTTACTGGGTGCAGAGTACTGTACTAAGCACTTGGGAAAGTAAAATATTACAGAGTTGGTAGATCCGTTCCCTGCCAATAATGAGTTTACAGTCTAGAGGGGGAAAGAAACATATAATGCAAATTTAAAAATGACAGATATGTATATGAGTATTGTGAGTCTGAAGGTGGGTGACTGTGACTTTGGGCAAATCACTTAACTTCTCTGTGCCTCAGTTACCTCATCTATAAAATGGGGATTAAGACTGTGAGCCCTACATGGGACAATCTGATTACCTTGTATCTAACCCAGTGCTTAGAACAGAGCTTGGCACGTAGTAATTGCTTAACAAATACCATCATTATTATTATCATTATTAATATCAAGTGCTTAAAGGGTACAGTTCCAAGTGCATATGCAATGCAGAGAAAAGCAGAAGTAGAGGAAAAGAGGGCTTAATTGGGAAAGGCCTCTTGGAGAAAATGAGTTTTTTAATAAGACTTTGAATGTGGTGATAGTGGTTCTCTGTCCTATAAGAAGTGGGAGCGAGTTCCAGGTCAAAGTGAGGATATGCACAAGGGATCGGTGACATGACAGATGAGATATAGGTAGGGTGAGTAATCGGCATTTGAGGATGAAATGTGTGGACTGGTTTGTAAGTAGAAAGGGAGAAAACTGGTTGGGTGATTTAAAGCCGATGGTAAGGAGTTTCTGTTCGAATGCAGAAGTGGATGGGCAACCACCGGAGGTTCTTGAGGACTGGGGAAAACAAGAACTGAATGTTTTTGTAGAAAAATGATCCGGGCATCAGGGTGAGGTATGGACTGGATTGGGGAGAGACAGGAGGCAGGGAGGTCAGCAAGGAAGCTGATGCAGCAGTCAAGGTGAGCTATGAAAAGTGCTTGGATCAGTAATGTAGCAGTTTGGATGGAGAGGAAAGAGTGTATTTTAGCGATGTTGTGAAGGTAGAACCAGCAGGATTTGGTGATAAATGGAATATGAGGGTTGAATGGGAAAGCTGAGTCGAAGATAATGCCTAGGGTTACAGGCTTGTGAGACAGGGAGGATAGTGGTCTTTCCTACAGTGATGGGAAAGACAAGGGTAAGACAAGGTTTGGTTGGTAAGATGAGGTGCTCTGTTTTGGACATGTTTAGTTTGAGATGTCGGCAGAGTGTACGTGTAGAGGTTTCCTGAAGGCAGGAGGAAATGCGAGAAGCAGAGGGGTCAGGGCTGGGAAAGTAGATTTGGGAATAATTGGCGTAGAGGTGGTAGTTAAAGCTGCAGGATTGAATGAGTTCTTTGAGGGAATGGGCGTAAATGGAAAATAGAGGCCCTGAGGGACTCCCAAAGTTAAAGGATAGGAGGTAGAGTAGGAGCCTGCAAAAGAGACAAAGAATGAGCAGCCAGAGAGATAGGAGAACCAGGAGAGGACAGTGTCAAGGAAAGCAAGGTTGGATCAAGTTTCCAGAAGAGGACAGTACACAAGTGTCAAAGGCTGCTGAGTGGTTGAAAAGGATTAGGATGGAGTAGAGGTCATTGGATTTGGCAAGAGGAAGGCCACTGTTGGCCTTTGAGAGGACAGTGTCTTGTGGAGAGGAGATTGGAAGTCAAACTGGAGGAGGGCAAGGAGAGAATTGGAAGAGAAGAATTGGAAGCTGTGGGTGTAGGCAACTTGCTCAAGGACTTTGGAGAGGAATTGTTGGAGGGAAATAGGGGGAATAGCTGAATGGATCTGGGGGGTCAAGGGAGGGGTTTTTTTAAGATAGGGGATACGTGAGCAAATTGGAAAGCAGTGGGGAAGAAGTCACTGGAAAGTGAATGGTTGAAGATGGCGGTAAGGGAGGGAAGAGGAGAAGGGATAAATGTCTTGATAAATTGTGAAGGAATGAGGTTGTAGGTACAGATGACATGGAAGATTTTGAGAGGAGACAGGAGAGACCCTCTTAGATGGGAGATTTGGAGGCGGGGAGCGGGAGGGAGGGACTGAAAAAGAGCTAGGTAGATTTTAGGGAGATCATGGCCGACGGTTTCAATTTTATCGATAAAGTATGCAGCCAATTTATAAGTGAAAGAGATGGTGGTGGGTGGGTAGCCAAGGAGTTTGAGAAGGGCATTAAACATCTGAACAACCGGTGTGAGCAAGTGGTATGGGAACGTATCTGCTAATTCTGTGATATTATAACCTCCCAAGCACTTACTACCATGCTTTTGCACATAAAGCTCTCAGTAAATATGATTGATGGATCAACTAATGGAGAAGTAGTGTTGAAGGCCGAGTTAAATCAGGTGAGGATGAAGTTTGGACAGACGAGCTAGGTCTTATGTCTGGATTTCCACTATCAGTGTTCTGCAGCTCGAGCACAAGAGTGGAAGAAGCTGAAGGCGGAAATGATTCAGGGCTGTGGGTTAGTGGTATGAGCTCGGCGTAGGAACAGGGGAGCTAGGGTGTTGAGTACAATAGGCATTGTCAAGGTTGTCAATTTGAGCATTAAGAGAAGGTTGTTTGGGTTTGGATGCCAAATGGGGCATGATGGCTTGAAAAAATGGGAGGGGGTCAAAACATCAGGGGTCTCTGTAGGGAAACAAAACAGGTTTGCAGGGAAGGAGTGTGTGGGAGAGAAGGCAGGTAAGAAGGTTACGATCAACTAGAAGGATTCAGAGTCAGGGGGGTAGAGATTGTACGGAGATTAAAATGATGAGATCTAAAGAAGTAAGCAACACAACTGTCTCTTGCCTGGGGGTTACTGACTATTATGATTTATGTTTTCTGTGGTTCAGTAAATGTACATGGTATAGTACAAAAGACGAAATTGTCCTGAAGAACGACCATAATCTAGTCTCTTGGGGGAGGTGAGGAGGGTCTGCTTTTCATGGCCGCGATTGATACCCCATGCCGGAAACTAGCTTGCAGGGGATCAGTGAGAGACATTAGAGAAAGAGAGCCTCTGGGAGAGGCAGGGATTGATTCCATCAGTCAGGCAATCGTATTTATGGAATCCTTTCTGGATTTAAGAGAAAGGATCTGATAAATGGTCCTTGACCATTTCAGAGGTGGCATTCGGTATAGTGAGGTGGACATTTGTGGGAAAGATAATAGAACTGAGAATAGGGATAATATCAAGTGGCTCCATCACTTATGTGCTGTGTGACCTTAGGCTAGTCACTTAATGTCTCTGTGCCTCAGTTTCCTCATCTGTAAAATGGGGCTTAAAAGGTTGTCCACGTGGGACAACCTGATTACCCTGTATCCATCCCAGCACTTAGAACAGTGCTTGGAACATAGTAAGCGCTTAACAAATGACATAATAATAATGGAGGAAGTGGGAGGAAAATCTAACTGTCGAGTGGGGCAATTCATCCAAGGAGAGGCTGGATGATAAAGGAGTCATTTGTATGACTTGCATCCCGAAACTAAAGGAACCAAGCCACAGAGACCCCATGGTGAAACTGACAGGGGAGAAAGTAGGGGAAGGAAAGTATTCAGGGGGAAACTGAGTCATTCTCCTGGTTGGGGACCACTGGAGTGGAAATGAAGAACTGTAAACAATAGAAAAACGATTAGGATAATGTTCCATATAGCCATGACACCCAAAGGTCATAGAAGAGAAGGCAGTTCTAATGTCCAAATTAGCCCATTTGCAACAAACATTCTAAAGTTTTGTTGCGATAACATGTAGCTTTATCCAAGTAGCACAATGCTTATCATGCAAGAAAGTTGGGAGAGGGTACAGGTTCTGAGTAGCAATGGAAAGATCTTGATTTTTAGGTTTTCCTCAATATTTGAGCATCACTGT
Organism: Ornithorhynchus anatinus; assembly: GCF_004115215.2. Classification (NCBI taxonomy): domain Eukaryota; kingdom Metazoa; phylum Chordata; class Mammalia; order Monotremata; family Ornithorhynchidae; genus Ornithorhynchus; species Ornithorhynchus anatinus. The sequence goes on from NC_041749.1 coordinate 4,694,118, forward strand.
TAGAAACCAGAGAGTTCCAAAAAGCTAAACATCTGTCAATAATAATAATAATAATAATGTTGGTATTTGTTAAGCGCTTACTATGTGCAGAGCACTGTTCTAAGCGCTGGGATAGACACAGGGGAATCAGGTTGTCCCACGTGGGGCTCACAGTCTTAATCCCCATTTTACAGATGAGGTAACTGAGGCACAGAGAAGTGAAATGACTTGCCCACAGTCACACAGCTGACAAGTGGCAGATCCGGAATTCAAGCCCATGGCCTCTGACTCCAAAGCCCGTGCTCTTTCCACTGAGCCACGTTAGGAGCTTACTATGTGCCAGACACCGTACTAAGACCTAGACACTGTACTAAGCCATATGTATCGAGCACATACTGTGCGCAGAAAGCTATACTAAGAACTTGGGAAAGTTAGTACAACCAAGTTGGAAGACATGATCCTTTTTCCCAAGGCACTTACAGTCTATAGGGGGAGACAGACATTAAAATAAATTATGGATCGGGGAAACTGTAGATTTGTTATTTGGTGAAATCAGCTTAATTCCTGGTATCTTTTAATGGGCAAGTCATTTTGGAAACAGGCTCGGTGGGGGAAATTACTTGAGGTGCCAACGTTTTCCAGTTCATTTCAGGCTAGTAATGGAAGCAATTGAGCCCAGTCACCATGGTTGTATTCTGAACTTTAATGCTTCGAAAGTGAGATCAATCTGTCTTTCCCGACTCCATCTTACGAGATGAAGGCAATTGAGGAGCTGCAGCTGTCTGTCTAGAGTTTGAACTCACGACCCACATGGCTGTTTTCAGGAATGAGTGGAAACAGGGACTTCTTTTACAACTAACGACGCAGTTACCTCCTTGACATCTGGCTGTCTTCCTGCTCAATCAAAAGAAGCAGGAATTACCCCCCCCGCCCCCCCCCCCCCCCCCCCGCTCTAATGACTTTCTTCACAACCTGACAATCTCTCCGAACTATCATCTGCCAATTTTCAACCTGCCACTTCCGTCAGAAATTATGGAAATGTTCTCCAAGTGGAACTTTGGGGCTCGTCTCTGAAAAAAACATGACAACAAAAACATGTCATGCTGAGAAGTGCCTGGCCTGGGACTCAGATGGTCGTGGGTTCTAATCCCAGCTCCATCTCTTACCTGCTGTGCGACCTTGGGCATGTCACTTCATTTCTCTGGGCCTCAGTTTCCTCATTTGTAAAATGGGGATTAATAACGTGAGCCCCATGTGAGACAGGAACTGGGTCCAACCCAATTTGCTCGTATCGAGCCGCCCAGCACTTAGTACGATGCCTGGCTCACAGTAAGTGCTTACAGAATACCAGAATTATTATTATTATGTAATCCCAGCGCTTAGTACAGTGCCTGGCACTTACTAAGTGCTTAACAAATATAAAAAACCAAACACCTTTCTCATACCACAGTGTTAGAAGGCAAGTAGCTACGTGGTTGTCTTCGCTAGTGTTATGTCCAAAGTAAGAATGGGACAGTCAGAGGTAACAGAAAATCTTCATGGTTTGGTCTCAGACCGTCATTATCGAGATGCGCCTGAAGGTTTTAGCAGCTGGTGGGGAGGGAAGTGAAAATCAGAATTGATATAATTTTTGCTGCTTTGAATGAGCTTTCTCTTTTTTATGGCATATGTTAAGTGCTTGCTCTGTGCCAGGCATTGTTCTAAGCACTGGGGAAGATACAAGCTAATTGGGTTGAAAACAGTTCCTGTTCCCCATAAAGCTTCCTGTCTCAATCCCCATTTTACAGATGGCATAACTGAGGCACAGAGAAGTGAAGTGACTTGTCCCAAGTCACAGAGCAGACAAGTGGCAGGGCTGGGATTAAAACCCAGGTTCTTCTGATTCCCACATTCAGGCTATCCCCTAGACCTTGCTACAAAGCATTGTCACTGTTCTTCTGGTGTTCTATGAAGTAGGATTTTGTTTTCTACCCAGACTTCTCCCTTTCTACTACTCCTAATAAATAATTATGGCATCTGTTAAGTGCTTACTATATGCCGAGCACTGTTCTAAGCAGTGCGGTAGGTAACGAGGCAATCGGGTTGTCCCACAAGGGGATTACAGTCGTAATCGCCATTTTCCAGATGAGGTCACTGAGGCACAGACAAGTTAAGTGAAGGTCACACAGCGGACAAGTGGTGGAGCCGGGATTAGAACCCACATCCTCTGAGTCCCCAGCCTGCACCCTCTGCTCCTCTAGCTCCAGCTTACTCACTGTGCCCCAAACGTGTCTATTTTCCCTTCCACCCCTTTATCACTTGCCCTCCCCCTAGCCCGGAACTCCATCCTCCTCATATATGACAGACCGCCACTCTCTCCACCTTCAAAACAGTATTAAGTTCACATCTCCCTCTACTCCCTCTTTTCCCCCATTTCCCTCTGCTCCTCCCCCTCTCCCTTCCCATCCCCTCAGCACTGTACTCGTCCACTCAACTGTATATATTTTCATTACCCTATTTATTTTGTTAATGAAATGTACATCACCTTGATTCTGTTTATTGGCTATTGTTTTAATGAGATGTTCATCCCCTCGATTCTATTTATTGCTATTGTTCTTGTCTGTCCGTCTCCCCCGATTAGACTGTAAACCCGTCAAAGGGAAGGGACTATCTCGATCTGTTACCGATCTGTACATTCCAAGCGCTTAGTACAGTGCTCTGCGCATAATAAGTGCTCAATAAATACTATTGAATGAATGAATCTCCTCCAAGAGAGAGGGTCAGTTCTTGGCCCTCTTCTGTTCTCCATTTACACTCACTCCCTCGGTGAACTCATCCGCTCTCACGGCTTTGACTACCATCTCTACGCAGATGACACGCAGATCTACATCTCCGCCCCTGTCCTCTCCCCCTCCCTTCGGGCTCGCGTCTCCTCCCGCCTCCGGGACGTCTCCACCTGGATGTCGGCCCGCCACCTAAAACTCAACATGAGCAAGACTGAGCTCCTCATCTTCCCTCCCAAGCCCGGTCCGCTCCCAGACTTCTCCATCACCGTGGATGGCACGACCATCCTTCCCGTCCCGCAGGCCCGCAATCTCGGTGTCATCCTTGACTCGTCCCTCTCGTTCACCCCACGCATCCTATCCGTTACCGAGACCTGCCGGTTTCACCTCTACGATATCGCCAAGATCCGCCCTTTCCTCTCCACCCAGACGGCTACCTTACTATTACGGGCTCTCGTTATATCCCGGCTAGACTACCGTGTCGGCCTTCTCTCCGACCTCCCTTCCTCCTCTCTCGCCCCGCTCCGGTCTATTCTTCACTCCGCTGCCCGGCTCATCTTCCCGCAGAAACGATCTGGGCATGTCACTCCCCTTCTTAAACGACTCCAGTGGTTGCCCATCGACCTCCGCTCCAAACAAAAACTCCTCACTCTAGGCTTCGAGGCTCTCCGTCACCTCGCCCCTTCCTACCTCTCCTCCCTTCTCTCTTTCTACCGCCCACCCCGCACGCTCCGCTCCTCCGCCGCCCACCTCCTCGCCGTCCCTCGGTCTCGCCTATCCCGCCGTCGACCCCCGGGTCACGTCCTCCCGCGGTCCCGGAACGCCCTCCCTCCTCACCTCCGCCAAACCGATTCTCTTTCCCTCTTCAAAACCTTACTTAAAAATCACCTCCTCCGAGAGGCCTTCCCAGACTGAGCTCCTCTTCCCCCTCTACTCCCTCTGCCATCCCCCCTTTACCTCTCCGCAGCTAAAGCCTCATTTTCCCCGTTTCCCTCCGCTCCTCCACCTCTCCCTTCCCATCCCCACAGCACCGTACTCGTCCGCTCAACTGTATATATTTTCGTTACCCTATTTATTTTGTTAATGAATTGTACATCGCCTTGATTCTATTTAGTTGCCATCGGTTTTTACGAGATGTTCTTCCCCTTGACGCTGTTTAGTGCCATTGTTCTTGTCTGTCCGTCTCCTCCGATTAGACCGTAAGCCCGTCAAACGGCAGGGACTGTCTCTATCTGTTGCCGACTTGTTCATCCCAAGCGCTTAGTACAGTGCTCTGCACATAGTAAGCGCTCAATAAATACTATTGAATGAAAGAGGTCGTCCCTGATAAGGCTCTCTTTTCCCCGTCCTGCTCTCTCTTCTTCCTCCTCTTTGCACTTGGATCTGTGACCTTTGGGCATTTGATATTTGCCCCATCCCCAGCCCCACAGCTGTTACATACATATCTTTAAATTATATATTATAAATTCCTTATTCACATTAATGTCTGTCTCCCCATCTAGACTGTGATCGCGGTATGGGCAGGTAATATATCTTCTAATTCTGTTGTATCGTACTCTCCCAAGCACTAAGTACAGGGCTCTACGTATTGCCAGTGCTCAATAAATGCCATGAATTAATCCTAGTCAGGGCTCAGAATGAAATACAAAAATGGCTTAAATTAAATCTCATCGTACTCTTTTCAAATAATTTGAAGTTTTAATTTTTCAGTCGATTCACAGCGTCCTCTCATTCTGGTTTTAATATTTCCCCTCATCTCCTCCTCAACCTTTGAAGTAAGGTGCAATCTGCATTTAACAATGCTCTATACTTCCATCTTTAAGTAAATATCCCTATACATGCAGATATAGTGGGAAAAGCCCGGGGTTGGGAGTCAGAGGTTGTGGGTTCTAATCCTGCTTCTGCCACTTGTCAGCTGTTTGACTTTGGGCAAGTCACTTAACTTCTCTGGGCCTCAATTCCCTCATTTGTAAAATGGGGATGAATTCTGTGAGCCCTAAGTGGGACACCTTGATTACCTTGTATCTACCCCAGTGCTTAGAAGTGCTTAGTAATAAGTAAGTGCTTAACAAATGCCATTATTATTATTACATATAGATAATTACATTATTTAGGAATTACCAAGTGGCAAACCCTGTTCTGAGCACTGGGATAGACACAAGCTAATCAGGTCAGATACCATTTCTGTCCCATATGGGGCTCAGAGTTTAAGTAAGAAGGAGAGATACTACAACTGTCAATTGATAAATCACTTTGCTGATTTATCGGTATTTATTTGGTATTAATCAGGCATTCCCTTCATGCTGGAGACTGTATTAAGCACTTGGAGAGAGTACAATACAATAGAGTAGCTTGACATGACCCCTGCCCAGAAGGAACTTAGAGGCAACCTTACAGCCTAGAGGGGGCCACAGACGGTAATATGAATAAATAAATGGCAAACGTGTACACGAGAGCTGAAAAAAAAAAACCGCCCAAACAGTCTGGTATAAAGACAGATGCAAGGCCGTCCTAATGATAGATAAAATTCCAGAGAAGATTTATCAGGATGTGGAGCATGTCGGTTTCATTTTTGGCTCATTCCCTCAGTTAGGGGCAGACATTTTAGGAGAACAGCTATGCCTTTAAGGAGAAAGATGAGTTAGGTCAAGATGGGGGCCATCCAGAAGCCTTTGCAGAGAGGACAGAAAAGGCAATTGAGGAGGTAAAGCCTACTTCCATTGCAGGTGGAAGGAAGACTTACTTCCCTTGAATATAGAAAGAAGACCTACTTCCACTGCAGGTAGAAATAAGACCTACTTCCAGTGCAGGTGGAAGGAAGACCTACTTCCCTTGCACGGAGAAATAAGACCTCCTCCCGTTGCATGTGGAGGCGTGATCTTCTCATGAAGGAGCCAGCTAAGTGGGATTCAGGTGAGCAATCTGTGATTCCCCTTGGGGGGAGGAAGAGGAATAGGGGGTGTTGAATTATGACACCCAGCAGATAGGAGAGTGCCCTTTGACCCTATCTCGTTGCGGGTGGGGATCGTCTCTCTTTATCGCTGCATTGTACTTTCCCAAGCGCTTAGTACAGTGCTCTGCGCACGGTAAGCGCTCGATAAATGCTACTGAATGAATCTGGAACCTTGGGAAGTGAGATTGGATGAGGTCTAGGCCTTTCTCGTCGCAAGGTGAGGAAGCTAAAATGTCTGGTTTTTTCTCGTTAGAGGATTGGCGTGCATTGTGTTGGCTGGATTGGGGGATGAGGGGTGTAACTAACTTGGGAGATAATAATTGTGATAATTTATAAGGACTGTGGTGTTTGCTTCCCGTACGACAAGTATTGTGTTAAGTGCTAGGTTAGCTACAAGCAGCGTGGCTCAGTGGAAAGAGCCTGGGCTTGGGCGTCAGAGGTCATGGGTTCGACTCCCGGCTCTGCCACTTGTCAGCTGTGTGACTGTGGGCAAGTCACTTCACTTCTCTGTGCCTCAGTTATCTCATCTGTAAAATGGGGATTAACTGTGAGCCTCACGTGGGCCAACCTCATTACCCTGTACCTACCCCAGCGCTTAGAACGGTGCTCTGCACATAGTAAGCGCTTAACAAATACCAACATTATTATTGTTGTTATAATTAAGTCCGACAGAGTCTCCGTCTCACATGAGGCTCACAGCTTAATGGGGAGGGAGAATAGGTATTGAATCCTTATTTTACATCTGAAGAAACTGAGGCCCAGAGAAGTTGAGGACACTGAGGCTCAGAGAAGTTAAGTGACTCGTCTAAGGTCCCACTGCAGGCAAGCGGTGGAGCTGGGATTAAGCCTGGCTCCCGGGCCGGTGTTTGTTCCCCAAAGTCTCCGTGTTACTGTTTCATTCCCAAATGTGAGGCTGGGGTTGGGCAAGACCTATAGCACTTAGCCAGGGCTGAAGTCCGTATCTGGCCTAAAAATTTGGCTTCTCGCTTCCGGTTTACTTTTTGTTCAGCCCTGAGATTAATATCCTGAAATCCAAAGGCAGGTTTGCCTTGAGATTTATTTCTTTAGCCATTTCTATTTTGCCTTGGGCTACTCTTAGAAACAATTTCTGTCAGTCTTCTCCCTCATGAGCTCTGGCCCTTTAGCAATCTGTTCAAAATTCTATCCAGCCAATTCCAGAAAGGTGAGGCTGGTTAGTTTTCATCAGCTCCTGCCTGCACCATTTAAGGAAGAGGAGAGCCTATTAATTGCCTTTCTAGCAACCTCGGGGATTCTCTCTCACACCTTTAAGAAGATGAGCCACAAAATTAAGCTTACATCCTAATGAGATGGAAGAAAAACAAGAGAGGTCTGAGTGAAAGCATTCAGTATTTCTCCCCCCTTCCAAAAAAAAAAAAAATCCAAATAATTATGGACTCTGAGTTTTGAGGGTTAGCAACCCCAGGATAAAACTGAAATATCCCATGTGGAAAAGCTCTGTCTTTGGAGACTTCTGGCTTGTTTAGGATTAGATTTTAATGTGCTGCTAGAAAGATGGTCAGAGAGCTCTCTCTGATAAGCGCCTTGATGTGGTTCATCCTTATCCAGACCAGCAGTGCTTCGTTTCCTCCAGTGGGATTTTCTTTCATTCTCCGGGGTATTTTTCTAAAAAGTCACAGAGGTCGCCGAAAGTGCATCCGAGAATTGATAGAGTTGAAATCTCCCTCCTCGCCCTTATTGCTGTAAATGGAAATGAAAGCCGACCCAAAATATAATTTTTGAGAAATTTAAGGGAAAGAGTTGAAGATTATCCATTCCTAATTATGTCTTGATTGATTTCCAGTTCTCCATTACTAAACAGAGGCATGAGATTAAATTTTTTATTCTGTCTGTGTTTCATAAGATTGCCAATATAGGCTTGCTCAAACTGTACGTTTTTAATTGTCTTAGTTCACATTTTGATGGGAAATAGTCTCTGAGTGGCCAGAAGCCTAAAGTTCCGCTCCTCTAGCCATGGTACCCAATTTCTCTTGTATTTTTTTCCTTGTCCTTTTATGATTTTACATTGTTATTGTTTCAACTTTCTTTTTTCATCTGCTGCCAACCTATCCTCAGCCACTTCTGCGATTGCAAGTGCCCAGAGTACTAGTGACTTTGTGTCATTCACTTGTATTTGTTGAGTGCTTACTATGTGCAGAACACTGTACGAAACGCTTGGGAGAGTACAGAGCCCGGGCTTGGGAGTCAGAGGTCATGGGTTCGAATCCCCGCTCTGCCACTTGTCAGCTGTGTGACTGTGAGCAAGTCACTTCACTTCTCTGTGCCTCAGTGACCTCATCTGTAAAAAGGGGATTAACTGTGAGCCCCACGTGGGACAACCTGATTCCCCTGTATCTACCCCAGCGCATAGAACAGTGCTCTGCACGTAGTAAGCGCTTAACAAATGCCAGCATTATTATTATTATTACAATATAGCAATAAATAGATACATTGTCACATATATCCTTTTTTTTTCCAGGGTTTAGTACAGAGTTTTGCACATAGTAGCAGCCTAATAAATTCATTCATTCAATAGTATTTATTGAGCGCTTACTATGTGCAGAGCACTGTACTAAGCGCTTGGAATGAACAAGTCGGCAACAGATAGAGACGGTCCCTGCCGTTTGACGGGCTCACGGTCTATAAATATTGTTGCTACAGGGTTGCGCTCTATAGTATATCCATTTCCGCTGAGATGAATAGACTTTCCTATTTCTACAAACATCACTAGTAACAAAATGATGATGATTTATCATTGCCTCTCGAGTCCGGATAATACTGATACGCAGAAGCACTCGATCGATTGTCCCTAAGAATTTCTTTCTTTTTTTTTTCTTCTGGTACTTGTTTAAGCACTTAGTGTGTGCCAGGCATTATACTGAGTGCTGGGATAATCCATCAGTCGTATTTATTGAGAGTTTACTGTGTGCACAGCATTGCACTCAACGCTCAACAGGTACAGTCCTCTAGACTGTAAGCTCGATGTGGGCAGGGAATCGGACTGTTTATTGTTATACTGTACCCTCCTAGGAGCTTAGTGGTGCTCAAGAAATACCACTGATTGACGCACTGTGACTTTTAGACTGTGAGCCACTTGTTGGGCAGGGATCGTCTCTACCTGTTGCCGAATTGTAATTAATGAATGAATTAATGTTGGTATTTGTTAAGCGCTTACTAAGTGCAGAGCACCGTTCTAAGCGCTGGGGTAGATACAGCGTCATCAGGTTGTCCCACGTGAGGCCCACAGTTAATCCCCATTTTAATAATAATAATGTTGGTATTTGTTAAGCGCTTACTACGTGCAGAGCACCGTTCTAAGCGCGGGGGTAGATACGGGGGAATGAAGTTGTCCCACGTGAGGCTCACAGTCTTAATCCCCCGTTTCCAGATGAGGTCGCTGAGGCCCGGAGAAGTGAAGTGACTTGCCCACAGTCACACAGCTGCCAAGTGGGAGAGCGGGGATTCGAACCCATCACCTCTGACTCCCAAGCCCGGGCTCTTTTCATTGAGCCACGCTGCTTCCCACGGGGTCCCGGTTCTTAATCCCCATTTACTGTGGGTACCATCTGGGACCTGATCATCTTGTATCTACCCCAGTGCTCAGTTCAGTGCTTGACACCTGGAAAGTGCTTAACGAACGCCATCGTCATCAATGGTGTTTATTGAGCGCTTATTGTGTGCAGAGCACTGTACTAAGCACTTGGGAGAGTACATTATAACAGTATAACAGACACATTCCCTCCCCGCAGCGAATTTCCACTGTAGAGGAGATCGAATCCCCATTTTACAGATGAGGTAACTGAGACACAGTTAAGTGACTTGCCCAGGGTCACGCAGAGAGCACGTGGCAGAGCCGGGATTAGAACACAGGTCCTCTGACCCCCGGGCCCGTGTTCCTTCCACTCGGTCACGCCGCTTCTCAGTGACCTGCTTTAGTTTCCTGCATTAGAACTATCTGTTTAAATATCACGCAATCTGTTGATTCATTTCAGTTAGCACCACTATATCACGAGGGTGGCAATTACAACAACTAATAGTCTTTTTCCCACCTAAAACCTGACATGTATTTCAGGAAAACTTTCTGGCCGGAGACCAGTTCTGTATTAAGCATAGCATTAATGCTAGTAAACCCCCATGTATGTATTGATTACTAATAAATCTTCAATTAGCATACTAATAAATCTTCAATTAGCAGAGTCCGAGCGAGATATCGGAAAAATAAGTCCCCAGAGCCCTATCTGAATTTAGGAGTTTCACAGCGAAGTAGCTTTAGCCAGCGGACGTGGGGCACGTTCTCTTGTTTGGTCAGTACGTAGAGCAAAGTGGTGCTTCTCCTTGGAGGAATAATAATGTTGGTATTTGTTAAGCGCTTACTATTTGCCAGACACTGAGAAGCAGCATGGCTCAGTGGAAAGAGCCCGAGCTTGGGAGTCAGAGGTCGTGGGTTCTAATCCCGGCTCCGCCGCTTGCCAGCTGTGTGACTTTGGGCAAGTCACTTCACTTCTCTGGGCCCCAGTTCCCTCGTCTGTATAATGGGGATTAAAACTGTGAGCCCCACGTGGGACAACGTGATCACCTTGTATCCCCCAGCGCTTAGAACGGAGCTTTACACGTAGTAAGCGCTTAACAAATACCACCATTTATTTTATTAAGCAGCGGGGTAGATACCAACAAATCGGGTTGGACACAGTCCCTGTCCCACATAGGGCTCATAGTCTTCATCCCCATTTTACAGAGCAGGTAACTGAGGCCCAGGGAAGTGAGGTGACTAGCCCAAGGCCACACAGCAAAGTGTTGGAGCTGGGATTAGAACCCATGACCTTCTGACTCCCAGGCTCTATCCGCTACACCGTGTTCATAAGAGGCCTTCTCCAACAAAGCCCTCGTTTCTCTCACTCCTTCTCTTTTTTGCGTCATCCTTGCACTTGGATTTATATTTTTAAGCATTTGTTATTCACCCCACCCACGGCACGTATGTACATATGTACACACACGAGAAGCCACATGGTCTAGTGCAAAGAGCGCAGGTCAAGGAGTCAGAGGGCCTGGGTTTGAATCCCAGCTCTTTCAGTTGCCTGCTGTGTGACCTTGGGCAAGTCATTTAACTCATCTGGCCCCCCGTTTCCTCAGCTATAAATTAGGGAAGCAATACTTGTTTGTTTTTTTCTATGGCATTTGTTAAACATTTACTATGTGCCAGAAACTCTACTAAATTCTGGGGTCGTTACAAGCTAATCTGATTGGGCACAGTCCATGTCCCACGCGGTGCTCGCAACCATAATCCCCATTGGCTCAGTGGAAAGATCCCGGGCTTGGGAGTCAGAGGTCATGCGTTCGAATCCCGGCTCTGCCGCTTGTCAGCTGTGTGACCGTGGGCAAGACACTTAATCTCTCTGTGCCTCAGTTCCCTCATCTGTAAAATGGGGATTAAGACTGTGAGCCTCATGTGGGACGACCTGATTCCCCTGTATCTCCCCCAGCGCTTAGAACAGTGCTCTGCGCTTAGTAAGCGCTTAGCTAATACCAACATTATTATTATTTTAAAAGAGAGGGAAATGAGGTATACAGAAGGTAAGTGACTTGTCCAAGGTCACACAGCAGACAAGTGGCAGAGCAGGGAGTTGAACCCAGGTTTTTCTGACTCCTAGACCCGTGCTCCGTCCTTTAGGCCACACTGCTTCATGCTGCTGCTTCTTCCTCCTGCTTATATTGGAAGCCCCATGTGGGACAGGGACAGTCTCTGGCCTGATTAACTTGTATCTACCCCAGCGCTTAGCTCAGTGCTTGACACATAGTAAGTGTGTAACAGATCGATCAGACCGTAAGCCCGTCGAAGGGCAGGGACCGTCTCTATCTGTTACCGATTTGTCCATTCCAAGCGCTTAGTACGGCGCTCTGCACCTAGTAAGCGCTCAATAAATACTGTTGAATGAACAAATACCATAAAAAAATGCGTAATTCATTTAAATGTCTACCTCCCCTTCTAGACTGTGAGCTCCTTGTGAGCAGAGAGCATGGCTCAGGGATTCAGTAGGAATGAATGGATTTGGATGGATTTCCAATCCATCATTAATTATATTTTCCAATATTCATTCATTCAGTTATATTTTTTGAGCACTCACCGTGTGCAGAACACTGTACTAAGTGCGTGGGAGAGTAAAATACAACAATAAACGGTGACATTCCCTGGCCACAGGGAGCTCACAGTCTAGAGCGAGGGACACAGACATCCATACAAATAGATAAAATTACAGATATGTACCTAAGTGCTTTGGGGCTGGGAGGAGGGAAGAGCAAAGGGAAAAATAAAATTACAGATCTGTACGTACGTGGTTCGGGGCTGGGAGAGGGGAAGAGCAAAGGGAGCAGGTGAGGGTGACGCAGAAGGGAGTGGGAGAGGAGGAAAAGCGGGGCTTAGTCTGGGAAGGCCTCTGGGAGCAGGTGGGTCTTCAATAATAAGGATTTGAAATGGGGGAGAGCAATTGTAATGATAATGTTGGTATTTGTTAAGCGCTTACTATGTGCAGAGCACCGTTCTAAGCGCTGGGGGAGATACAGGGGCATCGGGTCGTCTCACGTGAGGCTCACAGTTAATCCCCATTTTCCAGAGGAGGGAACTGAGGCCCAGAGAAGTGAAGCGACTCGCCCACGGTCACCCAGCTGACGAGGGGCAGAGCCGGGAGTCGAACCCATGACCTCTGACTCCCAAGCCCAGGCTCTTTCCACTGAGCCACGCTGCTTCCCCTATGAAGAGGGAGGGCGTTGCAGGGCAGAGGCAGAGACGTGGGCTGGGGGGTGGAGGGTGAGATCGGTGAGACTGAGACACGGTGAGAAGGTCAGTGATGTCCGTCACCAACTCGTGGAAAGGGAATGTGTCTGTCGTCCTGTTGTAGTCTCCCAAGCGGTTAGTACAGTGCTCTGGACATAGTAAGTTCTCCATAAATACCGTTACCGACTGACTTCTCCCCCGAAAACTTAGAACAGTTCTCTGCACACAATAAGCTCTCAATTAATAGGATGGAAGGATTGGTAGATAGCAGAGTGCTCATACCCTTACTATCGCGTGGATCAGTGGAAAGAGCCCGGGCTTTGGAGTCAGAGGTCATGGGTTCGAATCCCAGCTCTGCCACTTGTCAACTGTGTGACTGGGGCAAGTCACTTAACTTCTCTGTGCCTCAGTACCCTCATTCGTAAAATGGGGATTAACTGTGAGCCTCACATGGGTGTATCTACCCTCTGTCTCCCCCAGCGCTTAGAACAGTGCTCGGCACATAGTAAGCACTTACAAATACCAACATTATTATTATTATTGTTTACTCATTTTCTCTATTAAGTCCCGAACATTGGCAAAAACACAAAGTACTATTGGCATAATACAATAAGGCTACAGCAGAGGCTGGAAAACAGTCACATCTAACTCTGACATATACCGACAACCGTTTCTTCCTCAATTAAAATAATAATAATAACGTTGGTATTTGTTAAGCGCTTACTATGTGCAGAGCACTGTTCCAAGCGCTGGGGGAGATACAGGATCATCAGGTTGTCCCACGTGAGGCTCACAGTCTTAATCCCCAGTTTACAGATGAGGGAACTGAGGCACAGAGAAGTGAAGTGACTTGCCCCCAGTCACACAAGTTACAAGTGGCAGAGCCGGCATTCGAACCCATGACCTCTGACTCCCAAGCCCGGGCTCTTTCCAACTTATGGAACATCTTTATCCCCTCAGTAGACCCGTGTTATGGGAACAACATTCCCCAGTTCTTCCATCCCTTCTTCCGCAGCGGTAAGGCCCTTGAGGGAAGGGATCATATCCGCTCATTTTATCGGACGCCCCCAAACACTTAGTTCAGTGCTCTGCGTGCTCGCAGTAGGTACTCGAGCAATACCGCTGATTAATCATCTAAGTCATCTTGAGAAAATGTGTGCTCCAGCAGAATGGAATCCAACTGTCTTCCCCCATCCCGACCCATTCGCACTCCACCCAAGTAACTTGACTAGCGTATTATTAATCGGAATACTTCCAAAAGAGGCTCACAGGGCCGCAAAATTCAATCGTATCTGATTCCCGCACGCTGGAATGTCGTGTATCTTTGGACATTTTCCCTAACGGCCTGCACCGCAACATGGTGGCGATAGCGATGATATTCTTCCCTTAAAATATATATTAATATATTGCCTACCTGGTCTGGAAATCATCATTTTTTAAATCGAATTTCCTAATGGAATTGACACTACCAGTAGGGCAGGAGGAGGATATTAATAAAATGAATCAAATGGTCATTTTATAAACTCCTGGTGAGCAGAGGCTATCCCCACTGATTCTAGTGTACACTCCCAAGTGCTTAGTAGAGAGTCTGCGCACAACTTATTGAGTGAAGTGTTGGAATAGGTCTGATTCAGCAATAGTTGATAATTATAGTATTTAAGTGCTTGCTATGTACTAAGCACTGGGGTGGATACAAGCAGGTGGTTGGATACAGTCTCTGATCCACATGGGGCTCAAAGTCTCAATCCCCATTTTACAGAAGAGGTAACTGAGGCACGGAGAAGCAAAATGGCTTGCTCGAGGCCACACGGCAGACAGGTGGCCATTCCGAGCTCTTAGTGCAGTGCTCTGCACATGGTAAGCGCTCAATAAATGCTATTGAATGAATGAATGAATGAATGAAGTGGCAGAGCCAGGATTAGAATTCATGACCTTCTGACTCCTAGGCTCCCCCCACTACACCATGCCGCTTCTCAGATTCAGTGAGATGAGTCGCTAAATATCTTTCCTCTAGCTTATCGTAACAGTCCAGAACAGAATCCTGTTCATCTTGAGCGACTCTAACCCTGGCTTGATTTGTGCCTGGTTCTTCTCCCTCTTAAAACACTCTAGGCGATGCCGTTCACTTCGGACAAGTGTTTGCATTTGTCACCTGTTTCAAGAGGCCTAGAGGAAATGATAATAATAATAATCTTGGTATTTGTTAAGCGCTTACTATGTGCAGAGCACTGTTCTAAGCGCTGGGGGAGATTCAGGGGAATCGGGTTGTCCCACGTGAGGCTCACAGTTAATCCCCATTTTACAGATGAGGTCACTGAGGCCCAGAGAAGTGAAGTGACTTGCCCACAGTCACACAGCTGCCAAGTGGCAGAGCCGGGAGTCGAACCCATGACCTCTGACTCCAAAGCCCAGGCTCTTTCCACTGAGCCACGATAGCAAAGGCGTCTTCACTTAGTGTCTATGAACTAGACGGCCTGTTTAAACTAAGCTTAAAAAGCAATCCTCCAAGCGAACTCCAGTCCCCCTCAAAAAAGTTAGTTCCCACATCACTCGGTGGGTATATAAATGAGCTTTTACTTATGTGGCAAGAATTTCAAATCATTTCTAAATGGGAATTTTCCTCTCGCCGCTAATTTCAACCACGAATTCAATCCCTGCCGGACCTCCTCCTTTCTGTGTGCCGAGGACCTTCCTGATTTATTTTTGCATACGGCGATTGAAGTAATTTGTGCTAAAGATGCGCTGCGTATTTAGGCCAGAGAGTTCTTCCACTCCCTGCATTCATATGACTTGTAGCGTGAACTGTATGAGTCTGCTGACTGATAAGTCCTCAGTCGATCAAGGGTATTTATCGAGCGCTTACTGCGTGCAGAGCACCGTATTAAGCGCTTGGGAAGTACGGTGTAACAGGGTCGTAGACACGTTCCCTGGAGCTTACGGTCTAGGAGGGGACATAGACGCTAATATAAATAAATAAATCATGGACGTGTACATAAATGCTAAGGGGCTGAGGGAGGGGTGGATAAAGGGAACAAATCCTGTGCAAGGGTGACGCAGAAGGGAGTGGGAGGAGAGGAAATGAGGGCTCAGTCGAGGTACGTCACTCGGAGGAGATAAATATCACCGATGGATTGATTTGCATTTAAATCCGGTGAGGACATTATTAATTGCAAGGAGAAAATCAGTGGAATCATTTGCGGCAACGTGCTTGTTTGTTCACATCTGCATTTTCCTCACGGGGAGTGAAAGCGAAACAAACCGTGGGAGCTTAATAAATGCTTAATAAGTTGTGTTGGACAATACCGACCATCTGATAAAATCTTCTAGTCTATTATCACGCTCCTGCACTCAGTAAATATTGCTTGAGGAGGAGAAGCTGATAAGTACAAAACTGACAACGCTAATGGACTTACCTCTTACTCACGGATATCCAAATGCGGTGGAGAGCCGGACCTCGGCCGAGTTGACATTCTGGAATTTGATTTAAAAGAAAGTTCAGTTGGAAGAGCAAAGGAGAGTTATTTCTAGTTAAAGGGCCCCAAAGTTAGGATGTATCAGCTGTTCTTGACTGAAGGATTATGAGTGGTGTTAAGAAAATCAGAAGCCAGGAATGTGTTACTTTCCTCATCCTGGAAGTGTTAATTAATAAAGGTATAACAAGAGAAAGTGAAAGATGAGCATATAAATGCCACTGCAACATGTTGACACTAATTTGGAAAGCTAACCCATGTACTAAAGAAAAATGCTTCCCAGCAAATAAAGAGATGGATTTTTCTATTTCTAAGCGTGAGATTATAATGGTTGTCTCAAATTCAGGACATCTGTGATGTTTGGTCCTGGGATACTTTCAAAAGAAAGTATCGGGGAGGCAACAGGGCCTAGTGGATAAAGCCCGGGCCTGGAAGCCAGAAGACCTGGGTTCCAGGCCTGCCCCTGCCACTTGATGCTGATTGACCTTAGGCAAATCACTTAACTTCTCTGTGCCAGTTTCCTCAAGTGTAAAATGAGGGTGCAATACCTGATCTCCCTCCTACTTAGATGGTGAGCCCCATGGGGGACAGGGACTGTATCACCCCAATTAACTTGTAATAATGATAATAATAATGTTGGTATTTGTTAAGCGCTTACTATGTGCCGAGCACTGTTCTAAGCGCTGGGGTAGCTACAGGGTCATCAGATCGTCCCACATGAGGCTCACAGTCTTAATCCCTATTTTACAGATGAGGTAACTGAGGCCCAGAGAAGTGAAGTGACTTGCCCACAGTCACACAGTTGACAAGTGGCAGAGCCGGGATTCGAACCCACAACCTCTGACTCCCAAGCCCGGGCTCTTTCCACTGAGCCACCCTTTGCTTCTCACACCTACCCCAGAGCTTTGAACAGTGCTCGATACATAGTAAGCACTTGACAAATACTGTAAAAAATGAAATCTTCACTCATGTACTTTCATGTACTTAAATCATGCCTTGCCTTGGAGTCTAAGCTCCTTGTGGTCAGGAATGGTTAACGTCCTTGTTTTGCACAATATACGTCATTGTCTGATCGAGAACCTGCACAGGGAAATTGATTATTTCATTCATTCATTCAATAGTATTTATTGAGCGCTTACTATGCGCAGAGCACCGTATTGATCATCAAACGATGATAATCATCTAATTATCAAATGAAGAACTTGGGCAGTACCACCTCACCCTCCCATTTCTGTCAAAAGTGTCCCCCCGGGGTCTAGACTGTAACCACCTCTACACATTAAGCTCCTTGAGACTAGGGAATGTGTCTACCATCTCTGTTCTATTGTGCTCTCCCAAGAACTCTTTTTCTGGCATTTGTTAAGCGCTTTCTATGTGCCAGGCACTGGACTAAACACTGGGGTGTTACAGGCTGATTAGGTTGGAAACAGTCCTTGTTCCCACGTGGGGCTCGCAGTCTTCATTCTCATTTTACAGATGAGGTAACGGAGGCTCAGAGCGGTTAAGTGACTTGGCTAAGGTCATCCAGCGGGCAAGAGGCGGAACCCGAGTCCTTCCAATCCCCAGACTCGTGCTCTACCCACTGGGCCACACTATTTCTCAGTGCACTTAGTAGAGCGCCCTGCACAGCACTCAGTAAATACAGTTTATTGCAGCGAGCAGGTTGAGGGACAGAGAGCAGCCTATGTCAAAGTGGAGATGTGATCTGTGCCCACATTAGCCAGCTATAAGTAGAAGGGGGACTCGAACCCAGGTTTTCCGGTTCCCAGAGTAATCATCTGATGAAGGTACTTGAATGATTAGTGTGTGCAGAGCACTGTACTAAGCATTTGGGGGAGTACAATAGGGTTGGTAGACATGATCCCTGCCTTGTATTCACTCACTGATTTCATTGAAAGCTTACTGTGTGCAGAGTACTGTACTAAACGCTTGGGAGAGTACAATACAATAATAATAATGTTGGTATTTGTTAAGTGCTTACTATGTGCAGAGCACTGTTCTAAGTACTGGGGTAGATACAGGGTCATCAGGTTGTCCCATGAGGGGCTCACAGTCTTCATCCCCATTTTACAGATGAGGGAACTGAGGCACAGAGAAGTTAAGTGACTTGCCCAAGGTCACACAGCTGACAAGTGGAAGAGCAGGGATTCGAACCCATGGTCTCTGACTCCCAAGCCCGGGCTCTTTCCACTGTGCCACGCTGCTGGACATGTTCCCTATCCCCAGTGAGCTTACAGTCTAGAGGCGGTGTGAAAACATTAATATGAATAGATACATTATGGATATGTACAGAGGTGCTGTGGGACCGGGAGGGGGGAAGAAATAGGGGAGAAATAATAATAATAATAATAATGTTATTTAAGAGCTTACTATGTGCAGAGCACCGTTCTAAGCGCTGGGGTAGATACAGGGTAATCAGTTTGTCCCACGTGAGGCTCACAGACTCAATCCCCATTTTCCAGATGAGGTAACTGAGGCCCAGAGAAGTGAAGTGACTCGCCCACAGTCCCACAGCTGCCAAGTGGCAGAGCTGGGATTCGAACCCATGACCTCTGACTCCCAAGCCCGGGCTCTTTCCACTGAGCCAAAGGCGATGCAGAAGGGAGTGGGAAAAGAGGAGAGGAGGGCTTAGTCAGGGTTAATTCCCCCTCACTAGAAGCTTACAATCTAGTGGGGGAGAGGGTAAAATAAATTACAGTTAGAGAAGCAGCACGGCTCAGTGGAATGAGCCGGGGCTTGGGAGTCAGAAGTCATGGGTTCGAATCCCGGCTCTGCCGCTTATCAGCTGTGTGACTCTGGGCGAGTCACTTCACTTCTCTGGGCCTCAGTTACCTCATCTGTAAAATGGGGATTAAGACTGTGGAGCCCCACGTGAGACAACCTGATTTCCTTGTATCTACCCCAGCTCTTAGAGCAATGCTTGGCGCATAGTAAGTGCTTAACAAGTACCATTATTGTTAGTAGTAGTATGTAAAATAAGCGTTAAGGGGATGGTGTGAATATCAACGTGCTTTAGGTGGACACATCTAATTGCATTTGCGACGCGCAGGGAGAGAAAATAGGGTGGAGAGACGAAGCGTTAGTCAAGAAAGGCTTCATGGAGGAAGTATGATTTCAATAGGGTGATTATGAGATGTTCATCCCCTCGATTCTATTAATCGCTATCGTTCTTGTCTGTCCGTCTCCCCCGATTAGACCGTGAGCCCGTCAAAGGGTATGGACCGCCTCTATCTGTTGCCGATCTGTACATTCCAAACGCTCAGTACAGTGCTCTGCACATAGTAAGCGCTCAATAAATACTGTAATGAATGTAAGCCCGTCAAAGGGCAGGGACTGTCTCTGTCTGTTGCCGATTTGTCCATTCCAACCGCTTAGTACGGTGCTCTGCACATAGTAAGCGCTCAATAAATACTATTGAATGAATGAATTGAGATGTGGGGAGCGGTGATCTGTCCGAGATGAAGAGGAAGGAATTCCCCGCAGAAGGGACAGAGTGACCGAGGGGTCAGAGAGATTGACAAAATTCAGGCACGGTAAGTAGGTTGACTTTAGTGGAGTGAAGTGAGCATGCTGAATTGAAGTTGGGAGAGGAAGGAGAGGAGTGGGTAATATATATTTTTTTAATGCAGATTCACATCTTAAGAACAATCTTCCAGCAAAATTTTATCAGAGTAGACACATCTCCTTTCAAAGGCCTAGGATTTTATACAAAAACATTAAGCACATTAGCTATGCCGTTTATTTCCTACTTTTCTTTTAGGCTGTTTGAGAAACAGCGCAGGCTAGTGGATAGAGCCGGGGCCTGGGAGCCAGAGGGTCATGGGTTCTAATCCCGGCTCCAACATTCGTCTGCTCTGGGACCTCGGGGGAGTCACTTCTTCGTGCCTCAGTTCCCTCATATTTAAAATGGTGATCGACTGTGAGCCATGGTGTTGTGAATAGAGCACGGGCTTGGGAGCCAGAAGGCTCTAATCTAACCTAATCTAATCTAAATTCGAATCTTGCCTTGGCCGTTTGTCTGCTATGTGACCTTGGTCAAGTCACTTCACTTCTCGGGGCCTCAGTTACCTTATCCATTAAATGGGGATTGAGACTGTGAGCCCCACATGGGACGGGGACTGTGTCCAACCTGAGTTGCAAGTATCTCCCCCAGCACTTAGTGCCTGGCCCATAGTATGCGCTTAACAAATATCACAATTATTATTATTATTCTTCATTCATTCATTCAATAGTATTTATTGAGCGCTTACTATGTGCAGAGCACTGTACTAAGCGCTTGGAATGTACAGATCGGTAACAGATAGAGACGGTCCCTGCCCTTTGACGATATTATTATTGTAGGACAGGGACTGTTTCCCACCCGATTATGTTGTATCTACCCTAGTGCTTAGAACAGTGCCTGGAACATAGTTAGCCCTTAACAATTACCAATATTATTATCATTATTAGATTTGCTTTATAGTTTCCTCAATTATGGGATAGGTTCTGTGACACCGGAAAGGCGGGCTTTCTTTAGAGCGTGGGCCATGGCAGGTTCACGTGACGTTTTGCAATAAAATCCAAACCGAACTCTTGAAGTTATATTACCCTGTCCGCTACTACTGAAAACGCCTTCAGCTTGTCAACTATAGTTTTAATGCCAGCCGGGGTCCGACTCCGAGCCTCCTAAATAAAGATTCTGGGGAGGATCCGGCAAAATGGGAGTTGTAGAGTGGTGTCGTTGCTGAGAACCCATTCGCTAGGCTTTTGGAGAAGTGGCAGGTTTCCTAACCAGAAGGAGTTTGATCAGTTGAACCTTCCCGTTTCTCCGTCTGCTTGTTCTGGGTGATGTCTGCTGGACTCTCCCAAGGGCTTAGCACATTCCACAGTACACAATAGACTTAAAAAACCCTCTTGAAGGCAAGGATCGGGCCTACTAACTCTATTGGATTCTCTCAAAAATCCGATGAAATGCTCCCCAAGAAGTAAATGCTCAATAAATATTACCGATTGATGTTAATAATGTTGGTATTTGTTAAGCGCTTACTATGTGCAGAGCACTGTTCTAAGCGCTGGGGTAGACACAGGGGAATCAGGTCGTCCCACGTGGGGCTCACAATCTTAATCCCCATTTTCCAGATGAGGTAACTGAGACACAGAGAAGTGAAGTGACTTGCCCACAGTCACACAGCTGACAAGTGGCAGAGCTGGGATTCATTCATTCATTCATTCAATAGTATTTATTGAGCGCTTACTATGTGCAGAGCACTGTACTAAGCGCTTGGGATGAACAAGTCGGCAACAGATAGAGACAGTCCCTGCTGTCTGACGGGCTTACGGTCTAATCGGGGGAGACGGACAGACAAGAACAATGGCACTAAACAGCGTCAAGAGGAAGAACATCTCGTAAAAACCGATGGCAAATAAATAGAATCAAGGCGATGTACAATTCATTAACAAAATAAATAGGGTAACGAAAATATATACAGTCGAGCGGACGGGTACAGTGCTGTGGGGATGGGAAGGGAGAGGTGGAGGAGCAGAGGGAAAAGGGGAAAATGAGGCTTTAGCTGCGGAGAGGTAAAGGGGGGATGGCAGAGGGAGTAGAGGGGGAAGAGGAGCTCAGTCTGGGAAGGCCTCTCGGAGGAGGTGATTTTTAAGTAAGGTTTTGAAGAGGGAAAGAGAATCAGTTTGGCGGAGGTGAGGAGGGAGGGCGTTCCGGGACCGCGGGAGGACGTGACCCGGGGGTCGACGGCGGGATGGGCGAGACCGAGGGACGGCGAGGAGGTGGGCGGCGGAGGAGCGGAGCGTGCGGGGTGGGCGGTAGAAAGAGAGAAGGGAGGAGAGGTAGGAAGGGGCGAGGTGACGGAGAGCCTCGAAGCCTAGAGTGAGGAGTTTTTGTTTGGAGCGGAGGTCGACGGGCAACCACTGGAGTTGTTTAAGAAGGGGAGTGACATGCCCAGATCGTTTCTGCGGGAAGATGAGCCGGGCGGCGGAGTGAAGAATAGACCGGAGCGGGGCGAGAGAGGAGGAAGGGAGGTCAGAGAGAAGGCCGACACAGTAGTCTAGCTGGGATATAACGAGAGCCCGTAATAGTAAGGTAGCCGTTTGGGTGGAGAGGAGAGGGCGGATCTCGGCGATATTGTAGAGGTGAAACCGGCAGGTCTCGGTAACGGATAGGATGTGTGGGGTGAACGAGAGGGACGAGTCAAGGATAATAATAATAATAATGTTGGTATTTGTTAAGCGCTTACTATGTGCCGAGCACTGTTCTAAGCGCTGGGGTAGACACAGGGGAATCAGGTTGTCCCACGTGGGGCTCACAGTCTTCATCCCCATTTTACAGATGAGGTAACTGAGGCACCGAGAAGTTAAGTGACTTGCCCAAAGTCACACAGCTGACAAATGGCCGAGCCGGGATTTGAACCCATGACCTCTGACTCCAAAGCCCGTGCTCTTTCCACTGAGCCACGCTGACACCGAGATTGCGGGCCTGCGGGACGGGAAGGACGGTCGTGCCATCCACGGTGATGGAGAAGTCTGGGAGCGGACCGGGCTTGGGAGGGAAGATGAGGAGCTCAGTCTCGCTCATGTTGAGTTTTAGGTGGCGGGCCGACATCCAGGTGGAGACGTCCCGGAGGCGGGAGGAGACGCGAGCCCGAAGGGAGGGGGAGAGGACAGGGGCGGAGATGGAGATCTGCGTGTCATCTGCGTAGAGATGGTAGTCAAGGCCGTGAGAGCGGATGAGTTTACCGAGGGAGTGAGTGTAAATGGAGAACAGAAGAGGGCCAAGAACTGACCCTTGAGGAACTCCAACAGTTAAAGGATGGGAGGGGGAGGAGGCTCCGGCGTAGGAGACCGAGAATGATCGGCCAGAGAGGTGAGAGGAGAACCGGGAGAGGACAGAGTCCGTGAAGCCAAGGTGAGATAAGGTATGGAGGAGGAGGGGATGGTCGACAGTGTCAAAGGCAGCAGAGAGGTCAAGGAGGATCAGAATGGAGTAGGAGCCATTGGATCTGGCAAGAAGGAGGTCACGGGTGACCTTAGAGAGAGCAGTCTCGGTAGAGTGGAGGGGACGGAAGCCAGATTGGAGGGGGTCTAGGAGAGAATGGGAGTTAAGGAATTCTAGGCAGAGGATTCGAACTCATGACCTCTGACTCCAGAGCCCGTGCTCTTTCCACTGAGCCACGCTGCTTCCCCAGCGTGTTTGTTAAGCACTTACTATGTGTCGATCACAGTACTAAGCACTGGGGTGGATCCAAGCTAATCGGGTTGGACACGGTCCCGGTCCCATATGGGGCTCACAATCTTAACCCCCATTTCACAGATGAGGCACCTGAGGCCCAGAGAAGAAAAGTGACTTGCCTAAGGTCACACAGCAGATAATTGGCAGAGCTGGGATTGGAATCCAGGTCCTTCTGACTCTCTCGAGCGTTCTCTCTTGAGTGTTGAGTACAGTGCTTGGCAAAAAGTGCTCAATAAAGACCACTGGTTGATTGAAGTGACTGAGGGAATGGTAACGGAGCGGGTTGGTGCTCATTAGGGTATCTGAAAAAGCTGAGTGTTTAGTACAGTGTTTGGCACAAAGTGCTCAATGAAGACTATCGGTTGATTGACCGAAGTGACTGAGGGAATGGTAACTGAGAGGGTTGGTGCTCATTAGGGTATCTGGAAAAGATGAGGCATCGACGGGCAGATGCTGGTCCTACTGGGGAAGCAGCATGGCTTAGAGGAAAGAGGCCGGGCTTGGGAGTTAGAGGTCGTGGACTCTAATCCCAGCCCCGCCACTTATCAGCTGTGTGACTTTGGGCCAGTCACTTCACTTCTCTGGGCCTCAGTTCCCTCGTCTGGAAAATGGAGCTTTAAAAATAGGACTCCGTGTGTGAAAACGATCATCCGTTGCTCCTTAGTCTTGGAAGCGTCGCGTAACCTCACAGACTAGAGAAAAACAAGCAACTATCAATCAGTGGTATTCACTGAGCGCTTATTGTGTGTAGAGCACCGTACTAAGTGCTGGGAGAGCACAACACGACAGAGTCGGGAGACACATTCCCTGCCCACACGAGTTTACAGTCTAGAGATATGGCTATTCGTGGGTGTGGGTGCGCTCATGGAGAAGCAGTGTGGTTCAGTGGAAAGAGCCCGGGCTTCGGAATCAGAGAACGTGGATTCTAATCCCTGCTCTTCCACTTGTCAGCTGTGTGACTTTGGGCAAGTCACTTAACTTCTCTGGGCCTCAATTTCCTCATCTGTGAAATGGGGCTTAAGACGGCGAGCCCCACGTGGGACGACCCGATTACCTTGTATCTCCCCCTGCGCTAAGAACAGTGCTGGGCATATAGTAAGCGCTTAGCAAATGCCATCGTTATGGTCATCATACCACAGAGTCGGTAGCCACGTTCCCCACCTACAGCGTGCTTACGGTCTAAAGGGATGGCTATTGCAGCATGGCTTAGTGGAAAGAGCACCGGCTTGGGAGTCAGAGGTCGTGGGTTCTAATCCCGGCTCCGCCACTTGACTGCGGTGTGACCTCGGGCAAGTCACTTCGCTTCTCTGGGCCTCAGTTCCCTCATCTGGAAAATGGGGATTAAGACTGTTTAGCCCCACGTGGGACAACCTGATTACCTTGTATCTACCACAGCGGTTAGAACGGTTCTTGGCACACAGTGAGCACTTAACAGATACCACCGTTACTGGTATAATTGCTATCTGTGTGTGTTTGTGTCCATTTGCACATTTAGTTTTCTTTCTCATGAGGGATATCTGGATGGATTTATTCATGGGTTTACAGGTTCCTATCCCTCCAGACTGTAAGCTCCTTAGGGGCAGGGGACGTGTCTGCAGACCCTGTTATAGTGTACTCTCCCACGTACTTAGTGCTGTGCTCCGCACACAGTAAGTGCTCAGTCGGTGTGATTGACTGAAGTGTTTCCCCGGACTTCCTCCAAAGACCTCCTTTTCCAGATTAGGAAGCAGACACCATTTCACCGAGATAAAGTGCTCAGCCCACGGGCACACCGTTTATCCACCCAGAATTTGCACACTCGTCTTCGTCTGGTCCACTGAGTGTTTATAAGCCTGGAATGAGTGAGGGTTAAATTAGGCGTTGTTGAGGTGACTGCACCGTCTTATAGGACGGGACGGCAGTTGTTTACTTGCCTGGCTCATGCGCTACCGTGTGGTTGAAGCGTCAGTAGGGAGGCTGGGATCAGAGTAGGAGCCGGGGGGTGCAGGTGTCTGGGGACTGCTACACTATATGCTCTGGAGCAGTTTAATCCCAGTGCTAAACTGGGAATTCTACAGAAACTCCAGCTGCCTCCCTGTATGTCTTGAATTACACCCCCTCCCTCCCCGTGTGTGCAGATTTACAATGATTTGTTGTTTTGATTTTTTTTTTTTTTAAAGGCAGCAGTATTGTTTCTTCTGACATGAAGAAGCCCCCTCATTCCCCCCGCCCCCACTTTTATATGGCTTGCTCTTCTCATCGGGTCCTAGCAAAGCACGCACCACGGCTGGTTCAAAATTGCATTTTCAGCCTTCACTATTATTTTACATTTCTCTCTCACCTTTCATCCGAACATTTCCAGATTCTCCAGCAAACTATAATTTTCTCACTAGCCATTTTATGTCCCCTCACTCTTGAGTGGTAAGTAAAGCTGCATTAATTGAAAAATGATCGGGGAAGCTGCACAACATTTTCCTCGCAATCTCCCTCCTCCCCCAGTCTCAGACAATAAATGTTGTAGATCAAGAAGATTAAGCGGATATATCCAAGCCCTTTCTTTTGAGGAGTGCAAAGAAATTATCCTGCAAAGCCTCATGAAGTCTCTCTTTGTCTCTGTCTCTCTCTCTCACACACAAAATGTTAGTTTCCTTCTGGTCTAAAGAGCCACACGTGGATTCTAGAAGCATTTTTTTTTTCTCCAGTCAGTCAATCCATCAGTGGTACTTATTGTGTGCTGACTGTGTGCGGAGCGCTGTTGTAAAAGTGCAATTCAAGAGAGTTATTTGCTATTGTTTTAATGAGATGTTCTTCCCCTTGACTCCATTTATCGCCATTGTTCTCGTCTGTCCGTCTCCCCCGATTAGACCGTGAGCCCGTCAGAGGGCAGGGACTGTCTCTATCTGTTGCCGATTTGGACATTCCAAGCGCTTAGTACAGTGCTCTGCACATAGTAAGCGCTCATTAAATACTATTGAAAGGAAGAGTTGGCGGATTTGTTCCCCGCCCACAACGAGCTGACAGTCTAGATGGAGAGAGAGACATTGATGTGAAGAACTAATTTGGAATCTATAATTTAAAGATATGTACCTAAGTGCTGTGGCATTGAGGGTGGGATCAGATGCCCAGAGGTCACAGTCCAAGTGCGGAAAGTCCATCCTGAGCTTTGTAAAAGTGACCCGTAGGTGGCCCTAGGAGTCTGTAAGCCGGTGATTATCGTACGTTGCGTGACGGGGCCCGTATTCATGAGGTTTTGTGCAAACTCAGGAGCTGAGAAAGGGTAAAATTCCCTCATAATTTAATCATGTAAAAGCATCCTGCCTTGGCTTGTTGAGCTGAGGTCTGCTGAGATGAATATCACGTGGCCACTTTGATGTTTCAGATCCTTCTTTGAGCCCCCTCTGGCCCACTTGGATTTAGTCAGTGAAACGCCACTGTTTAGATTGGGGCTTCCAGGATCTTTTCCTCAAATTGGGGCCTCCAGGATCTTTTCCTCAGGTTCGGCAGGCCGAAGATGGCGTCGGAGATCACGAGATGGATTTAGGCCTATTCCATGAGTCCAAAAAGGCCTTAGCTCTCCAGACTGTCAGTCCCAAGTGGTCTGACAACCGCTTTCTGTATTTGGCATCGCTACTGACTACGGTGGCGAAATCTCCCGTCGGCAACAAGAAAACGGATTCCAAGTTCTGTTCATCCGCCTAAACGTAGACCCAGTTTCCCCATCTGGGCAGGCCAGTTAGTACCATATCCTGACGTTTGGTAAACCAGAAGGGTCACTTGCCACCAGTCAGAGGCTCGCCTCTGAACTGTCGTATCCCAGGCTTTTGACTTCCAGGTTCGGAGCCAAGCCTGATTTTTACCTAGGCTTTTTGGCAACTCGGAAGTCAGGAAAGAAGTGGTTTGTTATAAGTGTTCAGGTTTCTGTTTGCCTTGAGTAGCTGGAGCAGAACCAGAGGAGAGAAAGGGCCTTCCCTGACTAAGCCCCCCTTTCCTCTTCTCCCACGCCCTTCTGTGTCGCCTTGACTTCCTCCCTTTCTTCTTCTCCCTCTCATCCCCATAGAACTTATGTACGGATCTGTAATTTATTTATTTACATTAGGAAAGCGGCGTGGCCCAGTGGAAAGAGCCTGGGCTTCGGAGTCAGAGGTCATGGGTTCGACTCCCGGCTCTGCCACCTGTCAGCTGTGTGACCGTGGGCGAGTCACTTCACTTCTCTGTGTCTCAGTTACCTCATCTGACAGTCACAGCTGACAAGTGGCAGAGCCGGGAGTCGAACCCATGACCTCTGACTCCGAAGCCCAGGCTCTTTCTAGAGTGGTGTAAAGAGATAGTCAATCGGTGGTATTTACTGAGTGCTTGCTGTTCGCAGAACACTGTACTCAGAGTTTGGGAGAGTACAGTCTAACGGAGTTGGTAGACGTTCCCCGTCCGCAGCGAGCTTATTCATTCAATCGTATTTATTGAGCGCTACTGTGTGCAGAGCATTGTACTAAGCGCATAAAGTCTAGAGGGGAGCTCATAGTCTAGAGATAAAGAGGAGCAGCAGGCCACGAAATGAGGCGGAGTCTCTCTCCCCCCCCTTCTGTTTTGCTTCTTACGCCCACATCTCTGATGTCCATAGCCGGAATGTATTGATATGAACGTCTATCTCCCCCTTTAGATTATAAGTTCATTGTGGGTGGGGTACGTGTCTGCCAACTCTTGTTTATTATTCTCTCCAAGGAACTAAGGAAAAACGCACACAAGCATTCAATTAATACAATTCCTTCATTCATTCCATCGTATCTGAGTGCTTACTGTGTGCAGAGCACTGTATTGAGTGCTTGGAAAGTACAATTCAGCAACAGAGAGACTAATCCCTGCCCAACAACGGGCTCCCAGTCTCGAAGGGGAGAGACAGGCAACAAAACAAAACAAGTAAACAGGCATCAATAGCATCGATATAAGTAAATAGAATTATAGATATACAATTGACTGATTACCCCACTTCTGCTTTGGAGACACAACAGAGGAAGCACCAGAACACCAGGGCCGGGGTTGCTCCTTCTGTTTCGGTGTTTGGTATTTGTCCCTTTGTCTGTGGAAAGCAGAAGCAAAAAATCCATCCACTCATTCAGTTGTATTTACTGAGCGCTTACTGGGCGCAGAGCACGGTACTAAGCACTTGGGAGAGTACGATATAACAATAAAGAGACATATTCCCTCAGTCTGGGGCGGTACAGATGTAAATAAATCAATTACAGATATGGACATAAGTGCCGGGAGGCTGGGAGGGAGGATGAACAAAGGGAAGAAGTCAGGATGGCGCAGAAGGGAGTGGAAGAGGAAGGGGGGGGCTTAGTCAGGGAAGGCCTCTTGGAGGAGATGGGCCATAAATAAGGCTTTGAAGGGGGAGAGTAATTATTGGATTTGAGGAAAGAGGGCGGAAAACAGTGACCATTGCTCTAGAAGTAGAAGCAAAATTTGTTTTGTCTCTTTTTCTTTTCATCCGACGTTTCCCCTCCGTCTCCGCTTCGCACAGCATCTTGGTTGTAAAGCATCCCGGTTTCCACGCAGCATCCTTCAGCCTAACTTTTCTTGCTCCACATTCCATCCCTCTGCCAATGTTCCCACGACAGTCGGGGTGACGGCGCTTTTCCCACTCTCCTCAAGCTCTTCCTTTTTATTTTGCCCCTTGGATTTTCCAGATGGCTCGTCTAGCACTCCTTTGCATATTTTCAGCGGACCCTCGCGTGCAACATTACTCCTCAGTGCACTGCATCATAGCGGAGTTAAAAATAGGGTAAAAAGCTGAGCAAAGTCTCAGTCTTGAGTAAAAGCCAAACTTAACTCAAATCCCCAAACTCGAGGACTTCGGTTATTGACTTTTCTGTATTTTTTCCCCTTCGTGATTTTAGCTTTCTCATCAAGCGCAGAATGAATGCTGGGGGGATTGATGCTCTCGGGTAACGAAAGCAGCAGATAACGTTGGAGCAGGTGCCGATTTTTCTTGAATAAATAGGCTGACCTCTTCAGGTGGCTGCTGTTCTACAGAGTCACTTTAGCAATCAATCAATCAATCAATCAATCAATCAATCAATCATTTACTGAGCGCTTACTGTGTGCAGAGCATCTTACTAAGCACTTGGGAGAGTACAATCTAACCATATAACAGAGCTGGTAGACTCATTCCCTGCCCCAAGATGAGGTTACAGTCTAGAGGACTCTTTGCCTTTGTGCTGGCCTGCCCCAAAGGAAACCTTCAAATTATTATTATTATTATTATTATTATTGTTGTTATGATCGTATTTGTTAACCACTTACCACGTGTCAAACACTTTTCTAAGTAGATCTAAGTTAATCAGGTTGTACACATTCCTCTTCCCACATGGGGCTCATAGTCTTAGCTAGGAGGCAGAAAAGGCAGTGGTTTCTAAGGCACAGAGAAGTGAAGTGACTTGAGCAAGGTCACACAGCAGGCATCTGGAAGAGCTGCGCAGCATGACTTAGTGGAAAGAGCCCGGGCCTGGGAGGCAGACGCTGTGGGTTCTAATCGCGGCTCTGCCACTTGTCAGTTGTGTGACTTTGGGCAAGTCATTTCGCGTCTCTGGGCCTCAGTTCCCTCATCTGTAAAATGGGGGTGAAGACTGTGAGCCCCACATGGGACGACCTGTTGACCTCGTGTCTCCTCCAGCGCTCACAACAGTGCTCGGCACATAGTGAGCGCTTAACAAACACCATCACTGTTATTAGAACGCAGGTCCTCTGACTCCCAGAGGACCTTTTACCATGGCCTGCTCTTCATCTTTTTGTGAAAACCTCAGCTATCAAGACATTGCTAGGCACCAAGCTGGTGATGTGTACATTCCCTCTGCTTGGGTCCGATTCATTCATTCAATCATATTTACTGAGCGCTTACCGTGTATGTGCGGCGTGGCTCAGTGGAAAGAGCATTGGCTTTGGAGTCAGAGGTCGTGAGTTCGAATCCCAGCTCCGCCACTTGTCAGCTGTGTGACTGGGGGCAAGTCACTTAACTTCTCTGTGACTCAGTGACCTCATCTGTAAAATGAGGATTAACTGTGAGCCTCACGTGGGACAACCTGATTACACTGTGTCTCCCCCAGCGCTTAGAACAGTGCTCTGCACATAGTAAGCGCTTAACAAATACCAACATTATTATTATGTCTGATTCAACTGATGATGCTGGTGGTCAAATGGCAACTGACCTTTCTTCCAGAGCAACAAAAGCCACCAGGTTGCATGAGATGGAAATGGGATGGGTAGATTTAGGGATCCATATGACTAGAATTAAGCCCCTGATTAAGCCCCCTTTTCTCCCCACTTCTCTCTCCCTTCTGTGTCATTTATGCACTTGGATCTGTGACCTTTGGACATTTGACATTCACCCCACCCTCAGTATTATTATTATTATTGTATTTGTTAACCGTTCATTCAGTTGTATTCTTTGAGCACTTACTGCACGGAAAGCACTGAACTAAGCACTTGGGAGAGGACAGTGTAACAACAAAGAGACATATTCTCTTTGGGGGAAGCAGCGTGGCTCAGTGGAAAGAGCCTGGGCTTCGCAGTCAGAGGTCATGGGTTCGACTCGCGGCCCTGCCGCTCGTCAGCTGTGTGACTCTGGGCGAGTCACTTCACTTCTCTGTGCCTCAGTTACCTCATCTGTAAAATGGGGATTAACTGTGAGCCTCACGTGGGATAACCCGATTACCCTGTGTCTACCTCAGTACTTAGAGCAGTGCTCTGCACATAATAAGCGCTTAACAAATACCAACATTATTATTATTCCTGCACGTGATGAGCACACAATCTAGAGACGTGGAATGTGTCAAACACTCTTCTAAGCTCTGAGGTAGATAGATGTAAAAATCACTTATGTACATACCTTTAAATTCTATACTACAGATTATTTACTTATATTAATGTCTGTGTCCTCCTCTAGACTCTAAGCTCGTTATGGGCAAGGCGCATGTCTGCTAATTCTGTTGGAATAATAATAATCGTGGTATTAGTTAAGCACTTACTATGTGCCAAGCACTGTTCTAAGCGCTGGGTCAGATAAAGGCAATCAGATTGTCCCATGTGGGGCTCACAGTCTTCATCCCCATTTTACGGATGAGGTAACTGAGGTCCAGAGAAGTGAAGTGACTGCCCAGTCACACAGCTGACAAGTGGCAGAGCTGGGATTAGAACCCACGACCTCGGATTCCCAAGCCCGGGTTCATTCCACTAAACCACGCTGCTTCTCTCCCATGTGCTTAGTCCAGTGCTGTGCACATAGGTGCTCCGTAAATATTATTCACTGATAGAATCCGGGGTTACTTGGTCAATCTCCTTTCATTCATTCATTCGTATTTATTGAGCGCTTACTGTGTGCAGAGCAGTATACTAACACTTGGGAGAGTAAGATACAGAAACAGAACTATTCCCTGCCCTCAACAAGCTTGCGGTAGGAAGTCTGCATTCAAGACAGGCGTTAGCACTGTGGCTACTTACTCTCTCGTTCTCTCCCTGTTTAGATCCCGTGCCCTGAACAAAGCAAGCCCTCAATAAATGATGATGGTATTTATTAAGCGCTTACTACGTGCCGAGCACTGCTCTAAGCCCTGGAGCACTGTACCCAGCTGTCATTGAATAATTGACGGGTCCTGGAGAAGGCCAAATTATCAGAAGCAGCGTGGCTCAGTGGAAAGGGCCCGCGCTTGGGAGTCAGAGGTCATGGGTTCGAATTCCGGCTCTGTTGCTTGTCAGCTGAGTGACTTCGGGCAAGCCACTTAACTTCTCTGTGCCTCAGTTGCCTCATCTGTAAAATAGGGATGAAGACTGTGAGCCTCATGTGGGACAACCTGATGACCCTGTATCTACCCCAGCGCTTAGTACAGTGCTCATAGTAAGCGCTTAACAAATACCAACAAATACCAACATTATTAACATGCCAGCTGCTGCGACTTTCTGGTCGGTCCCGGAGTCGGGAGGATTTGATCCATGTGATTTATTGAGTGCCTCCCCCTTTAGGAGAGGACGGTGCACTGGAGAAGATAGTCACAGTCTCGGCTCACGAGGAGTTTACAGTTGAATCGTAGACAGACATTAAAATAAATTGCAGATGGATATGTCCGGAAGTGCTGGGGGAGGAGCGAATAATGGACCGAAATGCATAGGCGACTCAGAAGGGAGAAGTCGGAGAAGCCCTACCGGAGGAGGTATGGTTTTAGGAGGACTTGGAAGATGAGGAGAGTGGTATTGTACTCTCCCTACCACTTAGTACAGTGCTCTGCACACAGCATGTGCTCAATAAATACTATCGATTGATTAAGCAGCGTGTCTCTCAGCCCCATTTTACACACGGAGAAACTGTGGCAAAGAGAAGCTGAGAGGACTTGGTCGGAGTCACCCAGTTCCGGTGATCAAACCGAGATTAGCACCTGAGTGTACTCAACAACAGTCCATCGTTCTTTCCACTAGATCGTATTGCTTCCCCACGGCTTAAATGTCATGGGTTCTTCATGAGAAGCGGGGGTGGCGCGATGCAGAGATCACAGGCTCGGGAGTCAGAGGTCGTGAGTTCTAATCCCGGCTCCGCTACTTGTCAGCTGTGTGACTTTGGGCAAGTCACTTCACTTCTCTGTGCCTCAGTTCCCTCATCTGTAAAATGGGGATTAAGACTGTGAGCCCCACGTGGAACAACCTGATGACCTTGTTTCCCCCCCAGTGCTTAACAAATACCATCATTTTCATTATTAGCTAGGCCATCAAAGACCGGAAAGATTTCCTCCGGATAAATCATGAAGGGGCAAGCCACCGATTGCCAGCTGGCCTTCTGTCTCATTGCAGTTTCAAGATATGCCCATTTTTGCAGAATCATTCGATCGATGGAATTTACCGCGGGCCTGTTGAGGATTAAGCACTATGGTAAATGCTTGGAGATAATACGATAGAAGCCACTTGTGTATTTCCTTCCCTCAAGAAACCTACCATCTAATGAGGGTGTCTACAAATGATCTACAAATGGTCAGAGCCGGAAGGACAAAAATACAACAGGAAGTGGAACGGATATATCAGAGTGAAATGGCTTGATTAGTAATTGAGCACATAAATCTGTAACTAGATAAACAAAATATACCTGGATGCCTAAGTTCTTGGATAGAATGCTTGTCTTGGAGAAACAGTGTGGCTTAGTGGAAAGAGCCTGAGCTTGGGAGTCAGAGGTCATGGGTTCTAATTCCTCCTCTGCCACGTGTCAGCTGTGTGACTTTGGGCAAGTCACTTAACTTCTTTGGCCCTCAGTTCCCTCATCTGTAAAATGGGGATGAAGTCTGTGAGCCGTACATGACACCCTGCCTACCTTATAGCCACCCCAGCTCTTAGAACAGTGCTTTGCACATAGTAAATGCTCAACAAATGCCATCATCATCCTCATCATTACTATCATTATTAGAATGAGGCACATAAATACTAAGGGTGGGAAGTAGGTTGATGTAACTGAGGGTATTGAGAGTTAATAGTAATGCTGGTATCTGTTAAGCGCTTACTATGTGCAGAGCACTGTTCTAAGCGCTGGGGGAGATACAGGGTAACCAGGTTGTCCCTCATGAGGCTCACAGTTAATCCCCATTTCACAGATGAGGTAACTGAGGCCCAGAGAAGTGAAGTGACTTGCCCACAGTCACACAGCTGACAAGTGGCAAGGCTTCCTGGAAGAGGTGGAATTTTAAAAGACCTTCGAAGATGGAGCGGCCAGGGGTGTGGCAGGTTTTGTGGGAGGGATGTTCCAGGACAGAAACACGGTGTAAGTGATGGTCGGGCGTGGGGAATTGAGAATGGGGGAAAGGTAGACAGAGAATATGGGATAAGGGGAGAATGTGAGCCGGAGAGTAAGGAGAACTGATATGGAAGCAGCTTTCCATATTACAGCATGACCCTGGGAGTCAGTGGGACCTGGATTTTCATCCCGGCCCCGGCTCCGCCACTTGTAGGCTATGTGACCTTGGCCAAGTCACTTCAGTTCTCTGTGCCTCGGTTGCCTCATCTGTAAAATGGGAGTTCAGACTGGGGAACCCGAGGAGGACAGGGACTGTGTCCAACCTGATCACCTTGTATCTACCCCAGCACTTAGGCAATTTGGATAGGATGTCATCAAATTCAGGACTATTCTTCTCGCAGAGCAAATCTGCCCGGATCCGATACGATGCATTGTTGGCGATGTTCCAACGGTGAATGCAGCATCATAGGTGTTTGGAAACGTAACCCTTGAGTTACAGGGGTGATTGTACAGCCTTTCTTCCTTTCCCTCTAGACGGTAAGCTTGTCACGGGCAGGAAATGTTTATTGTTACATTGTACTCTCCCAAGAGCTTAATACAGTGCTCTGCACACAGTAAGTGCTCAATAAATACGATTGACTGGCTGACTAAATAAGCCCTTAAGGAATATCATAAAAACAAACAAAAACTCCCCCAAAAATATTGACTCTGAGGTGCCAGCTGATCATCCCGGTGGAGATTTCTGAGAGGCAAGAGGAGAGATGAGCTTGTTAAGCAAATGAACGGACGTATGGAGATGAAGTCCTAGATCTGGGAGTCATCCACACAGAGGTAATATCGGCTCAGAGCTGACGAGCATATGAGCTCCCTAGCAGAAAAAGGAAGAAGAGTAACGAACTCAGATCGGAATCTTATTGGGCTCAAAAATTACAGTTTCGAAAAAGGAAAAAATGACTTCGGGGTGCTGGGGAGTCGAGAGGCACAGGAAGGAGTCGGTGTTTGATAGTATCCCAGGTGACTGTTCGATTTCTGTCACTTTCGCTATTCGGTTTCATTTGTCTTTTTTCACGCAAACCGTTTGCCATCTGTGTATTAGCAGCTCTCGGCCAGCCCGGCGCCAGGGTTCACTGATGACCCAGGATGGCATGCCTCGGGTTGAGAACGTCTCAGAAGTAAAAATTGTCTCACTACCCTGGTGTTTCAAAAAATTAAAGACCGTAGTTGAACAAGTTTAAGAATGTGAAGCCGGGCACGAGGGTTTCCGGTTTCCAGTCAGAGGACCTGGGTTCTAAGCCTGGTTCCACCACTTGACTGCTGTGTGGCCTTGGCCAAGTCACTTCGCTTCTCCCTGCCGCAGCTCCTCATCTGTAAAATGGGGACTCAATATCCATTCTCCCTCCCACTTGGACTGTGAGCCACATGTTGGACCTGTTCATTTGGTGTCTAACCCATTGCTCAGTACAGTGCTTGACACATAGTAAGCACTTAAACAGCGCTTAGAACAGTGCTCAGCACTTAGAGCAGTGCTCTGCACATAGTAAGCGCTTAACAAATACCAACATTATTATTGAACCCCACGGTTATTATCTGTACTTTTATGATGATGCATTTCCATCAGTGCTTTTTCAATACCAGTACATTTTAACCCATTTTATACTCATTTGTGAAGCCATGTAGAATAGCAGTCTTTCATGAAGAGAAACAGAAGCAGCAGCATCCAGCAGCGTGGCCCAGTGGGATGGAGCACAGGCCTGGGAGTCAGAGGACCTGGGTTCTAATCCCGACTCCACCACTTGTCTGCTGAGCGTGACCTTAGGCCAATCACTTAACTTCTCTGTGCCTCAGTTGCCTCCTCTGCAGAATGGGGCTTAAAACTATGAACCCCACACAGGACAGGGACTGTTTCTAACCTCTTAACTTCTCGGTGCCTCAGTGACCTCATCTGTAAAATGGGGATGAAGACTGTGAGCCTCACGTGGGACAACCTGATTATCCTGTTTCTACCCCAGCGCTTAGAACAGCGCTCGGCACGCAGTAAGCACTTAACAAATACCAACTTTGTTATTATTATTTATTATCACAGATCCAGTGAGGATGATCGCAGTAATAACAGTGGCATATATTAGGAAGACTAGCTATGAAGAGCCCGGAAAAAGTCATGAAATGTGCTGATGTAATGATTGCCACAAAAATCCAAATTGCCAACTCTTTGGTGTTTGCAGTGACAGTGTAATGATCTGAAAGCCGGACATTGAAAAACCAGGGTAGAAAGAACAACGATTCTTTTGAAATGTGGTGTTGGAAAAGGCTTTTGTGAACACCGTCGCCTGCCTGAAAAACAAAGAAATGGATCTTAGAGCAAATTAAACCAGAGTGGTCTTTGGAAGGCCAAACGACTCCACTTAGATTAGCATATTCTGGACACATAATCAGGAGGACCGATTCTCCGGAGAAGACACCGATGCTAGGAAAAGTTCAGGGAAAACAGGGAAGAGACAGACCAACGGCCAGACGGATAGAGATCGTGACGGCGATAACGGCAGAACCGTTAGAAAGGTTGGGGATTATGACAGAGGAGAGGACGTTCCGGAGAAAGTGTATCCACGCAGTCGCTGTGATCGGAAACGACTCGACGGCACTTAGTGATAATAATAAAAAAAAAATTAAGCACTTACTATGCGCTAAACACTGCACTCACCGCTGAGGTAGATACAAGAAAATCAGGTCAGACACAGTCCCTGTTCCATATGGGGCTCGCAGTCTAAAGGGGAGAGAGAGCATGTATTGAGTCTCCATTTTATAGTTAGGGAACCTGAGGCCCAGACAAGTTTAATGACTTGCCCAAGGTCACACAGCGTGCCATGCCATTATCCTCTTCTTACATATGGAGGCTCCGAAGCAAATAGAGCTGGGCTGGCATTTGCCTGAGATCACGGAGCAAAGTCAAGAGAAAGCCAGTGCGTTGATGAGTCACTTGTGAATCGGTGAATCAGTAGTACTTATTGAGCACTTACTGTGTGCAGAGCGGTTTACTAAGTGTTTAGGGAGTAAACTATAACCGAGTTGATAGACACGTTCCCTTCCCACAAGG
The DNA here is from genome assembly GCF_004115215.2 of Ornithorhynchus anatinus. Lineage (NCBI taxonomy): Eukaryota > Metazoa > Chordata > Mammalia > Monotremata > Ornithorhynchidae > Ornithorhynchus > Ornithorhynchus anatinus. The sequence continues at coordinate 4,731,123 of NC_041749.1, forward strand.
AGCTTACGGTCCAGAGGGAGGCGGGGACGGGAAATCCTTAAACGTTCATATCCTCGAATGGGCCACAAGTGCTTAGGTAGCCAGAGCTGTGAGGTAGGTGTACGGAGAGCGTGAGTGAGGGTACGTCTTACGATCTTTCTGTCTTGTCTTTAATTCCAACCTGATGCCTCCCCAAGGGTTAGGCTTTCCCTGCAGCCTCAGCCATGGGGAGTGAAAAGGATAGGCTCTGTGGATGAACGAGCAAATGTTAAGAATAATAACAATCAGAATGTTGGTATTTGTTAAGCGCTTACTATGTGCCGAGCACTGTTCTAAGCGCCGGGGGAGATACAGGGTAATTGGGTTGTCCCACGTGAGGTTCACCGTCTTCATCCCCATTTTACGGATGAGAGAACTGAGGCCCAGAGAAGTGAAGTGACTTGCCCACAGTCACACAGCTGACAAGTGGTAGAGCGGGGATTCGAAACCATGACCTCTCACTCCAAAGCCCGTGCTCTTTCCACTGAGCCACGCTGCTTCTCTAAATCAATCTAAAAATCAATCCAAGATAAGAGGCAAGGCAAGGTAGAAATTGTCTGGGACCGAATGAACCTAAAGGAGAGTGATAAATGCTAGGAAAAACAATGGGGAGAAGAAAAGGAAGATTTCAAAAGAGGTCAACTTAAGTTACTAGGCCTGGTTCAAGTCCATTCAGTAGAGAACACAAGACTCTTAAGGAGACAATAAGGTCTTTAGGAGATACGAAGGGTAATTTGTTGATAATGAGTAGATTTTGACAAAAAGTCAGTTGTTCTCGGGTATTCAGAAGGAGGATAAGGAGAAGCTAGAAAGAAGTCCAGATTAAATAAAATCCAGTCATCAAGAAAACATGCCTTGCCTATGCTTGGGGACACACTGCAGTCTTGAATTCTGAGTAATATTCCAGAAGAGATAGATCGATGAGGAAAGGAGGCTTATTTAATGCTTGTATTTAGGGAGAAATCCGGGTGGCGGAAGAAAGGGACATTTATGAACGTGGTTGAATTTTGGAGTAGCCAGAATATCCAGTCTCAGGCAATCAGTGGTATTTAATAAGCACAAGCACTTAGCGTGTGGAGAGCACCGTACCAAGCGCTATAGCTCTCCCCTCTCCAGTCCATACTTCACCCTGTTGCTCTCCCAAGGGCTTAGTACGGTGCCTTTTCTGTACACAGTAAGTGCTCAATAAATACGATCCAACGAATGGATCATTTTTCTAAAGCCTCATTTTTCACTCCTCACACGACTCTTCAAAAATGGTTTCTCATGCCTCTGATTTGGAAGGAAGTCCTGACCATTGGCTTTAAGGTGCTACATCAACTCTCTCCCCCATTCTTTTCCTCAGTCCTCTCCCACAACAACGAAGCCCACCCGCTCCGCTCCTCTCAAGTCAAAGCCGCTCACTACGGCTTGTTCTCGTCTTTCCCGACATTGTCCTCCTCTTTCACGCCCTTGCTTTGGCTTGGAATTTCCACCCCCTTCACATCCAGAAGAATGCTGCTCTCCTCATCTTCAAGACTCTTCTAGATTGACATCTCCAGGAGGACTTTGATCAGTGGTATTTATTAAGCGCTTACTGTGCAGAGCACTGTACTGAGTGCTTGGTAGATGCGTCCCTTGCCCCAGATGAGCCGTCTCGATTAATCTTCCGTTTATCGACCCTGTTTCCCCCACTTCACGGCCTCCGCATCACCTAAGGACCTGAGGACTCACATCCCAGTTTCTATTTTTTAATGGGGATTAAATACTCTGTGCTAAACACTGAACTAAGCACTTGGACAGATATGTTGGGCCCGTTGGACGCAGTCCAAATCCCTCCTTCACTCCTTCCCGCAGCACTCATGGAAATAATGATAATAATAATAATGATAATGCTTTTTAAGCTCTTAAATTTCTTTATACTCTGTTGTTTCCTCCCACCCTATAGTTTATTCCTGCATTTGCCCTCCTAGGTTGTAAGGCAGGAATCATGTCTACTAATTTGATTGCACTTGTTCCAAGCGCTCAGTATAACACTCTGCATACAGGTGCTCAGTAAATACTATCGATGGATTGATTGAAGTTCGGTCTGTAGTCTTAATAAATTTAATAAATTTAAACACTAGAGATTTAGCAAGTGTTCTTTTTAAGCTCGGTATCACTGTACAATGAACCCTTTCAGTCTTGTTTTTGTCTGTCCGTCTCCCCCGATTAGACTGCGAGCCCGTCATTGGGCAGGGATTGTCTCTATCTGTTGCCAAACTGTGAATTCCAAGTGCTTAGTACAGTGCCCTGCACATAGTAAGCGCTCAATAAATACGATCGAATGAATGAATTTTGGATGAGTGACCTGGAGTGTGGAAGCAGTGTTGCCTAGTAGAAAGGGCAAGAGCCTGGGGGTCAGAGGACCTGGGATCTAATCCTGGCTCTGCCACTTGTCTGCTGTGTGACCTTGGGCAAGTCACATAACTTTTCTGTGCCTTAGTTTCCTCAGTGGTAAAATGGGGATGAAATCCTACTTCCACTACTTTAGACCGTGACCCCCACGTGAGAGCGGGACCGTGTCCAACCTAAATGTCTCGTATCTACTCCAGTGCTTAGAACAGTGCTTGGCACATAGTAAGCACTTAAAAAGTATCATAATAATTTTTTTTCTTGCTCATAAGTATACATTTTTTGGGTGAATATAATAATGTGAATATGATATGGAATTTGATAAGCATTTACTATGTACCAAAACACAGTCCTGAACACTGAGATAGATGCCAGATATTCATTCATTCATTCATTCATTCATTCATTCAATCACACTTAGGGAATACTTACTGTATGCAGAGCACTGTACTAAGCACTTGGGGGAATGCGACATAACAATAAACTGATGCATTACCAGGCTGAACACCTTCCCCCTTCCAAAGAGGTCATGCCATCTAGTAAAGATGGAGAGCAGATATCTTATCCCCATTTCGTAGGTGGAGAAACTGAGGCTCAGAGAGGCTAGGTGAGTTACTCAAGGTCACACAGCAAGAATGAGGCAAAGAACTTGAGTAGCCTGATTCCCAGTGGCATGCTATGGTGGTTTCTAGTAGGTAGCCTGCTGTCCAGGATAAATAAGGATGTAAAAAAAAAATGAATCAAAACTAATGAGCTGGTGCACAAGTCAGTCATACAGTATCTCATAATAATAATAATAATAATAATAATAATAATGGAATCTGCTAAGCACTTAGAGAGAAGCAGTGTGGCTTAGTGGAAAAAGGCTGAGCGTGGGAGTCAGAGGTTGCAGGTTCTAATCCCGGCTCCACCGCTTGTCAGCTGTGTGACTCTGGGCAAGTCACTTAACTTCTCTGTGTCTCAGTTACCCCATCTGTAAAATGGCCAGTTAGACCGTGAGCCCTACATGGGACAACATGATCACCTTGTATCCTCCTCAGCACTTGGAACAGTGCGGGGGCACGTAGTAAGCACTAGACAAATGCCATCATCATTATTATTATTATTATTATGTGCCAGGCAATGTTCTGAGTGCTGGGGTAGATGCAAGATAATCAGGATGGAAATAGTCCCTGTCCCACATAGGGCTCACAGCTTCAATCTCCATTTTACAGATGAGAGAACTGAGGGCCAGAGAAGTGAAGTGACTTGCCCACGGTCACATAATAGAGAAGTGGTGGAGACGGGATTAGAACCCAGGTCCTCTGACTCGCAGGCCGGTGCTCTTTCCACTAAGCCATGCTGCTTCTCTAATCCATCGATAGCATTTACTGAACACCTACTGCCTGCATTATAGAGTACTAATTCCTTGGAAAAGTACAACAGACTTAGTACTGCTCAGGGCAGTGTTCTGCACACAGTAAGCCCTCAGAAAATATCACTGATTGATGATTCCTTGTCCTTAAATAGTTTATATTATAGCTGAGGGGAGAGGCACCCAAACACACTGCACGGAGGAGGAAGTAGAAGCAGCGTGGCCTAGTGGAAAGAGCCCGGGCTTGGGAGTCAGAGGTCATGAGTTCGAATCCCGGCGCTGCCACCTGTCAGCTGTGCGACTGTGGGCAAGTCACTTCACTTCTCTGGGCCTCAGTGACCTCATCTGTAAAATGGGGATGAAGACTGTGAGCCTCATGTGGTACAACCTGATTACCCTATATCTACCCCAGCGCTTAGAATAGGGCTCTGCACATAGTAAGCGCTTAACAAATACCAACATTATTATTATTATTATTATTAAGTAATAAAGTATGGAAAATACGTGCAGAAATGCTGAAATGGCACTTGGGTGGATATAACAAGTCACGGTTTTTGTTAAGCATTTACTGTTTGCCAAGCGCTGTACTAAGCGCTGGGGTGGAAACAAGCAAATCCACGTGGGGCTCACGGTCTCAATCCCCCTTTTACAGATGAGGTAACTGAGGCACGGAGAAGTGAAGTGACTTGCCCAAGCTCACGCAACGGACCAGTCGTGGAACTGGGGGTTGAGAACCCGTGACCCTCTGACTCCCAGGCCTGGACTCTGTCCGCTGTGCCATGAGGAGATTAACCTTCAAGTGAGGAATGCCTCCTGGAGGAGATGGAATTTCAGAAAGGCTTTTGAAGCTGGGGAGATTGTCGTGCGTCAGGTAGGACAAGTTGTGGGGTTCTACGCAACCAGACGGTCTGAACTAGACGTTAGCAGTGGGAGAGATGAGAAGAAGGAAGGGAATCTATAGTTCTTTGGTACTGTAGTCCGCCCAGCACTTAGTACGGTGTTCTGCGCACAGTAAGCGCCCGGGAAATGCGATTGATTGATTGAAGGCGGTGAGTAGGTTAATTTCAAAGGAACAAACAGTGAGAGCAGGGGCCCCCAGTGGCCTAATGGAACGAGCGCAAGGCTGGGTTTTAATCCCGGTTCTGCCACCTGTCTGCTGTGTGACCTTGAGCAAGTCACTTTACTTCTCTGTACCTCTCTTTTCTCATCTGTAAAATGGGGGTTCAACACTCTCTCTCCCTCCTGTGTGGACTCTGAGCCTCATGTGGGACAGAGACTCTGTCCAACCTGATTCTTGCCTACCCCCGTGCTCAGTAGGGCGCTTGGCACACAGCAGGCATTGAAAAAATACCGCATTTCGGGAAGATAAGGATAAACTAGAATTCCAAGTGCTAAGGGTAATTTTTGGGTTGGGGCAACCATGTTATTGTGGATTATTAAGGTAAATCTGGGGAAGAAGAATGATTAGAGGGAGGCTTTGGAGATGGGAGTAAGAGATGTGGAATGGCAGATTTATTTTCTTTTCTGGCAGGGGGGCATGGGGGGAGTTCCAGGCTAGGAAATCGGTGTGACTGAGTGAACAAAGGGACAAAAAGCAGGAGCGAGGTGTATATTGCGACCTGCACGAGAGCAGGAGCTGGGGAGTAGAACAGCCATGGAGAGATGGGTTGTGTTGGTGGAGAGTATTGAAGCCAGTGCAAAAGCTCTGTAGAAGACGGGAGAGATAGTAAGTGTTGCATTTCGTACTGAACTCAACCTGTGTTCCAAAGAGGCTATTTCTGGAAAGGCAATGTGAAGTCAAAGAAAAACCTACAGTAGGATTCTCTTCACCTATCAGCCTAGTTGTTGTTGTCTCCCTATCCGTGAAAAGGAAACGCCATCGGCTGATAAAGTTTTTAAGAGAAGCAGCATGGCCTAAAGGACTTTGAGCCCGATGTTGGGTAGGGATTCTCTCCATCTGTTCCCGAATTGTACTTTCCAAGTGCTTAGTACAGTGCTCTGCACACGGTAAGCGCTCAATAAATACGACTGAATGAATGATTGAATGAATAATGGGAAGACCAAAGGATTGGGAGTCAGGAATCCTGGCCTCTGATCCCAGCTCTGTCGCATCTATGCAGCATGACCATGGGCAAGACAATTGACTTCTCTGTGCCTCAGTTTCCTCATCTGTAAAATGGGAGTTAAGTACCTGTTCCCCCACTCCTCCCGATGGTGGGTCAGAGACCTCCCGTGTCTGGTCTGATTGTCTCTTACCCAGCATTTAACACGGTGTTTGGCATATAGTAAACCCTTACCCAGTGCCATCATTATTATTAATCGAGGAGCAGCGTAGCATAGTGGAGGGAGCACAGGCCTGGGAGTCAGAAGGTCATGGGTTCTCATCCTGGCTCTGCCCCTTGTCTGCTGTGTGGTCTTGGGTAAGTCACTTCACTTCTCTGTGTCTCGGTTACCTCATATATACAATAGGGATTAAGACAGTGAGGCCTATGTGGAACAGGGACTGTGTCCAACCCGATTTGCTTGTATCCACCCCAGTGCTTAGTACGGTTTCTGGCACATAGTGAGCGCTTAACAAATACCATTATTATTATTGGATGAATGATTATTATTTAGCAGCATAGTTCTCCCATAAGCACACTTTTAAGGACTTCCTGGAAACAGACAAGATTGATGAGCGCAACACTTTGGAAAAGACTATATAATTTGAAACTGTTATAAAGAATGGTCCGTGTTTTCGTTCACCCGAGATTTATTTGGCACTGGGCACGTGGTTAGGGCATGACCGTTTTCAGACGGGGTCCGATTTCCCAATTAGTCAATCTTCCTCTGCCACCCATCATTTAGGACACGTTGGCGTGCTCTTAAATCTCTCCGTGTACATTAGCATTGACTGCAGAGATGAAATGTTTCTGCTAGATGGGTAGGGATCGGGCTTCGACGGGGTCTGAGCCGTGGAGGCCCTAAGGCTGGTTTGCTTTACCTAGAGAGTAGTGAATATGAGCAGCAAACTGCCAAGGGAAGCAGAAAATCTAGTATAAATAATTTAAACCGGAGAAGATAAATATTTGGAAGAAATCATATTGTGGTGGTCTAAGTGCTAACTCCAAGGACAGATCAGACTTCATTGAGCCTTCTGCCCTTCAGTCAATCTGTCAATTATATCCTCTGAACACTTACTTTGTGCAGAGCACTGTACTAAGAGCTGGGGAGAGTACACTACAACAACATAACAGACATACTCCCTGCCCGCAAGTAGCGCATAGTCTAGAGGGGGAGAAATACATTAATATAATGACAGATATGGACCTACGTGCTACGGGTCGGGAAGATTCCCCACAGAGCACTTCATTTCAATCATTTTAGAATTTTGGTGGGAATGTTTTAAGTGTGCCGTGCCCGTTCTGTAAAGCACAGACTGAAATCCTGCTGCCCTCCTGCCTCGTTCTCTGACTTTTCGATTCCCTCGGTCGTGATTGTAGTGACAAACTGGTCACTATCTGTATACGACTGGGCTCAGAGTCGGCCCTCTGACAGCCGACTAAGGCGCATGACCCAGAATCTGTGCTTGGCTGGATCCAGGCTGAGGCTGGGACAGCGGTGTCCGTACCGCGAGGCAGAGATACCTCCCTGGAATGGGAGCGAGGCGTTCTGCATTGCTGCAGAGTCTGGTGATAATACCTTACCTCAGGAGTAAAGGCTTCTAACGCATGTTCCCCAACCCAGATTCCGCTGCCGTTTCTGCCAACCGCCCACACGATCACATTTATGCTCACACTAGATGTATGAACGCACACATGTGGAAATCCATGTTGGAAAAAAAATGCCAGAGCATCAGCTGCAGAATTATCATTGTGTTCTTTTTCCAGATGCAATCCAGAAGTGAATTTTAACAGAGATAATCGACCCTACTGCTCTTGTAGCGGAGATATAGGTAAGAAAACCCTGCAATATGCGTGTGTGGCATTATTTCAGTTGACAATTAATTTTATTTCCTGTACGATGATTTTCTTTGAAGACATTTCACAGAGAGATGTCTTTTAACTCTTGTAGACTGCATTGGCCCTCCCAGGAATTGCCTTGAGAGTCTTTAATCTTCATGCACGTTTCTCCATTTTCTGCTTACTTTTTACGAATGCCTCATCCTTTAAGAGAAATGCAAAGGAAATCCAAATCCACATACAGTAGTGGGTCACGGTGGCGTGATCATTTTTGACTGGCATCTTTGGCTCCAGGGTGACCCCTCGCCCTGTGTAGAAATGTCCTTAAAATAGTGCACTAGACTGTATGGGGGAACTCAATCTCAGTCTCTCAGAGACAGGAAGATACAAGCTACCATTTTTTTTTTTATTTTCCCACAGACTGTAAATGATTCGTATTCTTTGCTCCACAGAACATCCGATGCAGTGCCCAATCAGCTGAAAAAGCTGAACAGACGTCATTAGTTCTGGTTGTAGGGGGTGAGGATGGGGAGAGGGAAAGAGAGGAAATGAGAGAGGGATAGACAGGGGGAAGCAGGCAGAGAAAGAGTGGGAAACAGCCAGTGAGAGAGGGAGGGAGAGAAGGAAAAGGACAGAAAGGGAGGGAGAGAGTGGAAGCGAGATGGAGAGGGAGGGAGATGGAGAGGGGGAGGGAGGTGGAGGAAGTAGGAGAAAGATGGAGGGAGGGAGAGAGATGAGGTGTGTGTGTGTGTGTGTGTGTGTGTGGGCAGAGCCGACTGCAGCTGCTTTTCTGAGCAGAGCCTCCATTAGAGCAGCTCTATTGATTTCTGATTCACACTGCAGCAACAGGGATGGAGTGCAGGAAAAAAGGCACGTCTCAGACACAGGAATGAACTGAAAGCAAATGCGAAGATGATAGCTAGATAAAACCAGGTTTTCTTTGTTTCCGACCCCAAATTATGCATAAGACCAAAGGACCTGGAGAGAAAAAAACAATGCCATCTTGCTTTACAGCTTTGAAAACAGAGGAAATCAATGATTTTTTATTTTAATGTTGTTTTAGACCCTTCAAGAAGCACTGCTTTTTGCAAGGTTCACCGCATCTAAATTCCAGTAGAGAACGAAAAATAATGCTCGGCGGGGATATAGTTAGGTGTAATTTAATTTTTCTTTTCCGGGGGCTGTTTTCTAAGCTCTGCCTGAGAAATGGTCGACTACATAAGGCAGGGTTATTGTTCATTTGCCGTTGCTAGTGTTCAGTGCTCCACAGACCTTCCAAAGTCCCTTTGCGGACTGTGCCTGAAGAGATAATTTTCGAAGCAAAATCGGTTCTTTCTCAGGCGGCTTTCCCGTGAAATGGAGTCCTTGAGTTGCTTTTTGGGGGTATCTTTTCTGGGATTCAGCTACCAGAGATGATCTGTCACATGGTTCAATGGAGCCCTGGTTATTTCGGGGCACCTGGACTGAAAAAGCCTCCCTCAAGGGCTCCATGGAGTGCAGTGCTTCTCACAACCTCAGCTCAGGCTGGCAGACTCACGGTGAGCAACAGAAAAGGAGAAGAAGGGAAGGAAAAAAAAAAAAAAAAGAACCATCCTGCACCATTGTATGTTTAGGGGGGGAAAGATGGTAATACCTTTTCAAAATGAAAGGCAGTAAGCCATTATTAGCAAGAGCTATATTGAGCATGCTTGCCAGACAAGCAGGAAAGCTCAGCTCTAGTTCCGCCTAGACATGTGCCTTGCCATTTTCATTTTAATCAGTCTGCTCAGGATGGCTGCTGATTCATTTTGCAGGGTGGCCCCCTGGGAGCCAAGGTGGAAGCCTGAAGCGAGCTGCTATTGCATCAGTGTAGCATACCCCATCAGAGAGGGAGAGCCAGGGAGGGAGAGGAAGGAAAGGGAGGGAGAGAGAGAGATGGGTGGGAGGGAGAGGGAGGGAGAGCTTGAGAGATTGGTGGAAGACAGAGAGGGAGAGAGAGAAAGGAGCAAGAGAAGAAACTATGGCATACCCACTTCCCAAATCAGCACCACTCTTAAAAAGGGGCTCCGTAAAACCCCGTCCATTAAATAAAACATAACGTGAGGAAAGAAACAGAGAAATCATTTCTATTTTCATCTCCCCCTCCCCCACAGGATCTGGGTGAGCCATTTTTTCTTCCTGATCGTTGCGTAAAATACAATCTATTTCTTTATTTACCTGATAACTAGTTGGGGTGGTATACCTGATTTAGCCGGAGACTTTGATTTGTGGGATTGACAACCTTATTATGCAGCGAGCTTATTATTGATATTATTCCGCTCTCGGTTGCCATGGCCACCTTGTGAGAGACATTCAATTTTCTCTCTTCCATCATCATTATCTACGAGGCCATCTGTTGTGGAAAATGAATTCAGCCTCATTTGCATGAGTGATAAGCAAATTTTTTTTTTTATCTATTTAACAGAAGGTCATATGCCGGGGATTTGGAGCTGGTGAAAAAAAAAAATGTGGAGGGGAAAAAAAAAGCATATCGAGAGGATGAGTGGGAATCCGTGCATTAGAGGTTGTATGTGGAAGTAAAACAGATCCCTTAGGCCTGCTAGCCTATCATACTGCATTTGTCATTCTAGTCGAAGCGACATTTTTTTTCCCCCCTAAGCTTCTGCACACTAAAGAGAGTGAGAGCTTGTCCCTGCAGCCCCCCGATTGAAGCCCCCTGATTTTTACTCAGTTTTGGTGGGTGATTTTCATTTTTTTTTTTTTTTAATCCCTGGACTGGGGGTTTCATTTCTATGTTCGTTGAAGGAAAAAAAAAAGCAGCCTTTTCTCTGTCTCGGTGGTAGGCTTCCTCCTCTTCATCCTTTCCAAGTTCTAGAAAAGCAGGGATCTCTTTCTGTCCGGGTAATGTGATGAAACGTAGCGAGGGAAAATGAACTTGTGTTTTACGTTTATCGAGGGTAGTTGTGGTGTCATGAGGGGTGCGTGGGTGAGTGTATGTGTGTGCGGGTGTGTGCATTTCTTTGCCGGGTGATTTGATTTGAGTCCAAAAGCTTCTGTTTTCCGGTTGTTCACCATTGTTGGCTAATTTTAACTTCTTTACCTAATCAGACTGGGTGGTTGAAATGTTTCTGGACAATTGTAGTCTTAGTAGGTAGCCGCAGACTGTCTTTAAAGCGTAACAAGCAATCATTGCATGCATTCAGTGTGATGTTGTTTATGAAAAACTTGCTGCATGAACGGTACTTGACTGATATGAAGAGGCTGAAACAAAAACTTCCCGGGGAAACTGCGGATTGCTTTACCTCACAGATAAATCGGAAAAAAGAAAATTGGCAAAAAGGCTGTGCAAGTAATCTGTTGTATATTAGAACCTGCATAGAACGTGACATTGGAGTGCATGATGCAAAGAAGAGATCTGACATTTTGAGCTAGAAAAAAACTTGAATAAAAGTTGGTTTTAATAGAGCCTAACACTTGCTGTTCATAATAATGGGGGAAGATATTTCATTCAACCGAAGATTCTATTTCGAACAATAATATTAAGCTTACCTTGTTAAAACCTCTTTTATGTACTTGGGCTTCATGAAGGTTCAGGATAACGTAATAAAGCTTCAAATAATACCAACCATGATTAAAAAGATTGGACATTCAGTGAACACTTTACATTTCATAGAAATTTAGCCAGAAACTATAGGTTATATATATACATATATAATCATAATTTTCAAAATGAGGAATTCAATGATTTTTCATGAAAATAAGTATTCTGTTCCTGAATATATTGGCCATATAACCCCCTCCCCCATATATATATATATATATATATATATATTTGTAGTATGATTGGGAGACATAGAGATAGACTATAGAGAATACTTTTAAACGTTCACCTCCTGAGGAGTCTCGTACCTAAAAAATGACTAGTAAATCGATTTATTTTTTAGGAACGACAGTGTTGTTATCATAAACTCAGAGGTTTTTAAAATCATAAATACCTTTTGGAAAATGAATAGACCACTGTATTTCTAAGAGTTTCCTATTTTCAAAGAGTTTGTGTCTGAATGTCTGGTTGTTTATTATGTCTTTGTAATATTGAAACCACATTGAGGACTGAAGTTCAGAAGATTAGAAGTTTCTTTTTTTCCAAATTGACCTGAGAGGGAATGACTTGATCAACTGTTCTAAATGAGTGAGTTCTAAATCACTTGATTAAAATGCACTTGAAAAATATCTTCAGAAGTATACATTACCTTTAAAAACAGCAGTAAGTCATTATGACCGCTCTATCTGAATGCTGATATTTTACATCTTGTACTTCCGGAAAGTCTTATTTCATCATCGGAAACTTTTAACTAAGTATATCGGTAAGGCAATACTTTTTCTTTTCATCAGCCAGATTTTATTCTGAGGCTAAGATTTTTTAGAAAAAAGTTGGATAGAAAGACTCATTTCACACCTCTGAAGTCGCACACGACAAGGCCTTAGTACTTCCATGTGGCTTGTTTAAGGTGGCGTGGGTTTTCTCCAAGAGATGCAGTCGAGGTATCCGGGGAAAGTGACACAGTGTCCGTGTTCCAAGATCTATCGTATAACATGTGTAGCGGCGTGCCTTTGGTGGAGAGAAGTCGGGCTTGGGGGTCAGAGGTCGTGGGTTCTAATCCCGCCTCCGCCACTTGTCGGCTGTGTGACTTCGGGCCAGTCGCTTCACTTCTCCGGGCCTCAGTTACCTCATCTGTAGAACGGGGATTGAGACGGTGAGCAACCCGATTACCTCGTATCTACCCCGGCGCTTAGAATAGTAAGCGCTTCACAAACGCCATCATTCTTCTTCTTCTTCTTTTTATTATTATTATCGATTATTTGGAGAAGCAGCGTGGCACAGTGGAAAGAGCCCGGGCTTGGGAGTCAGAGTTCATGGGTTCGAATCCCGGCTCCACCGCTTGCCAGCCGTGTGACTTCGGGCAAGTCGCTCAGCTTCTCTGGGCCTCAGTTACCTCATCTGCAAAATGGGGATTAAGACTGTGAGCCCCACGTGGGACGACCTGATCACCCCGTACCTCCCATAGCGCTTAGAACAGCGCTTCGCACATAGTAAGCGCTTAACAAATACCGCCATTTGGAGTCATTCGTCTGTCCCAGAGCTGATAAAGGAAAACATTCGACTTTTCAAAAGCCAAAGAGATAGCATGACTGATTCCCGACCCCCCCCCTCCTTTCAGGGCCCTCCCTCCCAAAGGAAAAAACAAAAGTTCATTAGCCAGCTTGGTTGGATTCTTCCTTGCCATCCTGACATTTGACCGCTGCTAATTCACTGATTAATCTCATTAACGTGATTATGGGAGGATTTGGAGTCGGCTGCCATTGTCCTGTGGACAGTGCTATTCTGCCAGGACCGTTTGGTACCTCGGTGAGTTTTGCTGTGATTTTTCCAAGGCCGGTGGAGTGAGCGTTGGGCATCACCAAGGTCCGGGCGCCTTTTCCCTTCAGCACCGGGAACTGTCCGCCGCTCCGAGCGATTTACTTTCACCAGTGACTGACTTCATCCTAGTTTACCGGCGGTGTGAAAAAATAGCTCACTTTCATCACCTGAATGATTCCCCTCATCGAGGGAAAAGCAAGGACAGCTCTCACCCCCCACAGTCGGACATTTGGAGGATGGCGCTAAGACAGATAGAAAACCCAACCGGTCCGCGATGTGGTAAAAGACATTTTAATTTCCCCCGTAATCCTACCCCTGCACGGTTGGGTCTCTCTCCTCTTCCTTGCTCTTTGGGGTTTGAGAAAACTCTGGACCCTTTTCCCCGGGGTTCTCTGGGGTTTAGGGAACCCCACGTAATCTCTGGGTCGAGTGCTAGTCAGATCTAGTTTTATTGGACGGGAAAGGAAGGGGAGCGACTTGCACTTTCCATTTAACTTCTTAGGGGAACTGGCAACTGGAATCACCGTAGTATTTTCAGGATATTTTCAACAGCTACCTCGTCACCATAAGCGGCTATTTCAGAGGGCGTTTCTTCAGATGGAAGTGAAAATGCAACAGTCTAGGCCCGGTACCCTGTGTGTCTGTCTGTGTTTGCGTGTGTTTATGTATGTGTGTGTTGTATGTTCCTTTTTAAGGACGCACATGTCTTCACAAGTACACACGTACCTGTTCCTGGATTGTGCGTCTGCACGGGCACTTGTACCGAATTGTCTTATTCCATATGGAATGCACGAGAGCAAAGAAAATAAAAGAATAATTCTTCTTCCCAATCTGATTTTGAATCTATCCTTGGAGTGATTTTAAGAAAATTTGGAAATGACGCAAGTCCTCATTCCTTGGTTTGAACTAGCATCATTTGCTTCCTCTCTTTCTCTTCTCTCTCTCTCTCTCTACGGTGCTCTGCACACAGTAGGCACTCAGTAAATACGATTGATCGATTGAGTTTTTTTCTGCTCCTCTAGGTCGATAACCGGAATCGATCTGCGCTGTTATCGAGTGCTTACTGTGTGCATAGAACTGTACTGAATGCTTGGGGGAGTGCAGTACGATAGAGTTGCTAGACATGATCCCTGCCTTCAAGGAGCTTAGAGTCTAGAGGGAGAGACAGACATTAAAGGAAATGACAGACAGGGAAAATTGGAGTATATGGCATATATTTGTACGTAAGTGTTAGGGGCTAGGAAATGGGTGCGTAATAAAAGGCTTAAGAGGGATAGGTACAAGTGCATGGGCTTATAGCTCTCGGTTCTTCTGCCTCTTTCCCTTGCTTACAGAGTTACCTTGGCATATCAGACAGAACACAGCACACCCCCCGCTTATCTCCTTCTTAAATTTGCACCTTCTCCATGTTCTCCCCAATTAAGTTCCCAGAATGCCGCAATCGAATCATTCCCTCAGCTGTCACTGCATCCCTGAACGTATTCGCATGCTACACAGTACTCATGAGGGTATGTCTGCTCCATTTATTGATTTTTTTGACAGCGTTGTAATCATTTTTCTACTTGCCTCTCCCGTTAGAGCGAAAGCTACCTGAAGGCAGTGAACGTTCCGATTTGTCATTCTGTATTTCCCATGTGCCTCGTGCAGTGTATCCCATTAAATGACAGAAGTGTTATCACCAAGCCTACTGCAATCATTGGAGACCTAGAGCTTGATAAGAGCTTTTATGGAGCTAATTCTCACCAAGAACCTAAAATACAAATGAATAATGTATAATTTAATATATCCTAAATGTATACATTAATATTATTTATATCAGTTTTTGGGATAGTACACCAAATTGGTTAATATTTGAGTAGCGTTCACCCAAATTTTTAATATCCCCAAAATATTATCCCCCCCCCCATTATATAAGTAGAATCTTTTACCTTTTTTTCTGTTGTAAAACGTGAACCATGAGCTGCAACCATCAGAGTAAATCTCTGCTAGTGTTTCTCTGTAATTTAAGGTGATACATTTGAATTGCTAATGAGTTGGTTGGATACATTATCTCTGAGTATAAGAGGGGTTGGATGAATTCAAGGATGAGTACCCCATAATAGAGTACAAGGCCGGAAGATAGGAATGGAGAGATAAAAGTTAGGGAAGGTACAGGATGGATTCGGAGGAGCGCTATTACCTAATGGAAAGAGCAAACGACTGAGAGTCGGAAGACCTGGGTTCTAATCCTGGCGCTGCCCCTTGCCTGCCATATGACAGTGGGCAACTCGTTTACCTTTTCTGTGCCTCAGTTTCATCATCAGTAAAGTGGAGATTAGATACCTTTTCTCCATCCCCTTTATTTGAACCCCAAGTGGGGCCAGGTCTGTGTCTGACCTGATTAACTTGTATCTACCCCAGCACTCAGCACAGGCGCGACACTCGACACGTAGTAAGCATTTAACAAATACCGTTATTATCATTATTATTATTGTCATTATTAGTGGTTTTATGATAGGCTGATGTCAAAGAAAGCAATCCTAATGTGGTGCCTCTTATCCTAATATGACTGGTAGTCCTGGGATGAATCACCTCCTAATAGCATTTAATAATATCCTGATTTTATAAAGCACTTTGATTCCAAGAGCAGGAAGCATAACCTAGTGGAAAGAGCACGGGCCTAGGAGTCAGAAGACCTGAGTTCTAATTCCTGCTCCACCACTCGTCCCCTGTGTGAACTTGGGCAAGTCCCTAAACTTGTCCATGCCTCAGTTCCCTCATCTGCATAATGTAAGACTGTGAGCCCTATGTGGGACAGGGACCGTGTCCAACCCGATTAACTTGTATCTACCGTAGCCCTTAGAACGGTATAGTATAGTAAGCACTTAACAAAGACCATAAAAAAAGTAAAAAAAAAAATCTGATTCTCTTGTATCAACCTCAGCACTCAATTCAGTGCTTGGCAGATAGTAAGCGCTTAACAAATACCATTTTAAAATAACAATGCTTAGATCCCTTTTGCCTTCCCAACCTCGGAGAAACAGCTCGACTTAGTACGAAGAGCCTACTGGCCTGGGAGTTTGGGGACGTGAGTTCTCAACCTGATATCACCACTAGCTTGCTGTGCAACCAACTTCTCTGTGCCACAGTACCTCATCAATAAATTGGAGATTCAATACTTGTTCTCCCTTCAAATGTCTGTGTGAGCCCCATGTGGGACAGGAACTGTTTTTGACCTGACTAATCTGTTCCTACTCCAGTACTTAGTACAGTGCTTGGCAAATAATAAACGTTTAACAAATACTCCTATTATTGTTAGTCATAGAAGTATCCCTTTGAGATAGGGAATATCGCGTATTATCATCCCCATTGCTCATATGGGAGAATCGAAGCATGGGACCGTTGAATGACTTGCCCAAGGTCACGCAGCAGTCCGGAGGCATAGCTTGAACTAGAATTAGGATCCTCAAGCTCTTAGGACCATAGTCTTACCACTATATCAGGCTGCCTCCTCTGTTCATGTCAAATATGTTGACATTAATTTCATGGATGGTGATTTTTACATATTATGAGAAAGACCAATTGAAACCACTTCCAACGAGCCCAGTAATTGTTGGTTTGAATGGATGATAATAATAATCATCATCATGATAATTGTGGTATTTGTTAAGCTCTTACTATGTGCCAAGCACTGTTCTAGGTGCTGGGGTAGACACAAGGTAACTACGTCGGACACAGTCTTTGTCCCAAATGGAGTTCACAGTCTTGAGCCCCATTTTACAGATGAGGTCATTTAGGCACAGAGTAATTAAGTACCTTGCCCGAGTCGCACAGCAGACGTGTGGCAGAGCCGGGATTAGAACCCACATCCTTTGACGCCCAGGCTCTTTCCATTAGGCCATGATTACTGCCGGTTTGCTTAATTGATTTCTTATATTTTTTCCTTTGATTTTCATATCAGTTATTTAATTCCCTTTGATTTGAGAAGGACCTTTGCTAAATCATTTTTAAATGGAAAAAAAAAAGTGTGATATTTTTGCTGGGCCCCAGTCAGGAAGAGAAGGGGAGAGGAGCATATGAAAGTGCAGACAATGGTTCAGAGCATATAAAATCTCCCTGTAAGATTGTTATTTAGAGTAGGGTCACGGATACTTGGACGATATTACTTTGCCTTCATTATTATCATTAATAATAATGATAACATTTG
Source organism: Ornithorhynchus anatinus (assembly GCF_004115215.2). Lineage (NCBI taxonomy): Eukaryota > Metazoa > Chordata > Mammalia > Monotremata > Ornithorhynchidae > Ornithorhynchus > Ornithorhynchus anatinus. The sequence goes on from NC_041749.1 coordinate 4,748,393, forward strand.
TTAAGCTCTTACTATGTGCCAGATATATGGGCAGATCCTCCCTAGATGCAAAATAATCGGATTGGACACAGTCCCTTCCACATGGGGCCAAGAGTCTAATTAGGAGAAGAACAGGTATTAAATCTCCATTTTACATATGAGGAAACTGAGGCCCGGGGAAGTCAACTTGCCCAAGGACATCCGGCAGAGCCAGCTTTAGAACCCTGGTTCTCTGATTCCCAGGCCTATGCCCCTTCCACTAGACGACGCTGCTTCCTTGAGAAATTTCCTGGAAAAAAAATAAGAAGAATTCTCCTTATGGTTCAAAGATATCCTGAAGCTAGCCATGCAGCCCTAGCGATGAGGAGAATAAGCTCTGCAGACAGATGTTCTTGCGGTTTTCGGTAGGTTTGGGAAAATTCTCTCCCTTCTCCCTCAAGCCCTTTCCATTTTCCCCTCTCGAACTGTCTGCCTATTGAGGGCTAAAGGCGAATGTCATAGCTATATAGTTCAAGGAGAACGCAAAGCAGAGATAGGCGGTTTGCTCTTTTGGGGACAGAAGATGTAGCTGTGCCTTTTGCCTTCCATAAATCTCCTGGGGCCCAGCTGGGCCCCTCCTCTCTCCCAAAGACACTCTCACATACTTCCTGCATTCAGGGATTCAGTTGCAGCTGTAACTAGCAACTGCTGGGAATAATACTCACTGTAGTATTTGTACGTAATTACTAAATGCCAAACACTACCCTAAGCGCCGAGATGGAAGACGATCAGGTCCGACGCACAGCTCTGTCCCACGTAGGGCTCGCAGTCAATGGGGGAGTGAGGACAGGTATTGAGTTCCCGTATCACAGAAGAGGAAACCGAGGCACAGAGAAATCTAGCGACTTGACCAAGGTCACAAGGCAGGCGAGTGGCCGAGCTGGGTGTTGCCAGGTTAAGAACGAGATTCTGGCAGAGAGTGTGGGAAGGAAGATCAGGGAGGCTGTTTTCTCTGAAGTTCCAGTGTACGGGGACATCTAGAATTTCAAGGTGAGATTTAATGCGGATACGAAATAGAGGACATTTAAAAAAGCAAAAGCTAGAGGTCAGTAATTTTCAACCTGACCCTGCTTTCTCACAAAGAGATAATAAAGAGTAAATGTGTTTTTTTCCTCTATGAAAAAATGTTCATTAGGGATTAATGCTAGTCTGTCTCCCTGCCTCTACCTAGCCGGTCTCCCTCTCCATGACACTCCAAGTGCCTTTCTGCTTCTCTGCCCGTATCTCTGTTTCCGTTCGCGTTTCTCTCAGGGTTTCTCTCTGTCAGCTTCTTTGCTGCCCTTTCTTATCCTTTGGTCTTGCTGTTCCGTTCTCTCTTTCTTTAACGTATACACTCTCTCTCTCCCTCAGTCTCTCTTTTCCTGCCTACCTGTCTTTTAACTTCCTGTCTGCCTCTTTCTGTTAGTATGTCTGCCTTTCTTTGTCTTCCTCCCTCTCCCTACTCTCTCTGTCTGACTCTCTTTGTGTCTCAGCTTCTCTCTGCCTGTCTTCCTCTGCCTGCCTATCTCCCTGCCTTTGTCAATCTGTCTACCTCTCTGTCTGCCTCTCTCTGCTGGCTGTCTTGCTGTCTTTCTGTTTCTCTGCCTCTTTCTGTCTGGCCCATTGCTCTGTCTGTGGTGCAAGCTCTCTCTCTCTCTCTCTCTGTGTCTCTCTCTCTTTCTCTCTGTCTCAGTCTCTCTGTCTCCCTCTCTCCCCTCCCTTCCCCCCCCTTCTCTCTTCCGCTCCCTCTCTTCTCCTCCATCTCCCCCTCACTCTGCTTCTTTCTCCATCTCACCTCTCTCCCCCTCCCTTCCTCACTTCCCTTCATCTCTCTCTTTCTCCCCGTCTCTTCTCTCTCCCTCTCCCTTCCTCACATTCTCTCTCTCCCTCCCTCCCTCCCTCATCCTCTCTTGCTCTTTCTCCCTCTTTTTCCTTTGTCCCTCTCCCTCTATCAATCTCCCCTTCTTTCTACCCCGACTCCCTCCCCTCCCTTTTCTCTGTCTCCCCACTCTCTTTCCCTTTCTCCTTCCCATTATCTCCTCCTCTTTCTCTGTCTCTCTCCCCTTCCCTCACATACTCTCTCTCTCCCTCTTCCTCTAGCTTTCACCTTTTCACCCTTCTCACCCTCTGCTCTCTCTCTCTCCCTTTTGCTCCTCTCACTCTCTCTGATCAGAGCACATTTTTATTCTGCCTTTCTGTCTCCCCTTCTCATTCTCCCTCCCTCTCTGTCTCTGTTACATACCTGCATTGTTCAAGCACACACAATGATTTTCTTAAGTAAGCTTCCAAAATGAGACTGCCTTCGAATTTGACATCCTAATGTACCCTTAGAGAACCAGTAGAAATCATCAGAGATGTCAGAAAAAATTAAAGAGAGTACACAGTGTTGTTAAACCAAAAGGAAAATAAAATACCTTTTCAACGGATTTGGGTAATACTGATTTTAGCAAGGAGGTCTTTAAGATTCTTCTATGTCTTTTATTTATTTTTCTCAACACAGAGATTATTAGAAAATGTTTGGGGGTCGTGGGGGAGGAGGCGGTGAAGATCCAGTGTTGGGATTCAGGGAGCAGCTTTGTTGATTTGAGACTTGCATCTGGTCTCAACATGTGTGGCGTCAAACTCACCTTTAGCCAGGTTTCTTCAGAGGTGTGGAAGAAGGGGTTCTGGGTGAGTCGGCTCCACCGCTTGTCTGCTGTGTGACCTTGGCCAAGTCACTTTGCTTCTCTGGGCCTCGGTTCCCTCATCTGTAAAAGGGAGATTGAGACCGTGAGCCCCATGTGGGACAGGGACCGTGTCCAAACCCGTCTGCTTGTATCCACCCCAGCGCCTAGTACAGTGCCCGGCACATAGTAAGTGCTTAACAAATACCACCATTATTATTATTCTGGGTTAGTCCTCTCTGCTCAAACGGGAGTCGGTACCGTCTTCTAAGCTGCAGTGGTTTATCAACAGAAGTACTCCTGGCTGAGAGAATCCCTAAAGGCAAACAAAACAAAACAAAAAAACCCAGACTGGAGAAAGTAGGAGTATTAGAATGAATGCAAGAGGAATGAATAAGGGAACCCAAAGTATCTGCCTGGGCATTTCTCCCTGTTGCTCTAGGGTCTGTGCAGGGAGAAATAGTTTGTTCAGGGGGTTTTATCTCGAGAACCACCGGCTGATATATTGAAAGGTTCGCTGTTTTTTAAGAAAAATATCGGGTCAGATTTCCGGGGCTCCTTGGAACCCTCACGTTCTAGATTATTGTCCCGACGCTCCAATCGGAACCCGCCTGCTCTCAACGAGCCCATTAAGTAATAGTCTTTGGGTTTGTTGGTTTTTTTTCTCCCATCCTATCGTATCCCAAGCCGTCAGGGACCTTTGGTTTTAATCTGGTTACGGACTTTAGAGGTCCTCTGAATATACTGTCTGTTCGAGGTGCCGGATGGAATAATGAAGCCCTTCAGAATCCACTGGGCCTCAGTATTACCATCACATATTTTTGCATCCTGGTTGGTAGTTGAAAAAGATCTCCCGGTGTTTTAGAGGCCAGTTGGGGGTGGGGGGGGGAGGAAGGGGAGGTGCCATTATGATTTAATGGAACCTTTCCCGAGAGCAAGTGTTATCACGGAGAGATCTGATTGAGAGAGAGGAGCGTTGGGAGTTTTGACGGCGTTAACTGCCGTCCGTCACAGAAATCAGTGTACGTCCCTCCCCAAAATGCGAGTAATGATAACCTTGTATCGGTGCCTTTGTGTTTTTGAGCTCTTATTTGGTTAGCTGTATTCAGATCAAAGTTTGACTCCATTTCATCTCCCCGAGCGTGGAGAGGTGGGTACGTTTCCAGCGGAGTAAACGTAATCCTGGCCGGAGTCTGCAAGTGGACCATCTCTTTTGTTTTAAAATAAACTGATAAAAAACAATCCAGGGTGAAAACGAATCCACTCTAGTGGAGTTGGCATTCTGAAAGACGTTTCAAGAATCGGTTGGCGTTAACTCTTGAGGAACTGCTCTCTCTCTGGAAGGGGCAGAGGGGCTAGAGGGGATTCGGGAGATGCGAAACGTACCAGGTCGTAGGCTCCGAGGAACGGTGCGAGGTTTCTCTCGCCACACCGCGATGCTACCACTGCGCCTTTGATAGAGGAGGTATTTTTTCGCTAGATCGCCCACTCGGCAGCCGGCGCAGGCTGCCTGTGGTATTTACGGTTCCCATCTATTACATTGAATACAGCACTGCACATGATACACATTCTGCTCTAGAGATTTAGGGGCCTGTGGGTACAATGTAGAAGCATACAGCGTACATCCCCAATCTTGTCTGCCTGCACCGCCAGCCTAATAAACGGGAGGGTTAGAAATGACCGGTGTCATCTCGGCCTCCAGCTCCAGAGAGATCTAGCTATGTGGTGAAGCGAACCCGCCCTTTTGGATTTGGCGAAGGCAACGTTCTGTGTGGCTTTAAAGGATGAAGGCCGAGATAGGGTAAGTCAGTCGGCGATATGCTACCGATGTGATTCTGCTGCAGTAATGTGGTCTCTGAGGGAACTTGGGCTTGGTGTAAACGACCCAGCCTGTCTTTCTGTTTCCCATCGCCTGTCTGTCTGCTGCCCTTAATGGAGTCGCTACTTGATCCTAAACTCCAGCCCGGCACGCCTGGCCCCCGTTCCTGCCGTTTAGCAGTGTCAACTTATTAATTTCTCTCTTCGACTTCAGGCCCGTGGGTTTCCTGTCTAAAAGCATTATGACTTTTGTCCATGTGGCAAAATAATTAGCATACAGATGAGGAGGGGATCCTGTCTCTTAGCCTCGCTACACCGACAAGATGTGCAGGGCAAAGTTGATTGGATGAATGGAGAGAGAGCATAGGGTGGGAGGTGGAAGGGGGGGGAGAAGGCGTGCAAGAGCATTAGAAGAGTTTGGTATCGTGGAGCAGGTTTGTAAATTTTCCGGGCGAATCTCTTAAGATGGAAGGCAAGGAGGCTGGTGCTGAAACGTTTGCTTGGCAGACAGGGGCCTAGCCTAGCTTGGAGGTGCAAAATTGGATTGCATGCGGAGATAATTCGTTTGGACGACTTTGTTTTGCCGTTCCTCACCTTGCTCTTGGCGATTTCCCGCAAGGTAAATATGCCCCATCCCTTTCCCGGGGTTCTCCCGAACAGTTCACGGCTCTTCGCAAAGTGGAGCAAAGTTCAACTCTTTTGGTCAGTAACAAAAGAATAGCTATTTTCTGCCCGTCGGGGATGGCTGCTTGACACGTTTTTCCGTGCATGTGTCCGGAGTTAAAATTAACTGTTTAGGGATTATTGTTTTCAGAAATGGGAAGCAGCCATTATTAAATGGGTTTAATGAATATTTGCTGGGAAGGGGGGATCCAGACCTGGAAAATTAGCACGTCTCATTGCGATTAAAGGCCAGAAGGTAGTGGGTTTTGATGGGTACAGGCTTTTTTTTTTTTTTTTTTTTTCCCTGGGCTGGAAGACGGTTTTGAGCTAATTTAACAGTCATCTCACTGGTGATTGTCAGAACCAACCTGAAGTTCTTATTGATCTGGAAAATCTGCGGAATGGACGTAAAAACAAACGGGTACTGTCTCTTGAAATAAAGGGATTTGATAAGAGGAAAAGCATGTTTAATGAGCTAGGATTCTAAAACCGGTGTTTAAATTGCACGAAACCTTGGTAAATGCCATACTGGTGTTTTGTCACTCAGTGACAGTGACACACATTTCTTATATAATTCCTTTCTGTACGTTCTTCACTGTGGATGCCTGCATTTTTAGGTGAATCTATTTCCCTGTCTGAAAGTCATTAATATTTAAATCATTTAAAATGTGAAAAAAATTAATGATTCTTAATCTCCTTAAAAATGGAGATTTTCTTTTTAACTGACCTAATTTTAACTGCTGTTAAGGTTGAGGTTAAGTAGAAATGATTATCCTTTAATTGTCTTTTCTAGTTTTCTGACTATTGCCTATCACTTAATAAATGACTTGCTTTCATTTTGAGGATGTTTTTCTCAAACTGTTTCACTTCAATGGGGTGGGTTTTTTTTGTTTTTTGTTTTTTTGCTTTTAAAGAACAACTAGAAATTTTGGAAAGGCAATACAACTTTTTTTTTTTTTCCTTTCGAGCATTGTCCTCCTTTGGAAGATGCTATGTTTACAAAAGGGAAAAGAAGGAAATCAAATCTTCAGCACAAGTTAAAGCTCAAACCTATAATGCTGCAATAAGCAATTAACCCTTCATGCTAAGTAGCTTGGACCGTCTCCTGATGATTCCTTAACCTCTTTAAGTTTCTGATTGTTAATGTTGTTTGGCTTTAGGAACGAGTGGCTTTTGGCTTCCTTTCTGTAAATCTTTTGAAAATAAAGGCTGCCCATATTAAATGTTCAAAATATGTTGGAAAACATGAGGGAAAAATGTTTGGGTTTTAGATTTTCCAGACCAAGTGCAGATAAAAATCAACTGTTTGGATGGATTTGCAGGATCTCCTACTTATCTGGAGATGAACAGTATTTGGATATTTTTGTCAATATATTCCTTTTTCAGCAACTGAATCAAAAGCTTAAATCATTCAAAATTGAAAAGGCAAATGCAGCCATACTTTAAGGACTTCTGAAACTTACTTTAAGGCTGTAATTTACTTTCTTCATAGTTTATGACTTTCTTGAAAGGTAAATAAATGTTCAATATTTGCAGGGGACCATGAAAGCAGCCACTTAACAAAAGAAGGTAAATGCTTAAGGGAGCCCCATCTATAATTCTTGCCTTGTTCTTGGCTGCTTTACAGAATGCAATTCGTGGCTTTTATAAACAGGCCAAAATTATGTCATATTAGTTGACAGGATTACTTTATACCACTATCAGTCATTGTACTATAGACTTGAGCTATGTTTGCATTCACAAACAATTCAAGGTTTTGTCAATGTGTATCTTACTGTTCTCATGTAAGATATAGTTTGAAGATCTATATATTATATATATATATATATATAGATCTAGCTGTATAAACATACACACGCATTTATACTTGGTTTCATTTGAAATTTTGAATGAAAAGTTTTCATTATAATAGCAATCTTCAAAATAAGAAACCAGTAAGCCTAATAAACCCAAACCCCCTTTGCTCCCTCCCCGGCAAAATTCCCAAACAAATTGTCCATCCCCAAATTTTCACTTCGCCAGGTTAATGGAGAAAAAAGTGGTAAAGTGCTTATCTTCTACTGTGGAGTCTGTACGCTACCCGCATACAAATGAGAAGAAATTGCAATACTGCTGTGGTGTTTACATCAGTCAGAAAATCCACAAGTTCTGATGTAAATGGGTGTCTTTTTAAGACTATCACTTGACCTTATTTTCCTTTGAAATTTAATTCTGTGGTGCATTCCTCCACTCATAGAGTGTGTTGTATCTAGTGTTTTGGAGTCTTCTGTGTGCGTGTGTGAGTGTGTGTGCGATTGTCATATCGAGACGCACGAGTAGTGTGTGCAGTCATTTTCGAGCAGAACCACCAGGTGAATATATGCATTAGCTGTGTGAGTGTCAAATATACGGCATTTACGAAACCTCAATAATAGAGTTCATTGAAACTTCATGGCTCTTAATTATTGCATCGCACAGAAGTAAGACAGCTTAAGACACCGTTAAATTTGCCCTAAATAGAATTGCCCCCAAATTTTGGACACTGCCAGAATTCTCAGGTGTTGCGGTCAATCGATTGAAGCATTCCCCAGATTAATAATTCACCTGGAAAAATCCTTTCAGCGCGTTGTCAGAGATTTTCATGATCTAATTTCTACTGCACCATGCTTCGACTCGAAGCATCCTGGAAAAATCTCACCCAGGGAACCAGAGCGACCCGTTTTAATGACTCCGAACTGAGCCAAGATTTGGCTTTCTGTGCCCGTCCAAGGGCTCAAGAGGTGGTCCACAGAAGTCTCGAGCAGTTCGTAGAGGTTGACTTCCCTAACGGCACCTTAGATTGCTTATGAATGCCTTGTCTCATCCGAAGCGTCCTGTGAGGGCAGAGCACCTGACCCCACGGAAGGGTGATAGCCATCCTTGCTGTGGAACCCATCGAGGCTGCAGGGCATCAAATCCCGTCTGCCGTGGAATTCTCCCATCGATCGTGAGGGTTCAGAAATCAATGCTGCATCTGCTGGTTGACGAGTGAGTCCTCTGGAACTCCCCCTTGCCTAATGCATCTGGGCAAGTGGCTTCAGAAACCAGTTTCCTTCAGGATAAATTGAATACGTCTTGAGGGGGAGGCATAGGCAAATTGATTAAGCGCTCTGCACCAAGATAGCTCATCAACATCTGTAAGGTCCAGACTTCCAACAGCCTTTCCATTGGAAGCTGATTTAGTTTTTTGAAATCTTCCAAGCCTACACAACTCATGTCTCATGCCAGCATGGCATTTTTTAATTAGGAAGCTGATTAGAAAGGGCATGGTATACCGCGGTTGTAGGTTCATTTGGCATCCATACAGCTGTCTGGTGTCTGAGTCCTAGAGAAAGGTTTTTCCTCTCCAGTTGGTCGGGGGAGAAAAGGAATCTGGGTAAGGTCAGAGGATGATGGAAAAAAAGCACACCAAACAACCCAAAAAACACCCAGTCTGATCCTGGCCCCGGTGGCCTTCATGTTCTTCATTCCGTAGCCTTTTTGTTTGTGTGAACTTTTTAGCGTTTAACGTGGTTCCACCACTTCTTTGCAGCAGTCTTGGAAGGCGGGATGTAGAAATGACCATTTAGCTTTTAAAAACAATATGTACCATAATACGCCTCGTGTAGAAGGGGGGAGTTAGGAAACTAGGATTGTGTGGGCTTCGGTGAGCCCAATCCTGAATCTCTGAGAGATTCTATCCGGCCCCATCTATAATACACTTAGAGGGCAGGGAACGTGGATTCTAAGAAAAGTCTTTTTGTCATTTATCTCTCAGGAGTGACTAGTTTGATTTTTTTTTTTTTTCAAGGGGAAATCCCCCTCTCTGTTGCCTTTGGCTAGTACAGGAGCATGAGAATCAAATTTTCTGCCGAACTGCAGCATTCCTTCTTCTGATGTGGTGTGAGGGAATAACATGTTCTGACACGGAACCTTCCCATCTTTCCTGTTAAGAACATGTTAGGCACATGTTATGCTGAAGTCTGGCAATGGTAAAGAACAGGAAAAGGAAGCGCTTGGCTCTGAGTCTCCACATGTTCCCCCAGGGACCACCATGGGTCTTCTCAGGCCTCTTTACCCTGGTTGCTATCAGGAGCTACATACGTTCTTTGTCCTTTTTCTGACCCTACAGTCGGGGGATAATGAGGTTTGGGAATATTCTGAGATTTCGAATGGCTTTCGATGGGCAGTGTCCTCAAACGGGTGGCCAGTCCAAGCGTTTCCCCAAATCCGTCATCACCCGAAGGAGTAAAGACCGGATGTTGGGGGTTGAGGGCTGTCTCGGGCTTGAAGCTGTGTCTGCTCCCAGGCTATATATAAAATGTTGTTGTTGCTCTTGCCGCCGCTGCCAGTACACTTCCAGGATGGCGACAGAGGATTAGCATAATGGGAAAATGCTGAGACCGTCTGAACCAGCCCTTACCCACTTGTGGAAAATCAATCCAAATCAGGATAGACAGGGGCACTGCTTTGGCGGGGGGAAGGAAAAAAAAAAGATGTCGATACGTGCTTGCCCAGCCTAAGGTTGAGGGAGATGTAAAATTTTGCCCGGCCAGGGTCAGGCTGCACTTTGGACAGGCTACGGTTAACCCTCCTCCTTGTGAACTGATCTGGCCCTTCTTGGGCTCCGGGCAGATGGGGCATACAGGCGTGCAGAAGGACAGATGGGCAGACAGACAGACAGACGGGTGGGTGGAGAGACAGATGGGCAGGCCCCGAGATAGGCAGGAGGCGGATTTGCGGACGGACAGGAAGGGGGGCAGAAGGGATGGGTGGTGGGGGGTAAGGGGGCAACAACCGGAATCACAGGCAGAGAGGGAGACGGGAAGGCAGGTGGGCTAAGATGGGCCCAGCTCCTCCTCGATCACCTGCGTCCTCAGACTGGGACAGAAACAGTATCGCCAAGTTGCAGACAGTTAAACGGGGCGGTAGAATCGGGCTTCCGGCCACTCTTCATTGGCCAGGTGAAACCTAAAAAGGAGGAGGAGAAGATTCAAATTAGAAAACTTCCACGCACCGCAGGGTTTCAGATGAAGAAACGGTTCATTGGCCTCGAGTCGGACCCGCCTGTTCCTACCTGGCCATTCTAGAATGAAAAGAATTTGAAGATTAAAGCCAGCGAGGAAGACATTTAGTTATGGTCAGGGTATTATTTTATAGTTGGTTTCAGTCTGGAAATTGGGTGGGGAGTCTGATGGTGTTATGGAATAGCCACTCCTTGGCTGGAAAGATGGAAATGGGTCATTTGAGGAAGAGGAATTGATTCAAGTCGGACCCTGGTCCCCTGTAGGGAGAAAGAAATCTCTGACCGGCCAAGATCCAGATTTCGAATTCAACTCTTCAATCCCCCATTTTTTAGGATTCAACTCTTCATTCCCCCATTGTTTCAAATGCCCCAAGCTGAAGGTCTAATGATATGTCATTCTTTATTTCTTATTGTCTATTATCTGATATCTTCTGAGCTTTTTCATGACCCTGATCATAAAATTTGAGTAGTTTCATTAGCAGAAACATTTCTGTCTAATAAACTGTTGCTGTGATTCTGTAAAGTCAAAAACACTGCTTCGCCCTTCGGGACTTCTAACCCTCATGGAAGCCAAGCTCACTGTGCTCTCTTCCCCGGGGAAAATTTAATGCACCTGTTTACAAATCACCACCTGTTCATCTAGTCTGAGGATTAATGATCAACAACGCTACGGGTTCAAAAGTGTTCGGCCATTTGGGTACTCGGCCCGCTGGACGGGCTCAAACGATCTTTTCTCGACTACGTTTGTGATATGTGTCGGATGTCTCATTCATTCAGTCGTATCTGTTGAGCGCTTACTCTGTGCAGAGCACTGGACTGAGCACCAGGGAGAGTACGGCACAACAATGAACAGACAGAATCCCTGCCCACTGCGAGCTTACGTCTATCACAACTAAGTAAAAGGCTGCAATGAAATTAAGCCTATGTATGGCTGGGACCTACATTTTAAGTCTCATGCCCCAAATAAGAGCTCAGTTATATATTCAGTACAGTTTGAAACTTCAATATAATGGGGATGCTTGCACATTTTTGTCGGTGAAGGTTTGTTTTCTTCAAGGATAATGATGGGCCACCTATTACAGTCGTTAGGTTATTTTTTCTGCTGTAATGAAATTCTTAACGTGGGCCATATTTTGTCGTATTGGGATTTTATCTGATATAATGCATTTGACAGTTTGCATTTTCACAAGCTTTACAAACAGGAACCTAATCCCTTCCCCCTCCCCCGATTACCTTGCTTAGGTAAATACCATCTCTAGCCATTTGAATCAATTTGGGAATAGGAGTTCACTGGCTTTGAGTTCATATAGATAATGATCTGCCAGGCAAAAGTCAAAATAGATGCCTCCCCGGCCCCCCAGCCTTCGGTAGCTAGTCTATAGAATATTTATGTAGGACTCCACCATCCTTTTCTAAATGATATTTTTGGAGCTGTATCAGCCAACGAGTTGAGGATGAGTGATCCTCGTAGAACGTTTTACCCAGCGTATGTGCTTAAGGGAATTTAATGATGGGGTCTTTGCTCCTGTCCCTTTCTGGAGGTGTCAGGATAACTATTTCAGGCTCCATTCCCTTCAACTGACAGGGCAGTCTATAGAAAGGAAATTCAGATTGTATCCCAAGCCCATTTGGGCTGAACCAAAGCTTCCTTGTTAATCACTCTGAAGCTGAGGTTGCTGGCCTGGAGCTGTTAATTGCCCTGAAGAAAACTCCCAAAGCCAGAGCCGAGGGAGCTTGATACAGGCCATTCAGTGTGGCCCGACTGTAGCCATCTAGTGTGGCCTAGTGGCTAGAGTATGGGCCTGGGAGTCGGAAGGACCTGGGTTCTGATCCGGACTCTGCCACCTGTCTGCTGGGTGACGGTGGGCAAGTCAGTCTTTCTTCTCTTTGCCTCGTTATCTCATCTGTAAAATGGGGATTAAGACTGTGAGCCCATGTGGGACAGAGACCGTGTTCAACCTGATTACTTTGTATCTACTCCAGTGCTTAGATCAATGTTTGGCACATAAGAAGAGCTTAAGAAGTACCACTGTTATTATTATTACATTATTATGCTGTTTAAGCCGGGACGTACTATGGTCCTCTCCCGGTGGAAACACTCAGTCAATCAGGAGTATTTACTCAGCACTTACTATGCAGGACACTGTACTTAGCATTTGGAAGAGTATGATACAGCAGAGTTGTTAGACTTGTTTCCTGCCCACAAGGACCTAAGAGGGTAGAAGGGGATTCAGAAGTTAAAATAAATCATGGATATGCACATATAAGTGCCGTGGGGCTGAGTGTAGATATCAAGTGCTTAAAGGTTACAAATCCAAGTACTTAGGTGACATAGAAAGGAGGGAGACTTATATACCATGCTCTCCCAAGCGCTTAGTATAGTACTTGGCACACAGAAACCGCTCAATAAATACGTTTGAATGAATGATCGAATAGGGGAAATGAGGGGTTTAGTCAGGGAAGGCATCTTGGAGGAAATGTAGTTTCAATAAATGTCATTGATTGAGTCACCCAAGATGGAATGAGAAGCAATAAAGTCCAGAAGCGCAGCTCATAAATATCAAAGCAACATACGTAACGGGCACTTTACTCTCCCAGGAACTTAGTACAGTCTCTTTGAACACAATAAGAGCTCAGTAAATATCATTGATGGATTGACTATGGAATCACCAGCAACAAGGTAATAATAATATTGGTATTTGTTAAGCGCTTACTATGTGCAGAGCACTGTTCTAAGCGCTGGAGTAGATACAAGGTCATCTACAGGTTGTCCCACGTGAGCCTCACAGTTAATCCCCATTTTACAGATGAGGTCACCGAGGCACAGAGAAGTGAAGTGACTTGCCCAAGGTCACACAGCTGACAAGTGGCAGAACCGGGATTCGAACCCTCGATCTCTGACTCCCAAGCCCAGGCTCTTTCCACTGAACCATGCTGCTTCTCTGAGGTCCAGAAATACAGTTTGTAAATATCAAAAGCAAACTACACAACCAACGGCTTCACTGGGAAAGATATTTGAGAAGAACGTAAGAGAGCAGGAAGAATGTAAGAGAGCAGGATACCTGAGCGGTTGAAATTAGGCGAGTTCTAGGGTGGGCTACGACGACTGAGAAATATTTCACGATGTCGTGAAACACAACTTTAGGTGCTACAACATAGCAGTGTGTTGTTGGCCAAAGGACAGTATCGGACAAATGAGCCTGTATTGCAACCTGAAGATTCAGAAGGTTTGTGAAACTATGAGCAAGAATTCAAAACAGTGCAAATCACTAAAAATAACAACTGCAGTGATACAAGAATCATTTTTAAGGGATTTAATCGACCAGGTATTTTTATTATTTGACTTGGATTTTAAGGACAGAAAGAGGCTCCCTGTGGGCAGTGAGTGTGTCTACCAACCCTACTGTATTGTACTCTCCCAGGTGCTTAGTAAGTGTGCTCAATAAATAGGATTGATTACTGGAATGCTATTCATAAGTAGAGTGATTTCAGCCTTCATCTGCTAGATCGTCAGGGAAATTCCCTAATGTTGTATCAGAGAAGGAGAGAAAAGTTGTTCACGGACACTAAATGTAATGATTATTATTCGTATTAGAGAAAACACTATAGCCGGAGGTTTCAAGCATTTGGGCTCAATGAGAGTGTAACTAACTGATAATAATTAATAACTATAACTAATTCCCATAACAGTGTAGCAGATTGTTGGGTTAAGAGTACAGTGGAATAGCTGAAACCACCTCTAGACTCTAAGTCCGGTGTGGGCAGGGATTGTCTCTCTTTAATGCTGAATTGTACTTTCTGAGTGCTTAGTACAGTGCTCTGCACACTCTAAGCACTCAATAAACACGATTGAATGAAGGAAGGAAGGAAGGAAGGAAGGAAGGAAGGAAGGAAGGAAGGAAGGAAGGAAGGAAGGAAGGAAGGAACCACCTGCTAAAAGTTCTTTAGTTCTTACCTTCACCTAATAATAATAATAAGAAGAAGAAGAATTGTGGTAATTGTGACCCGCACTGTACTAAGTGCTGAGGTAGATACAAGATAATAATAATACTAATGATGGTATTTTTTAAGCACTTTACTAGGTGCCAAACGCTAATCAGGTCCCATATGGGGCTCCCAGTCTAAGTAAGGAAGAGAACAGGGATGGAATCCCCATTTTGCAGATGAGAGAACTGAGACCCAGTGAAGCCAAGTGATTTGACCAAGGCCGCACAGCAGCTATGTGGCAGAGCTGGGATTAGAACCCAGGTCCTCTGACTCCCAAGCCTAAGTTCTTTCCAGGAGGCCACACTGCTTCACATCCACTCCAGCTTGAATATTAATGGTAATAATCGTGGTACTTGATAAGCACTTACTTTGTGCTAAGTACTGATTTAACCGCTGGGATAATCGGGTCAGACACTGTCCCTGTCCCACATGGGACTCATACTCTGCACGGAGAGGGAGAATGACTATTGGATCCCCATTTTACAGATGAAGAATCTGTGGCGCGAAGTCCAACGACTTGCCCAAGGTCGCTTGGCAAACAAGTGACGGAGCCAGTGGAAAGAGCATGGGCTTTGGGGTCAGAGGTCATGAGTTCGAATCCCAGCTCTGCCACTTGTCAGCTGTGTGACTGTGGGCAAGTCACTTCACTTCTCTGTGCCTCAGTGACCTCATCTGTAAAATGGGGATTAAGACTGTGAGCCCCACGTGGAACAACCTGATTCCCCTGTGTCTACCCCAACGCTTAGAACGGTGCTCTGCACATAGTAAGCGCTTAACAAATACCAACATTATTATTATTATTATTATTAGAACTAAGAGAAGCAGCGTGGCTCACTGGAAAGAGCCCGGGCTTGAGAGTCAGAGGTCATGAGATCTAATCCCGGCTCCTCCGCTTGCACAGCTGTGTGACTTTGGGCAAGTCACTTCATTTCTCTGTGCCTCAGTAACCTCATATGTAAAATGGGGATTAGAGCTGTGAGCCCCACGTGGGACAACCTGATTACCTTGTATCCCCCCCCGCCAGGGCTTAGAATAGTGCTTTGCACATAGTAAGCGCTTAACAAATACCCCCACTATCCTTATTATCTTATTATTAACTAAGGTGCTGGGACTTTGAGGCCCATGCTCTTTCCACTAGGCCACACAGCTCCTCTCAATAGCTTTGGGTTTTGATTCATCTGAGGACAAGCAGGGCTAAAGTACGTCCTGGAGGGAAAGTGGAAAGGCGAGGAAGACGACAGTGCTCTCGGCCCTTCAAAATCAATCATATCCAGCGCTTAGTACAGTGCCTGGCACATAGTAAGCGCTTAACAGAATACCATAATTATTATTTATTGAGTGCTTGCTACTACAACTAATCATGATTGTGGTGTTTATTAAGCACTTAATTTACTATGTGCCAGGCACTGTACTAAATGCTGGGGTGCTTACAAGCAAATTGGGTTGGACACAGTCCCTGTCCCATGTGGGGCTCACAGTCTCAATCCCCATTTTACAGATGAGGGAACTGAGGCGAAGTGAAGTGAATCTCCCAAGGCCAGACAGCAGACAAGGGACGGAGTCAGGATTAGAATAATAATGATAAGAATTGTGGTATTTGTTAAGCACTTATTTCGGAACTGAGGCGAAGTGAAGTGAATCTCCCAAGGCCAGACAGCAGACAAGGGGTGGAGTCAGGATTAGAATAATAATGATAATAATTGTGGTATTTGTTAAGCACTTATTTTGGGCCAGGCACTGTACTAAGCGCTGGAGTGGGTACAAGCAAATCAGGTAGGACACAATTCCTGTCCCATAGGAGGCTCCGAGTCTCAATCCCCATTTTAAAAAGGAAGTAACTGAGGCCCCAAGAACCGAAGTGTCTTGCCCAAGGCCATGCGGTAGACAAAGGGCGGATTCGGGATTAGAACCCGTGACCTTCTGACTCGCAGGCCCGGGCTCTAGTCACCGCACCACGTTATGTGCAGAGCACGGTACTAAGCACTTGGTAGAGTACGAAAGAAGAGAATTAGCCGACACGATCCCTGCCGGTAGTGAACTCTGGTAGCTCCCCAAGGAGAAAATGGTGGACGGGAGGAATATCGTATCCGGTGCGGGTTCTTCTGGGAGAGTCCCTTTACCGTTTACTATATTGCCCACTCCTGGGACTGTGAAGCAGTGGAAGCTGTTCTCCCCCAGCCACCCACTCCCCAGTTGATGAGGCTTTGGGGGGGGCAAAACTCTAAGGCCTGTCTTGCCTCCCCACCCCTACCCTCTGCCCCCCTCTTCTTCCTCTCCCCTTCCCTCCCATCTTCCAACACTTCCTCTAGTCCAGGGAGCGAAGACCATCTCTGGGGAAGAAAAGATTGATGTCTGTCTCCCCCGGAAACAAGACTGTAAGCTCACTGGGAGCAGGGAATGTGTCAGTTTATTGTTGCATTGTACTCCCCCAAGCACTTAGTACAGAGCCGGGCACGCAGCAAGTGATCAATAAATACGATTGATGAATGAATGGGTTTACAGTATATAGTTGATCAGCATCTCCTGTTTGCTATCGTGTTAGTTGCTAGATACTCCCATTGCGGGGAAAAGAAAGTGTCCCCAAGGGAGACAAAATCCAAAGTGTGAAAACAAAACAAGGTTGCTAAGGCTAAGGTTTGCTTCCTGGTCTTTCAGACAAGTCAGAAGGAGCCTGAAGTACGGTGCTTTTCTCCCCCGATTAGACCGTGCGCCCGTCAAACGGCAGGGACCGTCTCTATCTGTTGCCGACTTGTTCATTCCAAGCGCTTAGTACAGTGCTCTGCACATAGTAAGCGCTCAATAAATACTACTGAATGAACTATAAGCGTTCAATAAATGTGATTGAATGAATGAGCTATTTGAACTAAAACGTTAATGCGCTTTCTGATCGTCTCCACTTTCTCTTATAGTATTTGTGAAAGCACTTTCTAAGTGGCAGGCACTGTACTAGGCGCTGGAGTTGATACAAGCTCATCAGTTTGGACCTTGGCCATGTTCCACGTGGGGCTCATCGTTTTAATTCCCGTTTTACAGCTGAGGTAACTGAGGCCCAGAGAGTTGAAGCGACTTGCCCAAGGTCACACAACGAACAAGCGGCAGAGCCGGGATTAGAACCCAGGTCTTCCTGAGTCCCAGGCCTGGGCCGTGATCACTTAGGCCACGCCGCTTCTCCATTCCAAGTGATCTTTGAGTACGGTGAGCGGCCTCCAAAAGAAAGACTGTCAGAATTGTGTGATCGTCGATGTGGTCCATCCTCTCGGTCGTATCTATTGGGCGCTTACTGTGTGCAGAGCGCTGTACTAAGCTCTTGGGAGAGTCCAATATAACAACAAAGAGAAGCATTCCCCATCCACAATGAGCTCACAGTCCAGAGGGAGAGACAGACATTAATATACATAAATGAATGAATAAATAAATGACACATATATACAGAGGTACTGCGTGGCGGGGAGGGAGGATGAATGAAGGGAGCAAGTCAGGCAACGTGGAAGAGAGTGGTCAAAGAGGCAAGGAGGGTGTAATCAGGGAAGGCTTCTCGGAGGAGATGTGACTTATGGTCAGATTTCACCTGCCTGGCCAGGTCGGTAGCACACTTGTCACCTTTTCCCTTGCGAGAATTGTTATCACTGAGGTGGGAACAGGGACCGTGTCCAACCTGATTAACTCGTGTCTAATCCATTGCCTAAGACCGTGCTTGGCATATAGAGAAGCTTGTTGTGGGAAGGGAAAGTGTCTGCCAACTCCGTTACGTTTCCATATTATACTTTTGATGGTATCTGTTCCGTTCTTACTGGCTGTCAGACAGCGTTCTAAGGATTCACCAAATGCTATCATTATTATTATAGTATAATTGTAATCAGCAAAATATAATGTCGGTATTTGTTAAGCGCTTATTGCGTGCAGGGCGCTGTTCTAAGCGCCGGGGGAGATACAGGGTCATCGGGTCGTCCCACGGGAGGCTCACAGTTAATCCCCATTTTCCAGATGAGGGAACTGAGGCCCAGAGAAGTGCAGTGACTCGCCCACGGTCACACGGCTGACAAGCGGCAGAGCCGGGAGTCGAACCCATGACCTCTGACTCCGAAGCCCAGGCTCTTTCCACTGAGCCACGCTGCTTCCCCAATATATAATTAATGGTTTGCTTTGGGGATTCCTCTCCATTTTGCTTTCATCTCTCTGACCAAAATCAATCAATCAGTAAATGGTATTTATTGAGCTTTTACTGCGTTGCGGGGCACGGTGGCTAGAGCACGGGCCGGGTAGTCGGAAGGTCACGGGTATTAATCTCTCCTCTGCTGTTTGTCTGCTGTGCGGCCTTGGGCAGTGCACTCACTTCTCTGGGCTTCAGTTACCTCATCTGTGAAAATAAGGATTAAGACCGTGAGCCCTATGTGGGACAGGGACTGTGTCTAACCTGATTTGCTTGTATCCACCCCAGTACTTAATACAGTGCCTGGTGTGTTGTAAGCGCTTAACAAATTCATTCAATCATATTTATTCAGTACAGTGTGCAGAGCACTCTACTAAGTACTAAGTGAGAAGCCGCGTGGCTCTGTGGAAAGAGCCCGGGCTTTGGAGTCGGAGGTCATGGGTTCGAATGCCGGCTCGGCCACTTGTCAGTTGTGTGACCGTGGGCGAGTCACTTCACTTCTCTGTGCCTCAGTTCCCTCATCTGTAAAATGGGGATTAAGACTGTGAGCCCCACGTGGGACGACCTGATTCCCCTGGGTCTACCCCAGTGCTTAGAACAGTGCTCTGCACATAGTAAGCGCTTAACGAATACCGACGTTATTATTATTATGTGCTTGGAAAGGACAATTCAGCAACAGATAGAGACAGCTCCTACCCAACAACAGGCTCAAAGTCTAGAAGGGGGGCGACAGACCATCAAAACGAGGAAACAGGCATCAGTAGCGCCAATACAAGTAAATATAATTACAGTTAAATGGAATTCCATAATTATTATTATTATTATTGTACTAAGTGCTTGTGAAGGTACCGTATAATCGAGTTGGCAAAACCGATATCTGCCCACAGCTAGCTTGCAATTTAGGGGACGTTTTGACATATTTTCGTATGCACATATTTACACGCCTACGTATGTAACGTTCGTATGGAATCTATGTAACGACTATGTTACGTGACTGTCGTCTCCAACTGAAGACCTGGAAAACGAAAGGGAATTCAGAAACCATCCACTGAGCGTCCAAATGTGCGATGACCCTGCGTTTTACAAGGAATTAGAGGCAGAGATATACCGCTCTCAATCCCAGCTCCGGATTTGGTGTCCATTGGTATTCATTCATTCAGTTGCAGTTATTGAGCACTTACTGTGTGCAGAGCACTGTACTAAGCGCTTGGAAGGAACAATTCAGAGCAGTGGTGGTGAAGGTTTCTTCGCAGATTTTGCCTGGGAACACGAAGACATGGAAGTTGTGACTAAAGGTCCCATCTCCTCCAAGAGGCCTGCCCCGATTAAGCCCTCTCTTCTCCGGCTCGCTCTCCCTTCTGGGTCGTCTGTGCATTTCAATCTGTGACTTTGGGGCGTTTGGTATTCGCCTCACCCACAACCCCAAAGCATTTGTGGCTCAGTGGAAAGAGCCCCCGGGCTTGGGAGTCAGAGGTCGTGGGTTCGAATCCAGGCTCTGCCACTTGTCAGCTGGGTGACTGTGGGCGAGTCACTTCACTTCTCTGGGCCTCAGTTCCCTCATCTGTCCAATGGGGATGGAGACTGTGAGCCCCACGTGGGACGACCTGATTCCCCTGTGTCTACCCCAGCGCTTGGAGCGGTGCTCTGCACATAGTAAGCGCTTAACAAACACCAACATTATTATTATTATTATTATCTATGTACATATCTTTAAATTGCACATTATCAATTACTGAAGTATTCCTATTAATGTCTGTCTCCCCTGCTAGACTGTAAGCTCGTTCATTCAATCGTATTTATTGAGCGCTTGCTGCGTGCAGAGCACCGTACTCAGCATTGGCTAATCTGCTAATTCTGTTGTTCCGTACTCTCCCAAGGGATTAGTACGGTGCTCTACACATAGTAAGCCCTCAATAAACACATCTGATTGATTGATGGTATAAAAAATCGTTGCTTTCCCTAGAGCCCTTATGTATATATTTATAAATTATTTATATTAATAACTCTCTCCCTCTCTAGTCTGTAAGCTTGTTCTGGGCAAGGAACTTGCCTTTCCACTAGACTGCAAGCCCCACATGGGACGGGGACTGTGTCCAACCTTATCGACTTGCATCGACCCAGCACTTAGAACAGCGTTTGGCACATAATATGTGCTTGACAAGTACCGAAATTATTTCTTTATTACTCTTGCACTTACAGTAAGTGCTCAATAAAAGCAATGAATTGATCATTTCCCAAACCTTACATCCCTGGTTGCTTAGGCTGGTCACAACCATCGAATCGCTCAGGTTTGAGTGGCAAACTTAAAATCCAATAATATCAGGGTCAGCTCAGCGAACCTACGTCCATCCAGCTTTATGGGGTAGACTCTGAAAGGGTGTTTGAAAATCAATCGGTCAAAGGTATTTATTAGGCACTTACTGTGCCCAGTAATCAAATGAGAAGCGAAATAAAAACTTCTTTGTGCAGTCAACTCTTTTGTAGCATGAGGGTTATGTGCTGACATGAAGCGGGAGGGAGGTCAGGTTTCGACTTTCTTTTTCGCAGATGAGAAAACCGAGGTCCAGAGAAGTGAAGTGATTTGCCCAAGGTCATGTGGCAGACAAGTGGCGGGGCTGGGATTAGAATCCAGGTGCTCAGACTCCCATATCCTCTATCTGATTAGGAGTTGTTGTTTCAAGTGGAGAGAGGAAGGCAGCCCTTGAGGTTTGGAGGAGTGAAGAGATGCGGGCTGAGCTGTCATTTGAGTGAGATGTCCCAGGAAATAGGGCCAGAGCTCAACCATTTAGAGGCGAAAGAGGGGACCAGTTGGGGGTTAGGGCACCATTTTGGATTGTCTGTACCAGAAGGCCTAGAATCCTACTGGACCTAAATGGGTGTATTTCAAGCACACGGCGGCCCGGAGCTGAGCTGAGTCCGAGAACGAGGTAGGGTCCACTACTAGGACCTTCGTATGTCAATCGATCGATAATAATAATAATGTTGGTATTTGTTAAGCGCTTACTATGTGCAGAGCACTGTTCTAAGCGCTGGGGGAGATACAGGGGAATCGGGTCGTCCCACGTGAGGCTCACAGTTAATCCCCATTTTCCAGATGAGGTAACTGAGGCACAGAGAAGTGAAGGGACTCGCCCACAGTCACGCAGCTGACAAGCGGCAGAGCCGGGAGTCGAACCCATGACCCCTGACTCCGAAGCCTGGGCTTTTTCCACTGAGCCACGCTGCTTCTTCAATATCATCATCGGGCTATGCAGATTCCCCACTCCGCCCCCAAATCCACATCAGTGGTATATACATTGAGTGCTTACTGTGTATCAAATGCTTGGGAGAGTATGTTGAAACAAAGTTTCTCCCTCTAGACTGTAATCTCATTGTGGACAGGGAACGTTTCTTCCAGTTCCGTTGCACTGTACTTTCCCAAGTGCTTAGTAAGTGCTCTGCACATATTAGGCACTCAGTAAATTTCATTGACGATAATGACGACGATGATGACGACGCCAATGAGTTGGTAAAGGTGTTGCCTAAAACGAGCTTACAGTCTTGAGGGGAAGAGAGACGTTAATATGAATAAATACATTACAGACGTGTTTTTAAGTGCTATGGGGCTGAGAGTGGGGTGAATATCAAGAACTTAAAGGATACAGATCCAATCATCCCAGAAGGGTGATCGAGTTGGGGAAAAGGGGGCTTAGGCAGGGAAATGTTTTTTGGAGGGGATGCAACTTTAGTATCATTGATTAGATCAATCAGTGGGATTTGTTAAGCATTTACTATATGCAGAGCACTGTACTAACTCCTTGGGAAAGTTCAAAACAATAGAGTGGACAGACCTGTTCCGTGCCTACAGTGAGCTTACAATCCAGAAGATTGAATAAGGCTTCAGATTTGGGGAGACTGGTGGTCTGGCATGAATGGAAGGGCAGGAATTCCAGGCCAGAGGGAGGGTGTGGGAAAAGAGCTGGTGGTGAGATAAATGAGATTAAGGCACGATGAGTTAGCTTGTGTTAGAAGAGCAAAATATACGGGCTGGGCTGTAGTAGATCAGTGAAGAGGAGGGGGAGAGCTGATTGAGTGCTTTAAAGCCAATTTGAGGAGTCTCTTTGATGCAGAGGTGGATGGGCAACCACTGGAGGTTCTTGAGGAGTGGGAAGACATGGACCGAATGTGTTTTTTGGGAAAATGATCCGTGCATCAGAGTGAAGTATGGACTGGAGTCGGGAGAGACAGAAGGCTGGGAGGTCAGCAAGGAAGCTGGTACGGTAATCAAGACAGGATCGGATAATGTTTGGATTAATATGGTAGCATCTTGGATGGAGAGGAAAGGGCGGATTTTAGCAGTGATAATAATAACGTCGGCATTCGTTAAGCGCTCACTACGTGCCGAGCACTGCTCTAAGGGCTGGGGGAGATACAGGGTCGTCAGGTTGTCCCACGTGAGGCTCCCGGTTAATCCCCATTTTACAGATGAGGGAACTGAGGCCCAGAGAAGTGAAGTGACTCGCCCACAGTCACACAGCTGACAAGTGGCAGAGCAGGGATTCGAACTCATGACCTCTGACTCCCAAGCCCGGGCTCTTTCCACCGAGCCACGCTGCTTGGGATTTGGTGACGTGTGGGTTGTATGAGAGAGATGAGTCAAGGATCACGTCTAGGTTATAGTCATGTGAGATAAGGAGGATGGTGGTATTGTCTACAGTGATGGGAAAGACAGTGGGAGTACAGGGTTTGGGTGGGAAGATGAGGAGTTCTGTTTGGAAATGTGAAGTTCGAGTTGTCGGCAGGACATCGAGAGAGAGATGTCCCAAAGGCAGGAGGAAATGCTCCACTGCAGCGGAGAGAGATCAGGGCTTGGGAGATGAATCTAGGAATAATAATAATAATGACAATAATTTTGATATTTTTTAAGGACTTACTATGGACCAGGCACTGTACTAAGTGCTGGGGTGGATACAAGCAAATCGGGTTGGACGTAGGCCCTGTCCCAAGTGGGGCTCACAGTCTCAATCTCCATTTGGCAAATGAGGTAACTAAGGCACAGAGAAGTGAAGTGACTTGCCCAAGGTCACACAGCAGACGAGCGGCAGAGCTGGGATTGGAACCCATGACCTTGTGAGTCCCAGGCCCGTACTCTATCCACTATGCCATGCCGCTTCTCCCATCGATTAGACTGTAATCCCGTCACTGGGCAGGGATTGTCTCTATCTGTTGCCGAATAGTACATTCTAAGCGCTTAGTACAGTGCTCTGCACATGGTAAGCGCTTAAAAAAATACTATTGAATGAATGAATGAATAATTATGGTACTTGTTAAGCACTTACTATGTGCCAAGCACTTACTATGAGCCAAGCACTGTTCTAAATGCTGGGGGAGATACAAGGAAGTCAGGTTGGACACGGTCCCTGCCTCATGTCGGCCTCACACTCTTAATCCCCATTTTATAGATGAGGTAACTGAGGCACAGAGAAGTGAAATGACTAGCCCGAGATCACGCAGCAGACTTGGGGTGGAGCCAGAATTAGAACCCATGACCTTCTGACTCCCAGGCCCGTGCTCTCTCCACTGATAATAATGTTGGTATTTGTTAAGCGCTCACTATGTGCCGAGCACGGTTCTAAGCGCTGGGGTAGACACGGGGGAATCAGGTCGTCCCACGTGGGGCTCGCGGTCTTCATCCCCGTTTTACAGATGAGGGAACTGAGGCACCGAGAAGTGAAGTGACTTGCCCAGAGTCACCCAGCTGACAGGTGGCCGAGCCGGGATTCGAACCCATGACCTCCGACTCCAAAGCCCGGGCTCTTTCCACTGAGCCACGCCACGCTGTTTCTCTGGCTGGAGGAGGGATGAACTCCGGCCAACGTGTCCATGGCCTTCATTCTCCCCGGCCCGCCACCGCTTTTAAGAAATCGAAACAAAGCCTCACTTATCAAATCATCCCCGTGAGTCTCTCCAGCTGCTGTGCTATTCCGGATTCCTCGGTGACACGGAGTGATAATCTTGGGATGTCCTCTTAGACGGTGCAGTTTATGAAAAGCCGAGGCACAGAAATGTAATGGTACGATCTATGAGCTTTCCGGAACTACCCTGTTCCTAAAATACAAAAATCTCTATATTTTTTCCCCTCAGAGAATACAGGTGTAACATATGTTAATGACTTCTTACTGAGAAATAGCCCATTGAGCGTTCTGGAAAGCTGATGAGCCTTCAAGTTGTAAGGTACTAGGGGAAAGGTTTTCAGTAATTCTTCTTCACTGTACGCACGTAGTGAATTTTCTTGCCGGGGATTTAATTATGTCAGAGAGAAATAAAATTTAGAATGAGCCTAGATATTAGACTCCTTTTCAACAGTGTTACCTTTCTTCTGTTTATAATAAGGGACTGAGATTTCTTCTCTCCAGTTGGTTTCTGGTGTTGTAGATTCAGTAATTAGGAATTGGGCTTTCAAATCTGTGACAGCTCAGTGCGTTTCTTCGTCTCTCCGTGCTAAGAATAGGTTATCCAGATTATTTTAATTGCAACCCGGGATGTTGGGGCACCAGATCGAGAGAAAAAGCGTGGCCTGGTGGAAAGAATCCGGGCCTGGGAGTCAGAGGACCGGGCTTCCAAACCTGACTCTGCCACTTATCTGATGTGTTACCTTGGGCAAGTCATTTGACTTCTCTGTGCCTCAGTTACCTCATCTGTAAAATGGGGATGAGCCCCAGATGGGGCATGGACTGTATCCAGCTCGATTAGGTTGTATCTACCCCAGTGCTTAGTACAGCGCCTGACACATAGAAAGTGCTTAACGAATGCCATAAAAAAGTATACTGGCTTTTGTCCTCCTCCCCTTTAGCGTATTAGAGCGTCCATTGAATCGCGTTTATTGAGCACTTACTGTGTGCAGAGCACTCTACTAAGCCCTTGGGAGAGTAAAATGCAACAATAAACTGACACACGGTCACGGGTTCAAATACTGCCTCCGCCACTCTGTCTACTCTGGGGCCTTGTGCAAATCACTTCACTTCTCTGTGCCTCAGTTACCTCGTCTGTAAAGTGAGGATCGACACCCCGAGACAGGGACTAATAACCTGATAAACCTGATCTGAACTTGTATCTACCCCAGCGTTTAGTACAGTGCCTGGCATTTATCCATTCACTCATTCAATAGTATTTATTGAGCGCTTACTATGTGCAGAGCACTGTACTGAGCGCTTGGAATGGACAAATCGGCAACAGAGACAGTCCCTGCCCACTGACGGGCTCACGGTCTAGTCGGGGGAGACGGACAGACGAGAACGATGGCAATAAATAGAAGCGAGGGGCTGAACATCTCACTGAAACAATAGCAAATAAATAGAATCAAGGCGATGTACATCTCATTAACAATTAACACTTAGTAAGCATTAACACTTAACATTAAACATTAACACTTAGTAAGCGCTTAACAAATAGCGTGATTATCGAAGCAGCGTGGCCTAGAGCACGCACCTGGGAGTCAGAAGGACTTGAGTTCTAATCCCAGTTCCTCAACTTGCCTGATGGATGACCTCGAGCAAGTCACTTAACTTGCCTGTGCCTCAGTTCCCTCATCTGTAAAATGGGGATTAAGACGGTGAGCTCCATGTGGGACAGGGACGGTGTCCAACCCAATTAACCTATATATCTACCCCAATCCTTGATACATAGGAATTGCATAACAAAATACCATCGTTATTACTGTTGTTATTATTATTGTTGTCTATCTTTCCCTGTGGCACTTATTCCCCACGAAGGCTGATGATGGGAGAAGTGTGGAATTAAGATTCCCGGCGTTCTGCGGATGCATAAGGCACGCTCAGGACGCTATGTGGGAGAACTGCTGGAGGGAAAGCGGGCCAGCAGAGGCGAAACAGACCAGATTTGGGGATTTCTGCACGCTCTTCTAAAATGGCCTCTATAAACGTGTTCTCCCCATTAAACCGGATCAGCTCAATCAGTTCGCTTAAGAATTCTCTTATCCAACTGTGCAAAACGGACCCTCTAACTGCATAGAGGAGTCATTCCGCAGCTTCTGTTACGTCTGTCCTGTGTGCTACCGATCCACCCCTGGCCCGACAGATACTCAGTCCAGTCCTAGACGAGTTGGTAACAATAGACCGACCTGCAAACGAAAATAAGTTGTTTGTTAACATAACTTTGGAGGGGAGGTCTTTTTTTTTTCATCCGACTTGCTTCCTCAAAGAGAGAGAGAGAGCCTTCTCCTCCTGCACAACCCCTCACGGTTCTGAAAATAGCTGTTCAAACCACTTTAAATTGAACTTATCGTGGATCGAATTTATCATGGTTTTTGGCAAGTGTTTAGGTTATTTAAATTTTTCGCCTTTCACATTCGGAAACAAATTAGAGTTTGGGGAAGGACAAGTAAAAACCATTTATCAGAGAGGGATTGGATGAGCTATATTAGGAGGTCTTCACTCCGTTTCTGACGGGAGATTTTATCATTTCAGTCTGCCGTACTGGCTTCACCCACATTTTTCTTCTGTGGTATTTGTCAAGCTTACTGCGTGCCAAGCACTGGTCTAAGCACTGGGTAGAGACGTGTTGACTAAGCCGGATACAGTCCTTGTCCCACATGGGCGTAACGGTCAAAGTAGTAGCAAGGACAGCTATTGAATCTCCATTTTGCAGTTGAGGAAACTGAGGTACAGACAACTTAAATAACTTGCCCCAAGTCACACAGTAGGGAAGTGGTGGAGGCGGGTGGGGAGAACAGTGCGTGGCACATAGTAAGCGCTTAACAAGTACCATAATTATTACTACGTGTCAGGCGTTGGGGTAGATACAAGATAATCAGGCTGGACACGGTCTCTGTTCCACCTGGCAGGGTGGCTTAGTGGCAAGACTCCTACGAGTCGGAGGTCGTGGGTTCTAATCCCAGCCCCGCCACTTATCAGCTGTGTGACTCTGGGCCAGTCATTTCAGTTCTCTGCACCTCAGTCACCTCATCTGTCAAATGGGGATGAAGACTGCGAGCTCCCCGTGGGACAACCTCATTACCTTGTGTCTGGCCCAGCGCTCGGCGCATTGTAAGGGCTTACCAAATGCCGTCATTATTCTGGAGCTCACCGTCTTCATCCCCATTTTATAGATGAGGAATCTAAGGCACAGAGGAGCGAAGTGAATTGCCCCAGGTCACACAGCAGGCAAGCGTTAGCTGAGGGATTAGGACCCGGATCCTGCCGACCCCCGGGCCCGGGCTTTCTCCACTAGGTCGAGTTTGCTTCTCAGTGAGCAGCAGCGGGAGACGGTGTGGGTGGGTGAGGAGCAATCGCTGGTGCCAACCCCGGCTATCACCGATGGCCCTCGGGACCACCGCGACTGGCAACTGCCAGCCAGACTCAGAGAACATCATTCATTCAGTAGTATTTCTTGAGCACTTACTATGTGCAGGGCACTGTACTAAGCGCTTGGACTGTACAATTCGGCCACAGATAGAGACGATCCCTGCCCATTGACGGGCTTACATCTAGATGGCTGGAAACCAGTCAACCCGTTCCACTGTGGTGGGATTGGCGGCAATAGCAGTCATGGCTGCTATCGTTTCTTGGGGGACTGTGCCCGTCAATCAGTAAGTCAGTTCTATTTATTGAGCGCTTACTATGTGCAGAGCACTGGACTAAGCTCTGGGGAGAATACAATATAACAATAAACAGGCACATTCCCAGCCCACACTCCCTGATAATGAAAACGATTAGACTGTAAACCCGTCAATGGGCAGGGACCGTCTCTATCTGTTACCGATTTGCACATTCCAAGCGCTTAGTCCAGCGCTCTGCACATAGTAAGCGCTCAATAAATGCTATTGAATGACTCATAGTAATTATGGTATTTAAGTGCTATGTGTCAAGCACTGTTCTAAGCTCTGGGGTAGATACAGGGTAATCAGGTTGTCCCACGTGGGGTTCACAGTCTTCGTCCCCATTTTAAAGATGAGGTACCTGAGGTACAGAGAGGTTAAGTGGCTTGCCCTAGTTTACAGTCTAAAGGGGGAGACAGATATTAATATAAATGAATGAAATTACAGGGATGTACCTAAGTGCTATGGGGCTGGGAGGGGGGGAAGAAAAAATGGCAATGCAGAAGGGAGTGGGAGAAGAGGAAAGGAGGGGCTTCGTCAGGGAAGGCCTCTTGGTGAAGATGGGCCTTTAATAATAATATTGTTGGTATTTGCTAAGCGCTTACTATGTGCAGAGCGCTGTTCTAAGCGCTGGGGAGATACAGGGGAATCAGGTGGTCCCACGTGAGGCTCACAGTCTTCATCCCCATTTGACAGATGAGGGAACTGAGGCACAGAGAAGTGAAGTGACCGGCCCACGGTCACACAGCTGACAAGCGGCGGAGCCGGGATTCGAACCCACGACCTCTGACTCCCAAGCCCGGCTCTTTCCACTGAGCCACGCTGCAGTAAGTCTTCTGTCAGCACCACCGCCCTGAAAGAAGTCAGAAACGACACAGGGCCACTGGAACACAATCCCCCTAATCAGGCTGGCCCGCCTACTGCCAGACCTCTTCTGACAGAGATTCAACCCCTTCCACCTCTTCCTTGGCTCCTACACAGCAATGAGATTGACAACATTTCAAATAAATGAACTTCTGCCCCCAAGTTCATTATCATTCTTTCATTTGCAGGGAGTCCTTTAAAAAAGAAATTGCCCCGGTGTGTCAAAGCCATGCTATTTATTCTCTGGGAAGGATTTTGTGCCATAAACACAGAGGTCTCCTCGAACTACAGGATTCCCATCCTTGGCTTATCTGTTCTCATATCATTGGCTGAGGGATGCATTTTCACTCAAAAGCTGAGGACAATGGATACTCTCTGGGGGCATTCCAGGGACAGAAATAACCCCCAAAATATTTCTTTGCTACCTCCCAGTATCTTCTAATGAAGACTCATTCATTCATTCAATCACATTTATTGAGCGCTTACTAACAATACCAATAATAATGATGATGGTGGTATTTGTTAAGCGCTTATTATGTGCCAAACACTATACTAAGCACTTGGGAGAGTACAATATCCCAGTGAACAGACACATTCCTCGCCCACGACGAGCTTACGATGAAGAGGATCTAAAATATCCTTTATGTTCACTGTCCTGAACTAGAATTGAACGGTCCTTTGATGCTAGGCCCGTGTTCTTTCAGTTAGACCGTGCTGCTTCTCACCATATTCGGTGTGGTGTTGGTGAAGTGTTTACTTTGTGCTGAACAAGGGGATAGATACAAGATAATAAGGTCAAAAAAGTCCTTGTCTCACATGGGGCTTATAGGCTAAATGAGGAGGGGGAATGGTTATTTAATTCTGCTTTATAAATGAGGAAGCTGCTGCAGACTTTTTTAATGATAATAGTAATAATAATAATAGTGATAATAATGACATTTGTCAAGTGTTTACTATGTGCCAGGCACTGTACTAAGCTCTGGGGTAGATGCAAGCAAATTAGTTAGGTTGGACACAGACCCTGTCCCATGTGGGGCTCACGATCTCGATCCCCATTTTGCAGATGGCTCAGTGGAAAGAGCCTGGGCTTGGGAGTCATAGCTCATGGGTTCGAATCCCGGCTCTGCCGCTCGTCAGCTGTGTGACCTTGGGCAAGTCGCTTAACTTCTCTGTGCCTCAGTTACCTCATCTGTAAAATGGGGATGAGGATTGTGAGCCTCATGTGGGACAACCTGATGACCCTGTATCTCCCCCGGCGCTTAGAACAGTGCTCTGCACATAGTAAGCGCTTAACAAATACCAACATTATTATTAGATGTAAGAACCGAGGCCCGGAAAAGCGAAGCGACTTTGCCCAAGATCACACAGCAGACCACCCCCTCAACCCCTGACCTTCGCTCTATCCGCTAGGCAGTGCTGTTAAATACTTATTATAAGCCAGGCACTGTATTAAGCTCCGGGGTAGATAGATAGTAATCAGGATGGACGCCATCCCTGTCCCACATGGGGCTCACAGTCTTAACCCCCATTTTACAGCTGAGGTCACTGAGGCCCAGAGAAGTGAAGTGACTTGCCCAAGGTCACAGAGCAGACAAGTGGCAAAGTTGAGATTAGAATCCGGGTCCTTCTGACTCTCAGGTGCGTACGCTGTCCAACAAGCAGCACCGTTTTCTCCACGCTCCCATGGCCTTGGACCTCTTGCGTTAAACCCAGGCGGTTGGGAGACCGTAGCGGTGGTAATTAAAGGGGGGTGTCTGCTTAGACTGTGAGCCCGGTAGCGGGCAGAAATTGTCTCTATCTGTTGCCAAATTGTACACTCCAAGCGCTTAGTACAGTGCTCTGCACATAGTAAGCGCTCAGTAAATACTATTGAATTAATTGAATGAATCTCCTCCCGTACGGTTGCCTCTGGCAGGGAGCAAGTCGATCCGTGGCAGCAGAGCCCTCAGCCTCAGCCGTGGTGATGATGATGATGATGGTAGTTGTTAAGCACTCACTATGTGCCCAGCACTGTTCTAAGCACTGAGGTAGATACATGTCTGTCCGTCTGCCCCGATTAGACCGTAAGCCCGTCAGTGGGCAGGGACCGTCTCTATCTGTTGCCGATTTGTCCATTCCAAGCGCTTAGTCCAGGGCTCTGCACATATTAAGCGCTCACTAAATGCTATTGAATGAATGAAAGGTAATCAGGTTGTCCCATGTGGGCTCACAATCTTAATCCCCACTTTCCAGATGAGGTCACTGAGGCACAGAGAAGTGAAGTGACGTGCCCAAAGTCATATAGCGGACAAGTGGCAGTTTAGAACCCATAGCCTCTGATTCCCAAGCCCGGGCTCTTCCCACTAAACCATGACTGGGCCCCTCGACATTTTGAAATATCCTCGCCGTCGCCTAGGTTGTCGGTCCGAGCGTGGGCAAGGAAAAGTGGAGAGAATCGGGTATCACCAACCAATGGAAAATGCGTACTCTCCCCCTCAGAGGGCCTCACAGTTCAGCGACAGTAACAACTGTGATATTTGTTGAGCGCTTTTTCCCCATAAACGCTCAGTCCATGTTTCCCCACGCCTCAAAAACCTCCCTTGTTTGCCCATCCACCTCCACATCAAACAGAAACTCCTTACCATCGACTTTAAAGCGCTCAATCACCTTGCCCCCTCTTAATAATAATGATGTTGGTCTTTGTTAAGTGCTTATTATGTGCAGAGCGCTAAGTGGTGGGGTAGATACAGGGTAATCAGGTCGTCCCACGTGAGGCTCACAGTCTTAATCCCTATTTTCCAGATGAGGGAACTGAGGCCCAGAGAAGTGAAGTGACTTGCCCACAGTCACACAGCTCACGAGGGGCAGAGCCGGGATTGGAACCCATGACCTCTGACTCCCAAATCAGGACTCTTTCCACTGACCTTGTCTTACCTCACCGCTTTCCTACCGCAACCCAAGTCACACACTTCGTTCCTCTGTTGCCCACCTACTCCCTGTACGTGTGTCTCACCTCTCTCACTGCTCAGCTCTTGCCCGTGTCCGGCCTGAGGCCTGAACCCCCCTCTCTCTTCATATCCAAAAAAATCATCACCCTCCACACTTTCAAAGCTTTCTTGAAGGCACATTTCCTCCAAGAAGCCTTCCCTAACTAAGCCCTCATTTCTCTTTCCCTGCTTCCTACTCTGCCACTGTTTTACTTGGATTTGTCCCCTGTTTTCATCCC
The DNA here is from genome assembly GCF_004115215.2 of Ornithorhynchus anatinus. Classification (NCBI taxonomy): domain Eukaryota; kingdom Metazoa; phylum Chordata; class Mammalia; order Monotremata; family Ornithorhynchidae; genus Ornithorhynchus; species Ornithorhynchus anatinus. Next base: position 4,780,358 of record NC_041749.1, read on the forward strand.
TCCCTCAGACCCACAGCACTAAAGTACATATCCGTCATTTATTGATTTATCTTATTGTCTCTCTACCCCTCTAAACTGTAAACTCGTAGCGGGCAGGGAACGTGTCCACCAACTCTGTTACATTGTACTCTCCCGAGTCCTTAGTACAGTGCTCTGCACACAATAAGGGCTATACAGGGTCATCAGGCTGTCCCCCGTGGGGCTCTCAGTCTTCATCCCCGTTTTACAGATGAGGTCACTGAGGCCCAGGGAAGCCAAGTGACTTGCCCGAGATCACACGGCAGACAAGGGGCGGAGGCGGGATTAGGACCCAAGACCTCTGACTCCCAAGCCCGGCCTCTTTCCCCTGAGCCCCGCTGCTTCTCACTCAGTTATTGACTCTAGACCTCAGAGTTGCCTTAGGATCACTGTCGTATTTATTTACTTTTTAAAATTGTATTTGTTGAGCGCTTACTTTATGTCAAACGCTGTTGTGAGCACTGAGGTAGGTACAGGGATTTCAATCGTATCTACACCTCCCTCGCTCACTAAGTCACAAACAAGTGAGTGCGTTAGACGGAATCCCCGTCCCACGTGGGGCTCCCGGCCGAAGTAGGGGGGAGAACGGGAGAACCGAGGCACGGAGAAGTCAAGTGACTCGCTCAAGGTCTTGATTCTATTTATTGTTCTTGATTCCATTTATTGCTCTCGATTCTGTTTATCGCCATCGTTCTCGTCCGTCCGTCTCCCCCGATTAGACCGTAAACCCGTCAGAGGGCAGGGACCGTCTCTATCTGTTACCGATTTGTCCATTCCAAGCGCTTAGTACAGCGCTCTGCTCGATAAATACTATTGAATAAATAAATACCACTGATCCATCGATGGATTCATCACTCTCGGCTCTGAAGACCATTCGACAGCGGACGATGCCTGTTTTTAATTTAGATGGGAGAGCTTTATGTGCTAGAATTCTCCCTTGCCTTTCTCGGAGACCAAGCACCTGAGCTTTGTAAGATGTCTGTCTTTCTAGGGACAAGGAGAGAACTCATTGTTCGGTGTATGCAGACATCAGCTAGAGGAAATGCATATATCAGCATATTTAGTGACAGGCATAGTCTTTGTAATTTGACATCTCACTCAAGTTTGTCTTGAAGTCAGGCAGAAATAGAAGTTCCACTCCCCCCCCCCCCCCCGATTCCTTTTCATATCAATAATTGCCTTGTGCAGGGTAACAGATTCACAACCAGGTCACCTCTGGGCTTCCGCCCTTCTGGTTTCCAACATTCTCAATTACTGAGGCAGGTTTTAACTGCTTAATCTGTTAAAAATTGTTTGCGATGGATTGTTTTTATGGTATCTGTTAGGCGCTTACTAGGGGTCGAACACTGTTCTAAGCTCTGAGATGGGTATTGGTTAGTCAGAGTGAAACACAGCCCCTGTCCCACATAGGGCTCACAGTCTTATTTGGGGGAGGACACCCGGGATTGAAGCCCTATTTTACGGCTGAGGAAAATGAGGCCCAGAGAAGTTAAGTAACTTGCCCAAGGTCACACAGCTAGCAATTAAATATAGCCGGGATTAGAACCCAGATCATGATAATAACGATGTTGGTATTTGTTAAGCGCTTACTATGTGCCGAGCACTGTTCTAAGGGCTGGGGGAGACACAGGGGAATCAGGCTGTCCCACGTGGGGCTCACAGTCTTCATCCCCATTTGACAGATGAGGGAACTGAGGCACAGAGAAGTGAAGTGACTTGCCCACAGTCACAAAGCTGACAAGGACTGTCTATCTGTTACCGATTTGTCCATTCCAAGCGCTTAGTACAGTGCTCTGCACATAGTAAGCGCTCAGTAAATACTATTGATTGAATGAATGAAAGCGGCAGAGCTGGGATTCAAACTCGTGACCTCCGACTCCAAAGCCCGTGCTCTTTCCACTGAGCCACGCTACTTCTCTGCCTCCCAGGTTGCTCTTTCCACTAGGCCATGCTGCTTCTCCACTGGTATTGGAAATATCATATAATACTTTTTTTTCTGGGAAAATCTTAACGAGCTTACATCGTGCTCTGTGTCCTCTAGACTGTATGCTCGTGAAGGGGAGGGAATGTTTCTGTCAACTCTTTTACATTGGTCTCTCCCAAATTCTTAGTACGGGACTTTGAACACCGTCAGCTCTCAGTGTGATTGATTGAATGAATTTGATAAGGGCCATGAAACCCGTTGGTAGAAAAGATTCCTAAACTAGAATGGGGTGTGTGGGCTTAATGGTGATAACGACGATGCTAATGATGATACGCGTAATATCTATTAAGCATTTTCTACCTGTCAACACTGTGCTAGATGATGGGGTAGATTCAAGATAAAAATATTAGACCCGGTCCCTGCCACCCTAGGAGTGTGTGTGCGCTTAATGGTGGTAATAATCGTGATAATAATGATAAGCATGACACGTGTTAAGCATTTCCTACATGCCAACACTGTGCTGGACCTTGGGGTAGATTCGAGATGATCCTACCAGACACTGCCCCAACCTCCGTAGACCTCACAGGGAAGGGAGTACAGATATTTAATCCCCATTTTGCAGATGAGGAACGTGCGCCTCAGAGAAGTTGAGCGGCTTGCCAAAGTCACCCTGCAGGCAGGTGGCGGAGTCGGGATTAGAACCCAGGCCTTCTGATTTTCAGGCCTTTGCTGTCTCCACTAGGCCCTGCTGCTTCTACATGCCGCTTTGCTACCATAAATAAAAATATTATTTGGACTTTTCAGAATCTAAAAATCAACCGACAACATAAGTCTATTTTTATAGCTAGTGTCCCAGTAGTGACAGTAATTTGGAGGTACTGTATCTGAATAAGATCAATTAATCGGTTAATCAATGATAATTATTTCTGGAGTGCTTACTCTATGCAGGGCACCATATTAAATGCTTGGCAGAGTATGCCAAGGATGCCAAGCAAGAGTATGCCAAGAAGTATGTTGCTTCCTAAGAGAAGCAGCGTGGCTCAGTGGAAAGAGCCCGGGCTTGGGTTCGAATTCAGGCTCTGCCACTTGTCAGCTATGTGACTGTGGACAAGTCACTTAACTTCTCTTCTGCCTCAGTTTGCTCATCTGTAAAATGGGGTTGAAGACTGTGAGCCTCACGTGGGACAACCTGATGACCCTGTATCTACCCCAGCGCTTAGAACAGTGTTCTGCCCATAGTAAGCGCTTAACAAATACCAACATTATTATTATTATTATCAGAGTTGTTAGACAGATTCCCGGCCCACAAGGAGTTTACAATCTAGTGCAGGAGACAGACATTAATATACATAAATAAATTGCAGATAAGTACAAATGTGTTTAAAGGGTATAAATCCAAATTCACAAGGGAGAGGGAATCCTCACAAACCTTTTTTTTCCCAACAAATTAAAGGGCCTTTCAATTAATAGGCATTAATAATGTGCGCTTTAAAGTGAAAGAAAGTGGCAGAGAGGATTATTTCGGTTCTTCTTTCTTAAATTCCATATAGGAAGAGAGCTTCTTCTATTATTGGCCTATTTCCCGTTCAGATGGCCTTTCAGGGAAGACAAATCATTTATGTGCCTCCTTTGGTTTTTGTCATTCGTCGGTCCTCTGCGACCATTCAACCTAGTGAATGTTGGCAATTGTTGTCTGTTTGTAACCCTCCATTAGATTGTCAGCTCTGCAAGGGCAGGAAGTCTTTCTTTCAGTCCTATTGTATATGGTGCTCTGCCTTCCAAATTTCCCAACTCAGTAGGTGCTCAGTAAGCAGTGTCTCCAATGAAGATGCCCGGATTATTCAGTGAGTTCTGTTGAGGCCGACGGTGTATAATTGCGCAGTAGTAATAATAATAATAATAATATCGGTATTTGTTAAGCGCTTACTATGTACCAAGCGCTGTTCTAAGCGCTGGAGTAGATACAGGGGAATCAGGTTGTCCCACGTGAGGCTCACAGTCTTGATCCCCATTTTACAGATGAGGTAACTGAGGCATTGAGAAGTGAAGTGACTTGCCCACAGTCACACAGCTGACAAGCGGCAGAGCCTGGATTCGAACCCATGACCTAGGTCTCCCAAGTCCGTGCTCTTTCCACTGAGCCACGCTACTAGTAGTGGTGGTGGGATTGGCAGGATTTATCGAGCACACGCTTGGAGCGTTCATTCATTCATTCAATAGCATTTATTGCGCGCTTACTATGTGCAGAGCACCGTACTGAGCGCTTGGGCCGTACAAGTCGGCAACAGATTGGGAGCAGTGTACTATACTAGATGCTTGGCAATGATAATAGTAATTATAATAGTAATAATAGCATTTGTTAAATTCTTAATGTGTGCCAAACATTGTTCTGAGTGCTGGGGTAGATGCAAGTTAACCAGGGTGGACGTAGTCCCTGACCCACGTGGTGCTCACAGTCTTAATCCCCATTTTACAGATGAGGCAACTGGACAGACAAGTTAAGCGGCTTGCCCAAGGTCACACAGCACACACGTGGCAGAGCCAGGATTAAAACCCAGGTCCTTCCGACTCCCGGGCCGTACTCCATCGACTAAAGCCTCACTGCTTCTCTAGTCTGGGAAGTACGGAACCGAGAAACGACAACCTCGAGTGGAAAACTTAAAATGCGATGTTTGATTCTGATGAAAGCGAGATCGGAATTGTTTAGATCAGGTTTATGCTGCACCTTGGTATCGTTGAATAAGAAATGAGGCCATACCCCCACTTAGTTCTTTTAATCTGTTCCATAAAAATGGAGTGCTATGAAAAAGAGCGCTAAAGAAAGTAGTTTCACTTAGGAAAGAAAACTGATAATTGTAATAATAATGGTACTGGTTAAACGCTTACTATGTTCCAAGCACTGTTCTAAGTGCTGAGGTAGATAAAAGGTAGTCAGATTGGACAGAGTCCCTGTCCCACGTAGGGCTCACACTCTTAATCCCCTTTTGACAGATGAGGGAACTGAGGCATTGAGAAGTCAAGTGACTTGCCCAGGGTCACACAGCAGACCTGTGGCGGAGCCGGGATCAGAACCCATTCATTCGATAGTATTTATCGAGCGCTTACTATGTGCAGAGCACTGTACTAAACGCTCGGAAAGTACAAATCGGTAACAGATAGAGACGGTCCCTGCCCTCTGACGGGCTCACCCTCTAATCGGGGGAGACGGACAGACAAGAACGGTAGCAATGAATAGAATCGAGGGGATGAACATCTCATTAAAACAGTAGCAAATAAATAGAATCAAGGTGATGACTTGACTTTCTGTCTCCCACGACTTTCCGTCTCCCAGGCTCATGCTCTATTAATGCACTCCCAAGATCCAAATGGTTGATGAAAACAAAATGATGATGTTGAAAAAAATGACTGGAGCACCACGCCTATCAAACCTATGTTCCCATCATATATGGCGTCTTCTGTATCATTCATTCAATCGTATTTATTGAGCGCTTACTGTGTGCAGAGCACTGTACTAAGCTCTTGGAAAGTGTAATTTGGCACCAGATTACCCAATAGCGGGCTCCTCTATTAGAAGAAAATATCCCTGGCGGTGAAATTTACCTGCAAATGTGTGTCTGCGGTTGAGAAGAGCAACGCGAGATGATGATGGCATTTGTTAAGTGCTTACTTTGTGCCAAGCACTGTTCTAAATTCTGCGGGAGGTAATCAGGTTTCCCACGTGGGGCTCACAGTCTTAATCCCAGTTTTACAGAAGAGGTCACTGAGGCACAGAGAAGTTAAGTGACTTGGCCCAGGTCACACAGCAGACAAATGGCCGAGGCGGGATTAGAACCCAGGATCTCCGACTCCCAAGCCCGGGCTCTTTCCACTGAGCTCGCTGCTTCTCGCGATAGAGACAATCCCTATCCGACGGGCTCACAGTTGGACGCGCCGGGGTAGATGATAATGTTTTTTGTTAAGCGCTTTACTGTGTGCTTGACAAATGTGCTTAACAGATCCACGGTTGCAGCCACCTTGAGCACACAAAAATGTTGTCCTTTGTTGTGTAGTCCGACTTGATGTTCGCAGCGCCTGGTGATTGATCGATATTGAGTACGGTCCATCAACGAGGCCGTTGTAACTGCTCCGGAGGATTGAAGTGGTGCCTGGGTGGAGTCCGTGTCTTACGGCCACAGGCAAGGTTAGACAACTGTTCAGCTCTGTACCGGATAGTCAGGCCCTGAGAGTCAGAGTAATAAAAATAATAATAATAATAATGATATTAGTTAAGCGCTTACCATCTGCCAAGCACCGTTCTAAGCGCTGGGATAGATCCAAGGTAATCGGGTTGTCCCACGTGGGGCTCACGGCCTTAATCCCCATTTTACAGATGAGGGAACTGAGGCCCAGAGAAGTGAAGTGACTCGCCCAAAGTCACACAGCTGACGAGTGGCAGAGTTGGGATTAGTTGGTGTTTGTATTTGTTAAGCGCTTACTATGTGCAGAGCACTGTTCTAAGCGCTGGGGTAGATACAGGGGAATCAGGTCGTCCCACTTGAGGCTCACAGTTAATCCCTATTTTCCAGATGAGGGAACTGAGGCCCAGAGAAGTGAAGTGACTCGCCCACAGTCACACAGCTGACAAGGGGCAGAGCTGGGAGTCGAACTCATGACCTCTGACTCCCAAGCCCAGGCTCTTTCCACTGAGCCACGCTGCTTCTCTTAAGAACCAGAAGGACCCGGTTCTATTCCCGGCTCTGCCACGTGCCTGCTGTGTGACCTTGGGCAAGTCATTTCACTTCTCCATGTTTCGGTTCCCTCACCTGTAAAACGGAGATTAAGACTGTGAGCCCCGTGTAGGGAAGGGACCGTGTCCAACCGGATGGACTTGATCCACCCCATCACTTGGAACAGTCCTTGGCTCATAGGAAGTGCTTAACAGATGCCATAATTATTATTATTATTATTGCATTTTAATTTGGTTTGGAGCCGGATATCACATGGCATCTACACTCTGTTTGACAGACTCTCGGAGACCGGGCTGGCTTTCTTAACTCGGATTTCTATGTGTCGGCGATACAAAGTTATGAATTAGACTCTCTCTCCCTTCTCCGTCATCTATGCCCTTGACTCTGTGACCTTTGGACATTTGATATTTACCCCACCCCCAACCCCCCCCAGCACTTTATTGCCAATGTTTACATTATACATTATAAATTATTCATATTAATGTCTGCCTCCCCCTCTAGACCGTAAGCTCATTATGGCCAGGAAACATTTCTGCTAATTCTGTTGTACTGCATTCTCCCAAGGGCTTAGTAGAGTGTTCTGCACACAGTAAGCGCTCAAGCAATATCATTGAATGATTGATTGATTATAATAATAATGATAATGTTGGTATTTGTTAAGCGCTTACTATGTGCAGAGCACTGTTCTAAGCGCTGGGGTAGATACAGCGTAATCCGGTCGTCCCACTTGAGGCTCACAGTTAATCTCCATTTTCCAGATGAGGTAACTGAGGCACAGAGAAGTTAAGTGACTTGTCCCCGGTCACACAGCCGACGAGTGGCAGAGCCGGGATTCGAACCCATGACCCCCGACTCCCAAGCCCGGGCTCTTTCCACTGAGCCACGCTGCTTCCCGGATTATATGTACTCATGTAAATACTCACTCTTCAGATGGTCACCTTTCACAGTCTATTCTGCAGAAAGTATCTCTCGCTAACATTAGATCCCTGTTATTTGTGTCAAATGGATCTGTCATTATCTAATGCTAAACTGAATAGGATTTAGTTACCATATAAAGTCATCATCATCATCATCAATGGCATTTGTTGAGTGCTCACTATGCGCAGAGCACTGTATTAACACGCGAGAGAGTCCAATGCGGCCGATTTAGCAGACACATTCCCTGTCCATAACGGGTTTACGGTCTTTAAGGGTGATGGGGAGATGTTTAATCCAAGGTAAACTCTTATCTTGAAGTGAGAGAGCGCTGTAAGTAATACATGAAAATTAAAATGAAATAAGGCTGTCATGCAAGAGTGGTAATTGAAGAGGGTTAAAATTGAAGAATCTTGTAATAGCAATTCTCACGGGTATATAGCTGAAATGGTAAACCTAATTTTTTTTTTCTATTAAAAAACAAAAAAATGAATGAATCTACAAATGATCACTTCCAAGGCTTTCACCAGGCACGAGCTCACTGTGGGCAGGGAACATGCCTACCGACATTACTATATTGTATACTCCCAAGCGCTTAGTACTGTGCTCAGCACACAGTAAACTCTCAATAAATATGATTGATTTATTGAGAAAAGCAATGTGGCTGGGTAGATTCTTTCAAAGAATTTCACTTGGGAAACGTGGAAGGGGCATCTCAGAGGAGGTTTTAATGGTGGGAAGGTCAGAAGGGGGTCGGGTGGGGTGGTTGGTTGCCCACACCATCCTCTGGACCATTAGCTCATTGAGGACAGGGAACGTGACTGCTAATTCTATTGTACCGTACTCTCCCAAGCACTTAGAACAGAGCTCCGCACATAGTGAGCGCTCAGTAAATACCACTGACTGACTGAGTTCCCTATCTTCCCACCCAAACCTGTCCTCCCCCTGACTCTCCCATCACTGTCGATGGCACCCCCATCCTTCCCGTCTCGCGAGCCCACAACCTCGGTGTTATTTTTGACTCCTCCCTGTCATTCGCCCCACGTATTCAATCCGTCACCAAATCCTGGCGGTCCCACCTTCACAACACGGCTGCAATCCGCCCTCTCCTCTCCGTCCGAGCTGCTACCATGTTAATACAATCCCTCATCCTCTCCCACCTGAATCACTGCATCGGCCTCCCTGGCGACCTCCCTGCCTCCTGCCTCCCTCCACCCCAGTCCAAACTTCACTCTGCTGCCCAGATCGTTTTGCTACGAAAACATTCGGGACACGTCACCCCACTCCTCCAAATACTCCAGGGGTTGCCCATCCACCTCCGCGTCAAACAAGCACTTCTCACCATTGACTTTAAAGCAGCCCACCATCTTGTCCCCCCCACCTCGCCTCGCTTCTGTCCTTCTCCAAAGCAGCCCTCACTCTTGGCTCTTCTGGGTCTCTTCTGACCTCTTCTCTTCTTCTGACTCTTCTGACTTGGCCTTCTCACTGGGCCTCCGTCTTAAATGTCTCGCCGCCGAGCCTGGCCCACGTCCCACCTCTGGCCTGGAAATCCCTCCTCGGATCTGACAGACAGTGACTCTCCCCACCCTTCGAAGCCTCCGTTCCCAGACTAAGCCCCACTTTTCCTCATCTCCCGCTCCCGTCTGCGTCTCCCTGCCTCGCTCCCTTTGCTCTTCCCTCCTCCCAGCCCCCCGACACTTACGTCCATATCTGTCATTTTATTTATCTCTATTGATTCCTGTCTCCCAACCTCTAGACTGTTAGCTGATTATGGGTAGGGAATGTCACTGTTTATTGTTGCATTTTCCCAAGCGCTTATTACAGTTCTCTGCCTACAGGAAGCGCTCAATCAATAGGATTGAATGAATGACCTGCATGCCTTACTCTGCTGAGGTGTCAAAGTGCCTGCCGAAAAGATTGGACATTGAGGTGTTGTTTTACACCTGCTTCATTAACAAACGTTAAGTCCCCCATGTGTCTTGGGAAAATATCCCTGGGGTACCCCAAGTGGAAGTTTGAAAAGAATTCACAGATCCTTCTTAGCACAGTGCTGGCTCACGTCTTTACCAAGCAGCATTAGGAAGGTTTGATACCGATAATTTGTTTTACAATTCAGTCAAATGCCAAAGAATTAGATTGAGTTGGTGCCTGCTGAGTAATAATTCTGTGAGAATTTATGTTTGTCGTGACTCTTGACTGATCCCCACAGACTTTCTCTTCTTGCTATTTAAGTGCTTACTCGGTGCCAGGTGCTGTACGAAACACTGGGGTAGATACAAGATAATCAGGTTGGACACAGTCCCTGTCCCACAAAGTGCTCGCAGTCTTAATCCCCATTTGACAGTTGAGGTGCTGAGGCACAGGGGAGTTCAGTGACTAGCTCAAGGTCACACAGCATGATAATGATAATAATTATGGTATTTATTTAGTAGTTTCTTTCATTCAGTCGTATTTTTTGAGTGCTTCCCGTGTGCAGAGCACTGTACTGAGTGCTTGGAAAGTACAATGAAGCACTAAAGAGAGACAATCCTTGCCCATAATGGATTTACAGTCTACAAAGGAGGAGACAGACACCAAAATTTACAGTGTGCCAAGCACTGTTATAAGCTCTGGGTAGCTACAAATTCATCAAGTTGGAAACAGTTCCTATCTCACATGTGGCTCATAGTCGTAATCCCCATTTTACAAATGAGGTAACTGAGGCCCAGAGAAGTGAAGTGACTTGCCCAAGGTCACACAGCAGAAGATTAGCGAAGCCAAGGTTAGAACCCAGGTCCTTCTGACTCTGACATGGGCTTTATCTGCCATTTATTTCTTTAATTAACTTCTGTCTCCCCCTCTAAACCGTTAGCTTGTTGCGGGCAGAAAGCCGGTCTACGAACTCTGTTCTATTGTACTCTCCCGAGCGCTTAGTACAGTGCTCCGTACACAATAAGTGCTCAATATACCACTGATCGATCGATCAATATGGGAATTTGCTTGATTTACCCCAGCTGCCCGGGAAGAGGGCGGCGAGCATTGTACTGACTTCTCATCCCCATCTCCGCTGACTTGGACCCTGAAGCTTGGATCCCACCACTCCCCAGCCACAGCCGCAAGGAGATATTCATTCAGTCATATTTATTGAGTGCTTACGGTGTGCAGAGCACTGTACTAAGTGCTCGGGAGAGCATAATACAGCAATGAACAGACACGGTCCCTGCCCACGACAAGCTCACAGTCTAGAGGGGGGAGAGAGACATTAATATTAAAAAAAAAATGACAGATGTACAAATAGGTCCTGCGGGGCTGAAGTGGGAGATGAATAAAAGGGGTAAGTCAGGGTGACGCAGAAGGGAGTGGGAGAAGAAGAAAAGGCGGCTTAATCAGGGAAGACCTCCTGGAGGAGATGGGTCTTCAATAAGGTTTGGAAGGCGGGAGGGTAATAGTCGTCAGATCTGAAGAGGGCGGGCGTCCCAGGCCAGGGACAGGACGTGAGCCGGGGTTCGGCGGCCAGATAGTCGAGATTGAGAAGGCCCAGCGAGAAGGTTAGCAATTTTGGGGTAGGAAACCCCCAACTGATCCTTGTGGTATTTGCTAAGCACTCACTCTGGGCCAAGCACTGTGCTAACTGCTGCAGTAAATACAAGCGGGTTAGACCCAGCCCCAGCCCCACTTGGGGTTCGCAGTCTAAGGGGGAGGGAGAAGGAGTGTTCAATCCCCATTTTAGAGATGAGGAAACTGAGGCCGGGGAAGTCAAGTGACTCGTTTAAGGTCACACGGCAGGCAGGTGGCGAGGCCGGGAATAGAACCAGCTCTTTTCACTAGGACACGCTGCTTCCCTAAAAATAGAGACTCGAGCAGGGAGATATTTTGATGAAGCAGGCACCTGGTTAAATTCCTAGTTCCTTCAGGCCAGGGACTTACTCCGTTAGCATAGATTGTTATCTAAACGTAGGTTTTCCTTGAGCACACTGAGGTGAAAAATGGAGTTTCTGCAAGAAAATTCCTTTCTTAAAATGCGACTGGTGCCGATAGAAACCTCTAAGTTACACGGTGGGGCTGCTGGTGCCTCAGACTTAGTGATGATAATAATAATTATAATGGTATCCGTTGAGTCCTTACTATGTGCCAGGCACCGTCCTAAGTGCCGAGGTGGATACAAGCAAGTCAGGTTGGACGCGGGCCCTGTTGCATATGGGCTCACGGTCTCGATCCCCATTTCACAGATGAGGTAACTGAGGCCCAGAGGAGTGAAGTGACCTGCCTGAGGACACCCAGCGGACAAGTGGCGGAGCCGGGATTAGAACCCATGGCCTCCTGCGTGGCTAGAGAAGCAGCGTGGCTCAGTGGAAAGAGCACGGGCCCCGGAATCAGGACTCATGAGTTCGAATCCCAGCTCTGCCACTTGTCGGCTGTGTGACTGTGGGCAAGTCACTTAACTTCTCTGTGCCTCAGTTCCCTCATCTGTAAAATGGGGATTGAGACTGTGAGCCCCACGTGGGACAACCTGCTTCCCCTATGTCTACCCAGCGCTTAGAACAGTGCTCGGCACATAGTAAGCGCTTAACAAATACCAACATTATTATTGTTATTATTATTATTCTGACTTCCGGGCCCATGTTCATCCACTACGTCGTGCTGCTTCTCACAGTGAAACTCAGGGGAAGTGGGGTGCACATTAGAGAACGTCCCCAAGCCCCCCTCCCCTCCATCCTGTCAGCTGTGTGACCGTGGGCCAGTGACTTCACTCCTCTGTGCCTCAGTTCCCTCAACTGTAAAATGGGGATTAAGACTGTGAGCCCTACGTGGGACGACCTGATCACCCTGTATCTCCTCCAGCGCTTAGAACAGTGCTTTGCACATAGTAGGCGCTTAACAAATGCCATCATTATTATCCCGCCCCAGCCGTCTGCATCGATTCACAGGAGTCACCGCTAACGAGAGCTCATTGCTTTCTGGACACGTGCTCTTCCACGTCACCCCACTGCCTCCTCGATCTGTACGTCCCGAATAAATGACCGACCGACCGACTGATTGCCGCGCCGCTCTCCTACTCCCCCCCGGCCCGCACGCTTCACTCCCCTAATGCCAACCGACGCCCTGTGCCTCCATCTCGTCTACCTCGCCTCAAACCCGTCGCCCACATCCTGCCTCTGGCCCGGGACGCCCTCCCTCATCATTTCCGACCGACAGTGACTCTCCCCAGCTTCAGGGTCTTACGGAAGGTCCATCTCCTCCAAGAGGCCTTCCCTGACTAAGCCCTCCTTTCCCCTTCTCCCACTCCCTTCTGCATTGCCCTAGTAGTTGCAATGGCACCTTTTTTTCACCTCCCTCAGCCCCACGGCCCTTACGTACATTCCCGAAATTTTCCCTATTTATGTTAAAGCCCATCTCCCCTTCTAGATAATCGTGGGCAGGGAACGTGTCTGTCAACTCTGTCATATCGTACCGCTCAATAATTATGGTCCCGGCTCTGCCACTCGTCAGCTGTGTGACTGTGGGCGAGTCACTTCACTTCTCTGGGCCTCAGTGACCTCATCTGTAAAATGGGGATTAACCGTGAGCCTCCCGTGGGACCACCTGATGACCCCGTATCTCCTCCGGCGCTTAGAACAGTGCTGTGCACATAGTAAGCGCTTAACGAATACCAACATTATTATTACTTGTTAAGCCCTTGCTATGTGCCACGCGCCGTTCTAGGCACTGGGTAGATACAAGTTAATCGGGTTGGACACGGTCCCCGTCCCACGTGGGGCTCACCCTCTTCATCCCCATTTTACAGATGAGGCAACTGAGGCCCAGAGACATGAAGTGACTTGCCCAAAGTCACACGGCGGACATGTGGCAGAGCTGGGATTAGAACCCAGGTCCTTCTGAATACCAGCCCTTCCTCTATCCACTAGGCCGTGCTGCTGCAGTAGAGTTTAGTACAGTGCTCTGCATAAAGAAAGCCTCCATAAATTTGATTGATTGACTGATGAGTCCTTTGTGAAGGTGATGGGACCTTGGCTCAGACTTGAATTTTGGAAACTGAGAAGTGAATGACCTTTCGGTTTGCAGATGAGACAGAGTCTGGCGAACCAAACGCGTAATGTAAATGGACTCTTAATTGACTCACAAACCTTGAGAATTAAATGGAAATGGGCACCTCACTCCCCAAGTTCAGCAAAGGCGGGAGAAAAAGAAAGTAGTAGCCGGCTTTTAACATTTCTGAAGTTTAATGTTTTTTAATTTTATTAACCGTATCGATTTCCTTTCCGCAAAGCAGTCTGGTAGAATGCAACTCCCCTGACAAGCCTAGAGATATGCATGGAAAGTTTTCTTCGGCGCAGATCTCCGACTGATGGCTGTGGCCGTCTATCTTGACTGAAGTGGGTTAACCCGGAAACCTTTTCTCTTTGGGAATTAAAAAAAAAAAAAAAAAAAGCAAACTTTAGGATCCAGAACTGATTGCAGAACATACAGATTTAAAAGTGACAAAACTGGCACCATGGCAACTGACACTAATTGGCACCCCGGTTGGCAGCCCAAGAAGAAAGGACGGAGATTTTTGAGCAGGCATTGGAAACGAGCTTGTTTGTCTCATGCTAAGGAGTTCCTGCCCACCATGATTAAACCACACTGGCTCAGCTCAGCATCGGGGAGTTTACAGTTCTGCTTCATCTTAGTGAATCGATCAGTTAATCGGTAGGATTTTTTGAGCACTCACTGTGTGCGGAGGACTGAACTAAGGGCCCGAGGGAAGCAGCCTGGCTTAGTGGAAAGAGACCGGGCCTGGGAGTCGGAGGATGTGGGTTCTAATCCAGTCTCTGCTACACGTCTGCTGTGTGTCCTGGGACAAGTCACTTCTCTTCTCTGGGCCTCAGGTGACTTGTCCGTAAAATGGGGATTAAGACTGTGAGTCCCATTTGGGACAGGGACTGCGTCCTACCCAACTACCTTGTCTCTACCCTGGGGTTCAGAAGAGGGCTTGGCATGTAGTAAGCACCTAGCAAATACCCTGTCCGCAAGAAGCTTGCAGTCTAGAGGGGGAGACTGACATTATTATTAAATAAATTAATTACAGATAGGCACATAAATGCTGTGGCGTCGAAGGTGGGTGAAAAAAGAGTGCAAATGCTGAGTCTGTTGTTTGGCGGGGGGGGGGGGGGGTCCTAGATTTCAAATCAACAGAGGATATGCCTTTCTGAGAAATGCATCAGTGTGTGCTTAGAAGAAAATCTGCTGATGCTGGGATGTTTTTCATGACATTTGTTAAGCGCTTACTGTGTTCCAAACGTTGTTGCACGTCCTGGGGTGGACGCAGTCCCTCTCTTGCATGGGGCTCATATAGAAAATAGGAGGGAGAAGAGGTATTTAATCCCCATTTCACAGTTCAGGAAATTGACATGCTAAGGCAATTGACAGAGCCAGGATTAACCCTCAGGTTCTCTGACTCCAAAGCCCATCCCCTTGCTCCTTTTGCATAATGAATGCTCAACGCTGTTATCAGTAGTAATAATTTTGGTGTTTGTTGATAATTATTCAATTTTGCATAGCCAATGGAAAGTCAGTTGGAGTATTATAGTGTTTTTTTATTTAGGTATTTATCTAAACTAAACCTCTGAGCGAAGGAATGTCTGAATCAACTGCACCAGTATACACACATACACACTCACACACACACACACACTCTCACTTTCACACACACACACACACGTTAGACAGTCATTTAGACTGAGCTTGTCATTGGGCAGGGATTGTATCTGTTGCCAAATTGTACATTCCAAGTGTTAAAGTACAGTGCTCTGCACATAGTAAGCACTCAGTAAATACTATTGAATGAATGAATGAATATATACTAAACATATATACAGCATACTATATATACTATGGGGCTATAATGTATATAGCAGTATACATAACATATACACACACACATATATATTATAGTGTATATAGCATTACAGTCCTACAGTTCAAATCAACAGAGCCTATGCCTTGCTGAGAAATGCATCAGTATCTATCTATCTATCATCTATCTATCTATCTATCTATCTATCTATCTATCTATCTATAATAATAATAATGTTGGTATTTGTTAAGTGCTTAGTATGTGCAGACCACTGTTCTAAGCGCTGGGGTAGACACAGGGGAATCAGGTTGTCCCACGTGGGGCTCAGAGTCTTAATCCCCATTTTACAGATGAGGGAACTGGAGCACAGATAAGTTAAGTGACTTGCCCACAGTCACACAGCTGACAAGTGGCAGAGCTGGGATTCGAACTCATGAGCCCTGACTCCAAAGCCCGTGCTCTTTCCACTGCACCACGCTGCTTCTCTCTCTCTCTCTCTCTCTCTCTCTCTTTTTCTATCTCTCTCTCTCTCTTTTCTATCTATCTATCATCTGATTTCTCTATTTCTCTATAGATATACCTATATATCTATATATCTATTATATATAATATCTCTATTATACCTATATGTCTACCTCACTATATATAACTACAAACAACATTGTATTATGATACAATGATGTTACCCCTTTTTGTTCTCGCATGAATATTATAGGAAAGGTGGAATAATTCGGTATTCTTGATGTGTGGAGTCTGGAGACAGGATTTATACTGTAAACTGCGTTATGGAACACCATTATAAAATGATGGTTTAATGGGCATGGGAAATCCAATAATTTCCCTCTTTAAGGAAACATATGCTATAGTAGATGTGGTGTTTCCAAGGTTGCGTGCTATTTGTATGATATTACGCTGGGCTCTATAATCAGTGATGAAAACTTCAATTTCAAATGCCCAACTAACGATAAGTGATCAGATAGTCCAACTGTTGATCACATCAATGCTTCTGCCAAGAAAAATAGTATTTATTGAGCGCTTACTATGTGCAGAGCACTGTACTAAGCGCTTGGAATGAACAAGTCGGCAAAAAAGCACCGTTACACCAAAAGAAGTTTGTGACAAATGAGTCAGTGTCTTCTTCCGTAGCACAGGAGGAACCAAACCTTGTAACATCCTCCCTTCAGCTTCCCTTGAAGCCATTTCTGCTGAAGGAGAAGAGGCCTTCTTTTATCTGTGACCGTCCTCTCTCCATAGACGGAGGATGTTCTGCCTATAATGAAGTGTTATTTCATTTGATGGGATTGTTGATTGGCTTAGTTCTACTTTTGGAAAGGTAGACCCTTAGAAGTTGTTGGCGATTTACTTTAACTTCTTAGCATTCAGTGTTGCATTCATCAAGGGCTAGTTGTGAGGAGAGGGTGTTTTTGATGCTTGGTTTACAACGTCTCCACATATTTGCAAGACCTACTGTGACAACCAGCCCCCCCCCCCCATTTTTTTATAAAATAATCTACCTTCTTTTATCCAAGGAAGAGGTTACACCTTTCTAATCGGGACATCTGCCTGCTCTTAGCTGTGGCACTGTGATATATAGCACTTTCAACCCCCAAATTGTGAGCTGCTTGCATTTATCTGCTGACTTTTATCTCCTATCAATCCCCTTGCTTTAACACTAATTCCCACAAACCTCCCCTTCTCTTCCATCTCCGCTTACCTCCTTGCCCACTTTTAATTTCCCCAGCACTTACCATTTTTATGAAACTGCCCACGTGATTTCTGTGCTGTGAGCATTAATCATTAATTCTACAATGCTGCAGAAAACAACGGGTAAAACATTCAAAATGGAAATAATCTCGGATTCCATAAAATAATTGTGTGTTTTCCCAGACAGCGGTGACATTCTACTCCAAATGGGAATATCAGCCGATTCCCAAACAAGCTCAAGCCTGCAGAATACAATATTTTATACTTCTCCTGAGAGAACCAGACTTGTTATGAAGAGGTACCATTCCCCATAGTCTCCCAAATCTTCATTATTTGAGAAACAACTTTATGAAGTTACCTGCCTTTTATACCTGCTCAGTTTCGTCATTGTTAAAATCGTGAAATGCATTAAAAAACCACAGGTTTTACTCTTGAATTTGCCACGTTCACCAAAATAATCCCACCTGGATGAAGTCTTCGATCCATTTAGAATGACAAAATCGATCAAGCAGTTGAATAGATTGAGCACTTACTGCATGTAAAGCACTGTGCTAAGCACTCGGGAGATCAAGGTTAGAGCCCTGCCATTTGCCTGCTGTGCGGATTAAGGTGAGTCAGCTAACTCCTCTGTGCCTCAGTTTTCTTTTCTGTAAATTGGAGATTCACTACCTGTTCTATGTCCTATTTTCACTGTGAGCCCCATGTGAGATATGGGGATAGAAGTTCAGGGACTAGTCTAAAATCACACAGCAAGACAAGGGGTGAAGTCAGGATTAGAACCCAGGTCCTTCTGACTCCCAAGACCTTGCTCTATCCATTTAGGCTATGCTACATGCCAGGCACTCTACTAAGCACGGGGGAAAGTATAAGCTAATCAGGTTGGACACAAATCCATCTCCCCGACACAAATCCATCTCCCCTATGATGCTCACACTCTTAATCCCCATTTTACAGGTGAGGTAACTCAGAAACAGAAAAGTTAAGTGATTTGTTTAAGGTTACACCGCAGATGTGTGACAGAGCTAGAATTAGAACCCAGGCCCATCTGAATCACGGGCCTGCGCGCTATCCATTAAGCCACACTACTTGGAATCTCGTCCATGGCGTACAGTACGCGCTTAACGAATGCCATGGTTATTGTCGTCATCTCTGTCATTACTCAACATGACTTTGCTCTGATGGCACATATGCGAGAAATCTTGCAGATGATTACATGAGTCAGTTTGCAGATTCAGCCCAGGGCAAGGACTAGGAAGTCATAATAATGATACCAATATTGGTATTTGTTAAGCGCTTACTATGTGCAGAGCACCGTTCTAGGCGCTGGGGGAGATACAGGGTAATAAGTCATAAGAACGTGGGTTCTAATCCTGGTTCCGCCACTTGTCTGCCGCGTGACCTTGGGCAAATCACTTACCTTCTCTCTGCCTCAGTTACCTCATCTGTAAAATGTGATTGACCGTGAGCCCCGTGTGGGACGGGGACTGTGTCCACACTGAGTAGCTTTTATCTACCCCAGGACTTAGTACAGTGACTGGGACATAGTAAGCACTTAAATTCCATTTTAAAAAGTGGAAGTCATATACCAGTTTACAACCAGGAAAACCTTAACCATCCATAGGTTTTCCTTTAATAGTCACTGCATTCTGCTACCTAGGCAGTTTCCTGCCCGATGATGATCAGAAAGATGAGGACATAGAAAACCAAATCCAACAGGCCAGAATGATCGAGGGATGACTGTAAGGCAGAGGGTAGTGACAAGGAAGCATCCGATTCAACTCCAATCTGAACGTCTATAAGGCCGTGAGACCTCAAATACCAAAGTCACATCAATCAGTCAATCACTAATGTTTATTTGGCGCTTACTATGTGCAAAGCACTGTAGTAAGCGATTGGGAGAGTAAGATATAGTAGAGTCGGAAGACATGTTTCCTGCCCACAATGAGCTCAATAACAATAATGATAATAATAATAATTGTGGTATTTGATCAGCACTTCTGTATGCCAGACATTGCACTAAGCCCTGGGGTAGATAGAAGGTAATCGGGTTGAACACAGTCCCTGTCCCACATATAGCTCATAGTTTAATCTTCACTTTACAGATGAGGAAACTGAAGCACGGAGAGATTAGGTGACTTGCTCGAGGTCACAGAGCAGACGAGTGCCTGAGCCGGGATTGGAATCCAGGCCCTCTGACTCCCAAACTCCTTCCGCTAGGCCAGGCTGCTTCCCGTGGCCCTTTATGTTGCTTACAGGCAAGAGGGCAGCATCTGTAATGTTTGCACCCATATCACCTATGAGCCTCACTCAGTATCCGAAAGCAGGGCCGGATTTTCATCAGCGTGAGTCTCTGGTCCGCGCTCCGCTCATCTGCACTGAAACAGTGCTCACAGCCAAACAGCTCCCCTGGGCAGGGCATTTGAGGAGAATGAATGCTAAGCGGCTGCTGGATGGGAAACCCACAACCCAGGAAGACAAATAGTAATGATTCCAAGCGCTTAGTACCAGTGCTCTGCACATAGTAAGCGCTGAATAAATACTATTGAATGAATGAATGATAATAATGGTATTTATTAATTATGGTACTTGTTAAGCGCTTACTATTTGCCAAGCACTGTTCTAAGCACTGGGGGAGATTCAAGATAATCAGGTTGCCCCACATGGGGCTCACAGTCTTAATCCGCAATTTACAGATGAGGTAACTGAGGCCCAGAGAAGTGAAGCGACTTGCCCAAAGTCACCCAACTGATAAGTGGCGCAGCTGGGATTAGAACCCACGACTTCTGACTCTCTAGCCCGTGCTCTTCCACTAGGCCACGCTGCTTCTCATACTAAGCGCTTACTGTGTGCCAGACACTGTACTAAGCGCCGGGGTGGATACAACAAATCGGGCTGGACGTAGTCCCTGCGCCACTTGGGGTTCACAGTCTCCATCCCCATTTTACAGATGAGGAAACTGAGGCCAAGAGAAGTGAAGTGACTTGCCAAAGGTCACACAGCAGAGAAGTGGCAGAGCAGGGATTAGAACACAGGACGCTCTCATTCAGAGTAAACGAAAAAAAGACATAGCGGCAGGGTACCACACACGGTGAAATAGCGGTGGACTGCTGGTTGGCATCTAGCGGTCGGAAGAGTCTTAGTGGAGATGGGAATACCAAAAGACGGCCTCCAAATCAGAAACAGCCCCCGAATAGAACGAACCCATTAATGCGGCAAGACCATATTTTTAAATGTAAATGCGTCAAGTCAAAAGAGTGATGTGGGCAAGTAGTGGGCAAGCACCAAATGTCTACTTTTTTTTTTTTAATGCCCTCTCCCAAGATCTCAGTACAGTAGTCTGCATACAGTAAGTGCTCACTAAATAATAATAATAATAATAATGTTGGTATTTGTTAAGCGCTTACTATGTGCAGAGCACCGTTCTAAGCGCTGGGCTAGACACAAGGGAATCGGGTTGTCCCACGTGAGGCTAAATACCACTGAGTTATTGTTTCTTTTTCTTTTTGGTATTTGTTAAGTGTTTTAATATGTCCCACACACTGTTCTAAGCACTGGGGTAGATACAAGGTAATCGTGTTAATGTTGGCATTCGTTAAGCGCTTGCTATGTGCCGAGCACCGTTCTAAGCGCTGGGGGAGATACAGGGTCATCAGGTGGTCCCTCGTGAGGCTCACAGTTAATCCCCATTTTACAGATGAGGTCACTGAGGCACAGAGAAGTGAAGTGACTTGCCCGCAGTCACACAGCTGACAAGTGGCGGAGCCGAGATTCGAACCCATGACCTCTGACTCCCAAGCCCGGGCTCCTTCCACTGAGCCACGCTGCTTCTCTAATGTTAGTTCTCTAACGTTAATGTTAGACACAGTCCAAGTCCCATTTCATAGATGAGGCAGTTAAGGCAGAGAGAAGTGGAGGGACTGGCCCAAGGTCTCACAGGAAACAGGTGGCAGAGCAGAGATTAGAACCCAGGTCCTTCTGATTGCCAGAAATATGCTCTATCTACCCAGGCCAAGCTGCTTCTTAAGCACTTACTATATGCCAAGCACTGTATTAAGTGCTTGGCAGAGAAGCAGCGTGGCTTAGTGGAAAGAGCCCGGGCTTGGGAGTTAGAGGTCGTGAGTTCTAATCCCGACTCTGCCACTTGTCTGCTCTGACCTTGGGCAATCAACTGCTCTGTGCCTCAGTGACCTCATCTGTAAAATGGGGATTAAAACCGTGAGCCCCACGTGGGACAACCGGATTACCTCGGATCTACCCCAGCGCTTGGAACAGTGCCTGGCACATAGTAAGCGCTTAACCAATGCCATTATCATTATTATGACATAAGATAATCAGAGCAGCATTCTGACCCACATGGGGCCCTCAGTCTAACGGGAAAGGTGAACAGGTATTTAATCCCAATTTTACAGATGAGGAAACCGAGGCAAAGAGTAGGTAAAAGACTTTTGATATACGTGACTAATATCCTACCAACAGGTATGATCATTTTAGGAAGCAGAGGCCAGATCTCGCCCTCTGTGTCTCTCTTTTTCTCTCTCTTCCTCTGGTGCTTTCATCCTCTCTCTTTCCCCCCCTCCCTCTTTCTCTGTCCCTCTCTCTGAATTTATATTTAGAAGGAAGACGCGCATTTCTTGCCTTCAAGGAGCTGCCCGTTTAGCCGTTGTTTTCGCTGGTATTTTCTGAGGATTTTCTTCTCCTTTGCAACCCCTTGGGCGGCAGCGAGGATGAGTGCAGGTGCTCGTTGCAAAAGCAACAGATTCCCCGTGGCACCTGATCTCACCAGTGGCTTAGGAACCCGATTCTCCCGTATTCCTTAAAATAGAATTCTCTGCTCTGTCCCACGACCGTTGTGACAACAGTCTCTGCCACGAATGACTGTTGCAGGCTGCTTCTGCTTCTCGATCCGGCGTCTGCCGCGATTTCTCCCAGAATGCGGGCTCCTTTACCAAATGGGAAATGCAAAGGGAAACATGAAATTTGCAAGAGGCAGAGATGAATTTTCCAAACGTGTTTCAAAATGTCAGCCAGATCTTGACTCTCCCTCCATCACTCATGCTTTCAGTCTCCCTGAATACCATTTTCCCGACAACTGTGTCTGTACTGTTCTCTTTTTACTGGCTTGGAGTTAAAATATGTATGATAACCTGGGGACAGTAGTCTGTCAAGTCCAAGCTCGAGTCTACTGAAAGCCAGCTTTCTTTGCTTCAGGGTCTTATCGCCAGTCGGTCCTTTCTTTCTATTAGACAGTGTTCTTAGGTGTTTAGCGGAGGCTAGAAATTCATCCGAAAGAGATCGTCTGTCGACAGTCCATCGGCTCTCTCCCTCGTACCTATCCCCTCTTTTCTGTCGTACACCCCTTCTCGCGCTCTTCATTTCCCTCAAACTGTGCCTCGTTCTCATCCCTCCCAGCACCGACCTCTTACTCGCATCCTCCCGCCTGCCCGGACCCCCTCCGCCTTCACGTCTGGTGGGAAGATAATAATGTTGGTATTTGTTAAGCGCTTAGCGTGTGCAGAGCACCGTTCTAAGCGCTGGGGGAGATACGGGGTCATCAGGTTGTCCCACGTGAGGCTCACAGTTAATCCCCATTTTCCAGAGGAGGTCACTGAGGCACAGAGAAGCGAAGTGACTCGCCCACAGTCACACAGCTGACGAGTGGCAGAGCCGGGAGTCGAACCCATGACCTCCGACTCCGAAGTCCAGGCTCTTTTCCACTGAGCCGCGCTGCTTCGTCCACAGAGTGCTCTCCCCATCTTTGAATCCCTTCTGGAATGACATCCTGTCCAAGATGGCTTCTCCAGTGGTCTCTGACCCCCTCAGGTTTTACCCCCACCGGTATCCCTATAGCTGTCCACATCACCTCAGCACTAATAATAATAATGATAATAATGTTGGTATTTGTTAAGCGCTTACTATGTGCCGAGCACTGTTCTAAGCGCCCGGGTAGACACAGGGGAATCAGGTTTTCCCACGTAGGGCTCACAGTCTTAATCCCCATTTTACGGATGAGGGAACTGAGGCACCGAGAAGTGAAGCGACTCGCCCAAAGTCACACAGCCGACAAGTGGCCGAGCCGGGATTTGAACCCGTGACCTCTGACTCCAAAGCCCGTGCTCTTTCCACTGAGCCACGACTAGTGTTCTCACCGCCACCCGTAGCATTTAAGCGCTCGATAAATACGAATGAATATCACTTAAACATTCTTTAATCCCTCTGGACTGTAGCTCTTTCATTTTCAATGGTATTTGTTAAAACACTTACTATGCGCCGGGCACCCTACTGAGTGCTGGGATAAATGGAGCCCGTCTTTGGGCAGGGATTGTCTCTCTCTGTTGCCGAATTGTCCACTCCAAGTGCTTAGTACAGTGCTCTGCACATAATAAGCGCTCAATAAATACTATTGAATGAATGAAATGCTAACTGATCTGGTTGGATACAGCTCATGTCTCACATGGAGTTCCCAGCATTAGCCCCCATTTTACAGATGAGGTAACTGAAGCACAGAGAAGCGAAGTGACTTGTGCAAGCAGACAAACGGTGGAGCCGGGCTTAAAATCCAGGTTCTTCTGACTCCCAGGCCTGTGCTCCATCCACCGGGCCACACTGCTTCTCCTCGTGGGCAGGGAACGGGTGTGTCAACTCTGTTATGTTGTGCTCGCCCAAGTCCTATGTACAGTGCTCTGCACACAGAGGGAGAAATCAATAAAAACGATGGATTGATTGATTTTACATAAACTCTAACTTGTGTTCAGATCCTCTTTTCCTTTTTCCTCCTTTTTGTGTAATCTTTTAGTTTGGGCATTTCTGCCCGACTGTAATCTCTGCAAGGGCAGATACTGTGTTGACTTACTATATTCTTGTCGGCTGTGTGACTGTGGGCAAGTCGCTTCACTTCTCTGTGCCTCAGTTCCCTCATCTGTCAAATGGGGATGAAGACTGTGAGCCCCACGTGGGACAACCCGATTCCCCTATGTCTCCCCCAGCGCTTAGAACAGTGCTCGGCACATAGTAAGCGCTTAACAAATACCAACATTATTATTATTCAGAGCTTCAGAGAGTGCTCTGCATCCAGGAGGTGTCTGATAAGGAATCAAAAGTCTTTATTGAGTATTTTCTGTGCTTAAAGCATCATACTAGGCGTTTGGGAGAGTAAATACCGATGATTGGCTATGACTTCATCTCCCTTATTGATGAAGACACAGGGGACTCCGTCTTAGTGTGAAATTCAGGAGCATAGAAGATGGGAGTTGCCCTCATATATTTCAATCATTCAGTTGTATTTATTAAGTGCTTAGTGTGTGCAGAGCACTGTACTAAGCACTCGGAAGTACAGTTCAGCAATAAAGAGAGAGAAAATCCCTGTCCACACTGGGCAAATGCTGGGTAGAATTATTTTGGGGACTCGGTGTGAAAAAATCACTAAAAATGGCACAGAAACGTGCATCTACTTTCAGAACATGCAACAAAGCACTCCCCTTTTTGATGATCTTCGAGGAAATAGGTGCACTGTGAGAGGCAGAAGGGAATTCTGGATGGACAGAGAAGCGGCATGGTGTGCGGAGAAGCAGCATGGCGTAGCGGAGAGAGACCGAGCCTGGGAGTCAGAAGGTCATGAGTTCTAATCCCGGCTCCCTGGTCAAGTCCCGTCACTTCTCTCCATCAGTCACCTCATCTGTAAAATGGGGGTTAACGCCGTGAACTCCATATGGCACAGGGATTGTGTGCAACCCAATTTGCTCGTATCCACCCTAACGCTTAGTACAGTGCCTGGCATAGTGAGTGCTTAATAAATAGCACAAATATCATTATTATTATTACAAAGATCTAATATTTAACTCACAGTGTATCAACCAAGAAAATTCTTCTAAGTGGAGTCCCTTCAAAAAAGGTGTTGGCAAGTGTTAGAATTTTATAACATCTTTTCCGTATAGGCACCAAGTATAATGATACTGTGGGTATTTGTTAAGCGCTTACTATGTGCAAAGCACTGTTCTAAGTGCTGAGGTAGATACAGGGTCATCAGGTTCTCCCACGTGAGGCTCACGGTCTTAATCCCCATTTTACTGATGGGGGAACTGAGGCACAGAGAAGTGAAGTGACTTGCCCCCGGACCCAGAGCTGACAAGTGGCGGAGTCAGGATTCGAACCCATGACCTCTGACTCCCAAGTCCGGCCTCTTTCCACTGAGCCACGCTGCTTCGGATCATCATAATAATCATGGCATTTGTTAAGCACTCACTGTGTGCCAAGCGCTGTTCCGAGCGCTGGGATAGATAGAAAGCAATCTGGTTGGACACAGTCCCTGTCCCACATGGGGCTCACCGTCTCGATCCCCATTTTACAGATGAGGTAACTGAGGCCCAGAGAAGTGAAGCTACTCTCCCCAGGTCACCAGGCGGCGGGGCCGGGATTAGAACCCACGACCTCTGACTCCCAAGCCCGGGCTCTTGCCACTCGGCCGTGCCGCTTAGTAACTTCTACACTGAACGTTTATACAGATCGATAGCTTAGAATTGAAAATCGTGTGGAAAGGGGAAAGAGGAAAAAAAGACAGGGAAGGAGGGGGTGTCAGGGGAAATTAACAGTTACAGTTGCAGATGACGAAAGGCTGGAAAAACCGTCCACGTCCTCGTTTCCTGAGGTTACGGGAGAAGAGTTGACGGCCTGGATTTTCCCAAGCCAGCAATTGAGAGCTGCTCAGAGTGGCTTTCTCTCTGGCTTCTCTGCCTCTGGCCTTTTTTCCTTTCCTTCTTTTTTCCTTTCCAACTATGTTTGGATAAGGATCCTCCTCGTTCTCGACAAGCATCTACTGATTTTTCTGTTCCCTGAATAGCGGTCTTCCAAGGTGCTATGAAGCCAGGGTTAAGGACACGTCGTAACTTTCCCTCCCTTCAAAGCCTCAATGGAGACACATTCATTCATTCCTTCATTCCGGCGCTCATTTTAGTGGAGCGATTACTGTGTGCTAAGCACTGTAGTAAGCGCTTGGGAGAGTACACTGTGACAGTGAACGGACTCGTTCCCTGACCTCAACGAGCTTACGTCTCCTCCAAGAAGTCTTCCCTAAGGCCTCCTTTCATCTCCTCCCACTCCCTCCACATCGACCTGACTCGCTCCATCACCTCGTCCCTTCCTACCTCTCCTCCCTTCTCTCTTTCTACCGCCCGCCCCGCTCGCTCCGCTCCTCCGCCGCCCGCCTCCTCGCCGTCCCCCGGTCTCGACCGTCCCGCCGTCGACCCCTGGGGCCGCGTCCTCCCGGGGTCCCGGAACGCCCTCCCTCCTCGCCTCCGCCAAACCGATTCTCTTCCCCTCTTCAGATCCCTACTTAGAGCTCACCTCCTCCGAGAGGCCTTCCCAGATTGAGCTCCCCCCTTTTTTCCCCTCTGCTCCCTCTACCCTCCCCCACCTCTCCGCAGCTAAACCCTCTTCTCCCCCCTTTCCCTCTCCTCCTCCCCCTCTCCCGTCCCATCCCCTCGGCACTGTACTCGTCCGCTCAACTCTATATATCTTCATCACCCTATTTATTTTGTTTAATGAGATGTACATCGCCCTGATTCTATTTATCTGCTCTTGTTTCAATGAGACGTCCTTCCCCTCGACTCTATTCATCGCCATCGTTCTCGCCCGTCCGTCTCCCCCGATTAGACCGTGAGCCCGTCAAAGGGCAGGGACTGTCTCTATCTGTTGCCTATTTGTACCTTCCAAGCGCTTAGTACAGTGCTCGGCACATAGTAAGCGCTCAGTAAATACTATTCAATGAATGAATGAATGCTCTTTTTATTCATCCCTCCGTCCCAGCCCCACGGCACGTATGTAGATATCTGGCATCTCTTTATTCATATTAATATCTGTCTCCCCCTCTGGACTGTAAGCTTGCTGTGGGCGGGAAATGTGTCTATTGTCATATTTGACTCTCCCGCGTGCTTAGTGTTCTCTGCACTTAGCAGTCAGTAAATATGATTGAATGAATGGATGAAGAACAGAAAAAGATCAACATCCAGATATATACGCATATCCATAGGCTAACGTATCTGCCCTTGGCGTTCTTAAAAAAAAAAATCGATGCTACTGGTGGCGAGAGCTTATCCGTTACAATAATGATTATGGTATTGGTTAAGCGTGACTGAGGGGAAAGAGCCCGGGCTTAGGAGTCAGAGGTCATGGGTTCCGATCCCGGCTCCGCCACCTGTCAGCTGTGTGACTTTGGGCAAGTCGCTTCACTTCTCGGTGCCTCAGTTACCTCATCTGTAAAATGGGGATTAAGACGGTGAGCCTCGCGTGGAACAAGCTGATTACCTTGTATCTACCCAGCGGTTAAAGCAGTGCTCGGCACATAGTAACCGCTTAACAGATACCAACATTATTATGAAGCGCTTTCTATGTGCGAGGCACTGTACTAAGCGCCGGAGTGTATACAAGCAAATGGGGTTGGGCACAGTCCCTGTCCCACGTGGGATTCACAGTCTCAGTCACCATCTTACAGATGAGAGAGCTGAGGCCCAGAGAAGTGAAGTGACTTGTACAAGGTCACAGACCAGACAAATGCGACGTGGCTCAGTGGAAAGAGCCCGGGCTTGGGAGCCAGAGGTCATGGGTTCGAATCCCGACTCCGCTGCTTGTCGGCTGTGTGACTTTGGGCAAGTCACTTCACTGCGCCTCAGTTCCCTCATCTGTAAAATGGGGCTGAAGACTGGGAGCCTCACGTGGGACAACCTGATGACCCTCTGTCTACCCAGCACTTCGAACGGTGCCCCGCACATCGCAAGCGCTTAACAAATACCGACATTATCATCCACCCCAGCGCTTAGAACAGCGCTCTGCACGTAGTAAGCGCTCAACAAGTGCCAACAGTATTATTCAGTGGCAGAGCCGGCATTAGAACCCAGGTCCCTCTGACTCCCAGGCCCGTGCTCCATCCGTTACGCCATGCCGCTTTCCTATCGATGGTTTTGGGCGGGCCCGAGAAGGCTAAGCCATAACAGATGCTCCTTAATATTGTGGGCACAGAGAGATGGTTCAACAGAACCAGGATAAGGAGCTGGTTTTCCTTAGAGGGTGGCAGGGAAAAGTTTGGCTAGAACCGTAAGTGAAGGGTAGCGGGTAGTCTGGTTTTATCCAGCACGTTCTGCTTTCAAGTGGCTTGCTCTCTGTCTGGTTCCTAGAGGCTTCACCCCCGAGGACCCTCTAGGGTCTGTGAGCCATCGGTAGAGTTCCCCAGGATGTGGTGACGTTAACGATAACCGGTACTCGTTAACTGTTTACTATTTGCCGAAAGCTGGAGCAGGTTCAACCGAGAGCTGGGGCGGATTCAAAATAATCAGGCCAGACACAGTTCCTCTCACATAGAGTGCTCACAGTCTTAAGATGGAAGTGTGTGTTTTAAGGGGAGGGAAGAAAGAACGGCCACTGAACTCCCCCGTTACCGACGAGGTAACCGAGCGGAGAGAAGTTAGGTGACTGGCCCAAGGTCACGTAGCTGGCAAGGGGTGGGATTAGAATCCAGGTCGCCTGACTCTCAGACCGGTGCTCTTTCCTCTGGGCACTCCTGTTCGCATTACGCCACGTGCCGGTTGTAGCACGTATGACGACACGGGCATCTCCTCCGGTATTCTGCGGTGGCCACTCTGCACGTACGAATGTTTAAGAATAGAGAGATTAAGTAGGCTACCGGGGGCAGACGTAATTGCCCGTAAAAAGGGGTCAGAGGTAGAAAATGGACGAGCTGGATGGAGAGACGATAAAACCTTTGTCTGGCTGGCGAAGAGGAAATAGACTTGTCCGATTAATCTCTCATCTCCCCTCTCTATTCCCCTCTACTGCCTCTTCAGCGCTTAAACATCACCTTTACACTGAATTTCTCAGCCTTTTAAGAGCTTAGATGTTCTCTCCCCGACTGACATAGATAAAGATGTCCACAGTTTTAAACTCTGTTGCTTTCTTCTACCTGTAATTTATTTTAGGTCTCTTTCCCCTGCTGGAGTGTAGGTTACCAGGGGACAGGGCTCGTGTCTACTATCTCTCTTGTTCTCTCCCAAGTGCTTAGTACGGTGCTCTGTACACATTTCCCCTTTTCCCTCTGTTCCCTCTCTGCCCCCCTCTTCACCTCCCCTCAGCTAAGCCCCCTTTCCCCCCCCCCCCCTTTCCCTCTGCTCCTCCCCCTCTCCCTTCCCCTCCCCTCAGCTCCGTGCTCGTCCGCTCATTTGTATATATTTTTATCACCCTATTTATTTTGTTGATGAGATGGACATCCCCTCGATTCTATTTATTGCTACTGTTTCAATGAGATGTGCATCCCCTCGATTCTATCTCTTGCTATCGTTCTCGTCCGTCCGTCTCCCCCCGATTAGACCGTGAGCCCGTCGGTGGGCAGGGATCGTCTCTATCTGTTGCCGAATTGTCCATTCCAAGCGCTTAGTACAGTGCTCTGCACAGAGTAAGCGCTCAATAAATACTATCGAATGAATTTAGCACTTAATTCATTTACCCTTGATTGATTG
Source organism: Ornithorhynchus anatinus (assembly GCF_004115215.2). Lineage (NCBI taxonomy): Eukaryota > Metazoa > Chordata > Mammalia > Monotremata > Ornithorhynchidae > Ornithorhynchus > Ornithorhynchus anatinus. The sequence continues at coordinate 4,809,959 of NC_041749.1, forward strand.
GTGAGTTTCCAGTGATGGGATCAGCTGCTGAAGGCCTTTGAAGCCTAAAGTCATTGTTCAAGAGGGCGGGTCTTGGAAAATTGGAAACCAATATGGATTGCCTTCCCAGACTGAGCTCCCCTTCTCCCTCTACTCCCTCTACCTTCCCCCTTCCCCTCTCCGCAGCTAAACCTTCTTTTCCCCCCATTTCCCTCTGCTCCTCCCCCTCTCCCTTCCCCTCCCCTCGGCACTGTACCCGTCCGCTCAACTGTATATATTTTCATTACCCTATTCATTTTGTTAGTGAAATGTACATCGCCTTAATTCTATTTATTTGCTATGTTTTAATGAGATGTTCATCCCCTCGATTCTATTTATTGCTATTGCTCTCGTCTGTCCGTCTCCCCCGATTAGACCGTGAGCCCGTCAGTGGGTAGGGACGGTCTCTGTTACCGATTTGTCCATTCCAAGCTCTTAGTACAGTGCTCTGCACGTAGTAAGCGCTCAATAAATACTATTGATTGAATTAATTAATTAATTGCCAGTAGCTCTTAATTTTTTTTTTTATAGTGTTTGGGAAGTTCCTACTATGTGCCAAGCACTGGGGTAGATACAAGATAACCAGGTTGGACACGGTCCCTTTCTCCCATCGGGCTCTCGGCCTTAATCCCCATTTTCCGGTCCCCGTCTCCCGTTGGGCTCTCGGCCTTAATCCCCATTTTAAAAACGCGGTAACAACTAACAACGGCTGACGACTCGAGAAGCAGCGTGGCTCAGTGGAAACAGCACAGACTTGGGAGTCAGAGGTCATGGGTTCTAATCCTGACCCCGCCACCTGTCAGCCGTGTGACTTTGGGCAAGTCACTTCACTTCTCGGTGCCCCAGTTACCTCATCTGTAAAATGGGGATGAAGACTGTGAGCCTCACGTGGGGCAACCTGATTACCCCTGTAGCTACCCCAGCGCTTAGAACGGTGCTCTGCACATAGTAAGCGCTTAATAAATACCAACATAAACAACTGAGATACAGAGAGGTTAAGCGCCTTGGCCAAGGTCACACAGCAGACAAGGGGAGGAACCGGGGCTAGAACCCCAATTCTTCTGGCTCCCAGGCCCGGGCTCTATCCACCGGGGCAAGCTCCTTCTATCAAAGGCAGCATCTAAGATAACTTCACAGCGGGGTGAGAAAGAATGATAATAATAATGTTGGTATTTGTTAAGCGCTTGCTGTGTGCCGAGCACTGTTGTAAGCGCTGGGGTAGATACAGAGCTCACAGTCTTAATCCCCATTTTCCAGATGAGGTAACTGAGGCACAGAGAAGTGAAGTGACTGTCACACAGCTGACGAGTGGCGGAGGCGGGATTCGAACCCGTGACCTCCGACTCCCAAGCCCGGGCTCTTTCCACTGAGCCACGCTGCTTCTCTGAGCCGCGTGACGTTGCAGGCGTCAGGCGGGCCACACTTCCGAGAGTTACCGTTCGGCCGTAACCTTCAGCGGGATGATGTCTGAAGGTCACCCATCGCGGCGCTAGAACAGAAAGACCAAAAATCCTCGGGGGGAGTGGTGTTAAGAGACATTCCCTAGGGAGTTCCATCTGCACCGAGACGGCCAAACAATTCCCTGAAGCTGGCTCAGAAAAACGAGCACCGGCCTCCCCCCGTCTTCTCCCTGCTAGCTCTTGGGGATTACTCCCAGGGCCTTTCGAACTCATTGTGGAGTGAGATGTTTATTCTGTGACGCAGGTGTGACCGAGCTGAGGGAATTAATGATCTCTTCGGCCGCTCACTGAGTCAAAAATCAAATCCTCGTCTTTTCAATTTTCCCCATTTTAGGCTTGCCGTAGCTCCCCTTGTTTTTTAAAGGGTACTTACGGTATACTGCATTATGAGCGTATCTGACGTGAGAATATGAAATAGTGTAAAAAAGGATTTGAAACTCTGTTTTCCACGTGGAGGTTTATTCCGTTTCTGGTGACTGTAACGATTTGATTTTGTGAAGAAATCCAGAGAAGCGATTCTATCACGTTAGAATCACAGAGCTGGAATGCGCCTAAAGGGTCGTCTGATCCGGTCCCCTGCCTTTGGGAAAGGCTGCGTCTCAGAAGAAGGAGATTCCCCAACCTCCCTTGGTGTCCAGGTCAGTGTTTTATCCCACTTACGGTCGAGAATCTCATCCAGGGCAGAGAACACATGCTTCGATTCCATTGTATTGTACTCTCCCAAGCGGTGTGGCTCAGTGGAAAGAGCCCGGGCTTTGGAGTCAGAGGTCGTGAGTTCGAATCCCGGCTCAGCCCCTTGTCAGCTGGGTGACCGCGGGCAAGTCGTTTCACTCCTCTGCGCCTCACTTCCCTCATCTGAAGACCGTGAGCCCCACGTGGGACGACCCGATTCCCCTGTGTCTACCCCAGCGCTTGGAACGGTGCTCCGCACATAGTAAGCGCTTAACAAATACCAACATTATTATATAGGACTAGTACGTAGTATCCGCACAGAGTGAGAGCTCAGTAAATAGCGCTCGTGATGATGAAGATCTTCCTACTCATCCGCACTCTCCTCTTATATTTTAGAATCGTTTCATCGGCGCGGTTCACTGTGACACGGAGAAAACTCTCCTTAAAATCTTCCTCGCTGGCCTCCCTTCCCCGGGTCTCTCCCCACCGCGGACCGGATGTCACGCTGCCGTCCGGATCGTTTTTCTACAGCACCGTTCGGTCCAGGTTGCCCTACTCCTCCAAAAATTCCAGTGGTTGCCCGGCCACTTCTCCAGCATAGAGAAACCCCCTTCTATCACCCTTAAAGCAGTGAAGCAGCGCGGCTCCGTGGGACGAGCCCGGGCTGGGGCGTCAGAGGTCACGGGTTCGCCTCCCGGCTCTGCCACTTGGCAGCTGTGTGACTGCGGGGCGAGTCACTTCGCTTCTCGGTGCCTCAGTGACCTCATCTGTAAAATGGGGATGAAGACTGTGAGCCTCACGTGGGACAATCCGATTAGGCTGTATCTACCCCAGCAGTTAGAACAGTGCTCCGCACATAGTGAGCGCTTAACGAATACCAACATTATTATTATTATTGTTAAAGCGCTCAATCAGTTGTTCCCTTTCCTACCTTACCTCGCCGATTTCCTACTCCAGCCCACACACTGTACCCCGATCTCGCCTATCTCACCTCCGACCCCTTTCCCTCATCCTCCCCGTAGCCTCCAACTCCGTCCCCTTCCAAATATGCCAGACCGCCACTCTCCTCACCTTCAAAGCCCTATAAGGCCACATGTCCTCCAAGAGGCCTTCCTCGATTAAGTCTTCTTTTTCCCAGCTTCCTCTGCCTTCTGCGTCGCCTGTAGACTCTTCATTCATTCAATAGTATTTATCGAGCGCTTGCTATGTGCAGAGCACTGTACTAAGCGCTTGGAATGGACAAATGCCCGGTAGCAGATAGAGACGGTCCCTGCCCTTTGCCGGGCTCACGGTCTAATCGGGGGAGACGGACGGACGAGAACGATGGCGATGAATAGAGTCGAGGGGAAGAACATAGACTTGGACCTGTGACCTCTGGGCCCTTGATATTCGCCCCGTCCTCAAACCCACAACATTTGTACACGTATCTTCATATCGTATATTACAGATTATTCATTTATATTTATGGCTGTCTCCCCCTCTGAGCGCATTATGGGCAGGGAACACGTCTTCCAACTGTGTTGTACTGTAGGGAAGCGGTGTCGCCTAGTGGGAAGAGCACGGGCCCGGGACTCCGAGGTTGTGTGTTCTGATCCCCGCTTCGTCTCACGTCTGCGGTGTGACCTTGGACAAGTCACTTAACTTCTCTGTGCCTCGGTTATCTGTAAAATGAAGACTAGGACTGTGAGCCCCGTGTGGGACAGGAACTGTGCCCAACCTGAATTGGTTAGCTTGTATCTTCCCCAGCACTTAGAACAGTGCTTGGCACATAGTAGGTGCTTAACAAGTATCACAATTATTATTATTATTTTTATTACACTCTCAAGCTTTTAGTACAATGCCTTGCACATAGTAAACACTAAATGAATACCGTTGATGATCATGATATGTTTTATTATGGTAATAATTAAGTGCTTCCTACTTGGTAAGTACTAATCACTTGGGAAGCAGCGTGGCTCGGTGGAAAGAGCCTGGGCTTCGGAGTCAGAGGTCATGGGTTCGACTCCCGGCTCTGCCGCTTGTCAGCTGTGTGACTGTGGGCGAATCACTTCTCTGTGCCTCAGCGACCTCATCTGTAAAATGGGGATTAACCGTGAGCCTGACGTGGGACGACCTGATTACCCTGTAGCTCCCCCACCGCTTAGGACAGTGCTCTGCACATAGTAAGCGCTTAACAGATACCAACATTATTAATCAGATTAGATTTCATTCATTCATTCAATCATATTTATTGAGCACTTTCTGTGTGCAGAGCACTGTACTAAGTGCTTGGAAAATACAATTCAGCAACAGAGAGAATCCCTGCCCACAGCGGGCTCACAGTCTAGAAGGGGGGAGACGGACATCAAAACAAGTCAACAGGCATCAGTAGCATCAGTATGAATAAATGGAATTATAGATATCTAGACATCATTAATAAAAATTAATAGAATTATGAATATGTACTCACGTACACATAAATGCCGGGGTAGAGCAGAGGGAGCGAGTGGGAATGGGGAGGTGGGGAGGGGGAGCAGAGGAAAAGGGGGGCTTAGTTCGGGATTCCATCTCTATCCCATTCAGGACTCTCATTCGAAGCGGGAGGGAGAGCACGTATCTTATCCCCATTTTACAGATGAGGGAACTGAGGCACAGGTAGGTTAAGTGACTTGCCCAGTGTCACACCGCATCCCAGGGGCAGATCTGGGATTAGAACCCGGGTCTCCTGGCTCCCGGGCTTCCGATCTGGCCCTTAAGGAAGCCGCCCGGCAAATCATAGCATAATCAAGGGGATGAAATTCATGGGGCAATAAGCTGAATAGCTGAGTGTCTCCGGGTCACTTTTCAAGAGTTCTGTTCATACGGACGATCTAGGAGAATGGTTCCGTGCAAAAGTCTGCTTCTGCAAATGTCGGCACGCCGTTTCCTACCAGTAGCGACTCCGTGGACGTCCTCTCTTCAGAACATCCCGGCTTCTGTCTTGCTGCTGTTTAGACCTTTCTATTCTGGGTAGTCCTATATGGCACAGCTTTAAGCGTCATCAGTGGATGCAAACTCCCCTGCCACCGTAAGGCATCAATTCATAGGAGGGTGTCCAAGATGAAATGAATATATTTTCCATTATCTATTTATATATATGCATAAGATTTTTAAATTTTGATATCACCCGGAGAAATGGTCCTTTTTATCTAATCGGTCCCGTGTATATAATTCTAAAAGAGAAGCAGCGTGGCTCAGTGGAAAGAGCCCGCGCTTGGGAGTCAGAGGTCATGGGTTCGAATCCCGGCCCTGCCACTTAGCTGTGGGACTGTGGGCAAGTCACTTAACTTCTCTGTGGCCTCAGTTACCTCATCTGTAAAATGGGGATTAACTGTGAGCCTCACGTGGGACGACCTGATTACCCTGTATCTTCCCCAGCTCCTTGAACAGTGCTCTGCACATAGTAAGCACTTAAATACCAACATTATTATTAATAAAAGAAAGCAGGAAAAAGTCGGTGTTCGGTACAGGGTCACACTCTAGCTAGACTGTAATAATAATAATAATAATAATAATAGCGATGGTATTTGTCAAGCACCTACTATGTGCCGAGCACCGTACTAAGCACTGGGTTCGGGAATACAAGCAAATCGGGATTTGATGGACAGTATCAGTCACGCCTACAAGTCAGTTCTCCATCCCCGTGGGCTTTTACGTGTCCGGAATCGACAGTGACCTACCTCGAGTCTTCCTGTGGCCAGATAAGCCTGCATCCGTCTCACGGTCAGTCTTGGGGGTTCTACTGAGATTTGCGGTGGACGAGCTCCCATTTTAACGAGCCATTTCCCAAATTTAATCACGGTGGTTGAAAAATCTGAGATGAGGCAGGGGAAATGATCGCCATCAGAGAAATAACAGTAAATAAATACGATGCCTGATTTTGGTATCCGAATAAGGGGGTTTTGTTGGCCACTGGGGCCAGTTGGAGCGTTTCTCGGGTGCACTGTGAAATGGGCGGGACGCGGTGTAGAGGTTCTTTCGAACAAGCTGCTTTCACAGTGGGTGTCAGGGAGGGCTGCCATCCCAGGAATCGCCAACCGTCCCCTATTCAAAATACTGAGGCGCAGAGACTATTTGTCAGGCCCAGGAGTGATATTTTTATGTTCTTAGGTGGGATTAAAAGAAGGAGGATTTAGTTCAAGAGCTTTATAGTAGTCACAACAAAGGTAAGAGCAGGAACGACAAACGGGAAAAGGAAGAAAAGGAACATAATTCCGCAGAGTTGGATTTGAATCTGTTGAATGGAGGATGACGTAAAAAATGCTCTGGGATCAGCTGGTACCATGCACTGCTCAATAGAGATGACCGCTACAGATACAGCAATATTCCATTTTTAGCTCACCTGGCCGAGCGGAAAGAGCATGGGCCTGGCAGTCGGAGGGCGTGGGTTCTAATTCCAGCTCTACCGCATGTCTGCTCTGTGATAATGGGCAAGTCGCTTGACATCCTAGCTCCGCCGCTTGTCGGCTGTGTGACTGTGGGCAAGTCGCTTACCGTCTCTGTGCCTCAGTTCCCTCATCTGTAAAATGGGGATTAAGACTTTGAGCCTCATGTGGGCCGACCCGATGACCCTGTATCTACCCCAGCGCTTAGAACCGTGCTCTGCACATAGTAAGCGCTTAACAAATACCAACATTATTATTATTATTCTCTGGACCTTGCTTACCTCATCTGTAAAATGGGGGTCAAGACCGTGAGCCCCATGTAGGACAAGCACTGTCTAACCGGATTGTCTTGCATCTACCCCAGCTCTTAGAACAATGCTTGATATATAGTAAGGGCTTAAGAAATATCACGGTTATTATTATCATCATCATTAAGATTATTATTCAGAGAGACATTGCCTGCTTTCCAGAACCTGGGTCAGCGTGGAGTTCCCTAAGACTGACTTGGAAATCTGCGTGGCCTTAAGAAGGTTTTTGGAGCCCTCTGTGGCCTGCAGCTTTTCTAGGAGGGGCAGCAATTTCAACTCCAGATGAGGAACCTTCCACGTTGCTCTTCCCCTTGTCCAAATAACGACTTTTCTGAGGAACGCTGAGGTGTCAGGACTTAAGGAATTCCAGGATTCTGGGTGAAACTAGACTTTCCCAAGCCAAATCCCTCCTAAACTATCTCCTCCTAAAGGCCCTCCCTGATTCCCTCTTCATTTCCCCACCCTGTTTACTCTGGGTTGCCTACGTTCTTGGGCTCTGTGCCCCTTAAACACTTCAGTACTCATTCATTCACTCAATCATATTTATTGATCGTTTACTGTGTGCAGAGCACTGTGGTAAACTCTCGGGAGAATACAGTAGAACAATAAACAGGCACATTCCCTGCCCACAACAAGCTTACAGTCTAGAAGGGGAGACAGACGTTAATAGAAATAAATAAATCTCTTTCCCAGCCCACTGTATATGTGTGTGTGTGGGGGGGGTGTATATTATTCTGTGCCATTTTGCCTATCTGCAATTTATTTTAATATCCATCTCTCCCTTCGTATTGTAAGCGCCTTGTGGGAAGGGACCTTATCTACCCACTCTATTATATTGTCCTCTCCCAAGCCCTTAGTACAGTGTTCTGCACACAGTAAGTACTAAATAAATTCCACCTACTGACTTATTGATTGGTATCGGGGCTCTGGAAGAGGCTCCAGAAAGGGAGGGTCCAGGGTGACTGGGCTTATTATGAGAAGCAGCATGGCATAGTAGATAAAGCGTGGGCCCGCGAGTCAGAAGGTCATGGGTTCTAATCCCGGCTCCACCGCTTGTCTGCCGTGTGACCCTGGACAAGTCACTTTACTTCTCTGTGCCTCAGTTAAAATGGGGATTGAGACCGTGAGCCCCATATGGGATGGGGACTGTGTCCAACCTGATTTGTTTGTATGTACTCCAATGTTTCGTACAGGGCCTGGCATATTGTAAGCACTTAAATACCATAATTATTAATTTATCATTATTTTCTGGAAGATTTTGTTTCTGGAAAACTGGCACTCTCCCGTATGCCTTCACAGCCCTGTAGTTTTCCTAACACCATCTAGAATCACCATGGGTATTTGGCAGTGTTAATTTTTATCCTTATTTTTTGCAGGTGTATACATAATCGCAGTGTGTTTGACAGGGGATGAATGTCCAGGGTCTGACTAGACCCTTTGAAATGACAAGCCACATGGAGTTAGCGTAATAGGCTGGAAACGTGTCTACCAACTGTCTTATATTCATTCAGTTTTATTTATTTGAGCGCTTACTGTGTGCAGAGCACTGTGCTAAGCGCTTGAGAGAGAGGATACCTGAGGCCCAGAGAAGTTAAGTGACTTGCCCAAGGTCACAAAGCGGACATGTGGCAGAGCCAGGATTAGAACCCAGGTCTTTGTGACTCCCAAATCCTTGCTCTTTCCACTTAGCCACACTGTTTCTCTCCCTTTCTCCCTCTGTCTTTATCTCCTTCCCTCTATTTTCATTCCCGACTTTTCTGTTTCAGTTATTCAAAACGCATTGCATAGAAGCAAGCCCATTTTGGATTCTTAGTTGAATTAAATATTGGTAGGCGAGGGCGTACACCATCTTTATACTAGTAGAGAGAAGCAGCGTGGACTAATGGATAGAACAGAGGCCTGAAGAACCTGGGTTCTAATCCCGCCTCTGCCACTTGTCTGTTGTGTGACTATAATAATAATAATAGTACTAATAATTGTGGTATTTGTTAAGCGCTTACTATGTGCCAAGCACTCTTCTAAGTGCCGGAGTCAATACGAGTCACCTCGCTTCTCTGGGCCTCAGTTCCCTCATCTGTAAAATGGGGATTGAGAGTGTGAGCCCCATGTGGGACAGGGGCTGTGTCCATTCCGATTTGCTTGTATCCATCCCAGTGCTTAGTACAGTGCCGGGCACATAGTAAGTGATTAACGAATACCACAAATATTGTGATTAGCAGTAATTGTATTATCGGCGGTATTTTGGGAGGGCTTACGATGTGCAGAACACTGCGCGCAGTGCTTAGGAGATTGCAGTAAAATAGATTCGGTAGCCATGATCCCTGCCCTCAAGAAACTCAGAATCTAGAGAGGGAGACAGGCACGAAAATAAATTACAGAAAGGGGAAACGCAGAGTGTAAGGATATCTACAAAAATGGTGTAGGCCTAGGGGTGGAGCGACAGAGCATGGGTCTGGGAGTCAGAAGGTCATGGGTTCTAATTCTGGCGCCACCACTTGTCTGCTGGGCGATCTTGGACAGGTCATTTCACTTCTCTGTGCCTCATTTGTAAAATGAACATGGAGACTGTGAGGCCCACATGGGGCAGCCTCTGTGTCCAACCCGATTTGCTTGTAGCCATCCCCGTGCTTAGTAGAGTGCCTGGCACATAGTAAGCACTTAACAAATACCAGATTGTCAAAGTGCTATGAGGGGAACAGAACAAATATCATAGAAATACTACTAATAATAAGTGAGACAGAGAAGAGTGGGTGAATCAGGAGGGGGAATTGTTGCCGTCCGATGGACAGGGAACTTCCCTCGCAAGGTGAGATTGTTAAGCTTGGTTCCGGTGGTCGCCTCTAACTCATTACTCCAATGGACACTTATGGACAACTTTCTTGGAAGCCTTTGCCGAAAGGTCAGAGCCTAGTTTCTCACTCCCATCTCCGTTCTTGCCAGAATTCCATTTTGAAGCATATTGGCCCCGAAGAGTTGACTTTTAATCTTATGAGGCAAAAATAAATGGGAATTCTCTACAAAGACTACATGGATAGAAATCTTCATTTATTATGAAAGCGAGTTCAAAATTACGACAAGCACTTGCATGAATTACTTGGGCTTAAATTCTGCCAGCTCTACTTAATAATTAAAGATGGTATCGTAGGACAAGGTGGATGGAAATTTTGTTGGTCATACGTGACATTCTTTGAAATGTGAGTAATGATATCCACTAAGAATTTTTGCACATTAGATCAACGTGACTTGCTCATTGCATTTTTGGGGGAAACGTAGTGAAGAAGGGAGTGTCAGACTGCCCATAGATTTTTCCAGGCACAGTCACGAGCCCGAATAGGATTTCACTGTCCAGTCAGTCATATTTAAGAATGAATTAAACCACCTACTATATATTTAGATACCTCACTAAATAGAAATATAGCAATTTCCTCTAGACCGTAAGCTCCCTGTGGGCAAGGAGTGTGTATTATACTCGCCCAAGGGCTTCGTACAGTGCTCTGTACGTAGTAAGCACTCAATAAATTCCGCTGATCGATGGATCGACTGTCTTTTGGATTACATATATCTCACATGAGGGGTCATAAATGAGGAGTAAAAACATAATTGAAAAGCGGCACGGCCCAGTGGGAAGATCCCAGGCATGGGAGTTAAGAGACCTGGGTTTTTATCGCACCTGGGCCCCTTGCCCGCTGTGTGACGTTGGGCAAGTCTTTAACTTAGCTGTGCCTCAGTTTCATCATCTGTAAAATGGGGATTGTCAACTGCCTGAAGTCAGCAACTCTAGTGTATCATATTTTCCCAAGGGATTAGTACGTTGCTCTGCACACAAGGATTGTTTATTGAACATATTGATTAAGGATTAAATTCCTGTTCTCCCTCTCCCTTAAGCCCCATCTGGGACAGGGACTGTGTCTGATCCATAAATCGTTCCCCATTCCAGTGCTCTGCACAGTGCTTGGCATGTAGTAAGCACTTAGGAAATATCAAGGAAACAGGATGGCCTTGTGGATAGAGCATGGGGCTGGGAGTAGAAGTACCTGGGTTCTAATCCCAGCTCTGCTACTTGTCTTCTGTGTGACCTGGGCCAAGTCACCTCACTTCTCTGAGCCTCGGTTACTTTATCTATAAAATGGGGATTAAGACTGTGAGCCCCATGTGGGACAGGGACTGGATTCAACCTGATCGGCTTGTATCTAGCCCGGTGCTTAGAAGGGCGCTTGATACATAGTCAGTACTTAACAGATACCATTATCGTATTAGTATTAGGACTGCAATCATATTCATTCATTCATTCAATCGTATTTATTGAGCATTTACTGTGTGCAGAGCACTGTACTAAGCACTTGGAATGTACAACTCAGCAACAGATAGAGACAATCCCTGCCCAACAATGGGCTCACAGTATATAAAAATGTAAAATATCACAAAAAACCCCAAACAAGCCAGATATTTCAAGTCACGCATGAACAAATGATGATCTAAATCCCTTATTATAGGTTCCCTATTAAACTGAGAACACTTCAAGGGCATGAGCTGAGTCTATTACTTTGATTATACTCTCCCTCATTCCTGTGTAGTGCTCTGCACCCAGCAGGTGCTTAATAAATATTTTAGAATAAATGAATGAATTTCCCCAGGTGCCTCGGAACTTCGTATTTGACCTTTGAATAAAAAGGACCCATTTTTTATACTTTTTTATTTTCTGTAACGATTCATCCTTACTGGGTATTAATACTACATCCAAACTACACTGATAGAAATTCTGTGGATAAGAGATTACTAGGATAATAATACTAGGAGGGGAGAGAAGATCTGAATTTATCAATTCTTTTAGAGGCCCTCACGTTGGATCGAAGCTCTGAGAATAGTGCCGAGCACCTGCTGGAGTTGTTTGGTGGACAGCTCTCAGTCACTTTTTAACCTAGACTGAGCTCTACAGTGTTCAGAACACCGTATTAAGCATCTGGGGGGGATATGGACGGCGACCGGTCTGATAGGCTTGTATCTACCTCAACTCTTAGTACGATGCCTGGCACGTAGTAAGTGTTTTACAGATAACCACTGAAAAAAAGAAAAATAAAGTGACTTGCCAAAGGTCATACCGAAGACAAGTGGCAGAGCCAGGATTAGAACCCAGGTTCTCTGACTCCCAGCCCCGGATTCTATCCATGTCGCTTCTATTGTTGTAGTTGATGCATTATTTGAATGTTTTCTGGGTGCCGAGCTGAGGTTGATATGAGGTAGGCGACTCAGACACAGTTTGGATAGATCAGTCTTTCGGACGGCAAATTAGAGCATCGAGCGACTGATCAGTTGACTCGCTTCCTGCAGACAGCCTAGGTTTGGCGATTAGTACAGTGCTAGGCACGCAATAAGCGTTCGATAGATAAGATCGATTGATAAGCTGACACAGTGGAGTCTCCCGTCGGGTTGGATGAATGAGCCTCAATCCTCAAATTGCAAGTTCGAGCCGCTGATCGGAAGAATCGATCCTTGTGATTCTCGGCGTCACCCATACTCTCTACCATTTAAAGAGAAACAGCAGGGCCTACTGGATAAAGCAAGGGCCTGGGAGTCAGAAGGACTTCTTGAATGAGTTGTTTCCACCTGTGGTCTCAAATTCCTCTCCTCCAATTCTCTCCTTCACCCGCTCCAGTCTGGCTTCCGTCCCCTTCACTCCATAGCCACCCTCTCAGAGGTCACCAATGATCTCCTTCTTGGCAAATCCAACTGCCTCCATTCCATTCCATTCGACCACCCTCTTTTCCTGGAAATGTTCTCCAACCTTGGCTTCACTGACACCGTCCTCTCCTGGTTCTCCTCTTATTTCTCTGGGTGTTCATTCTCAGTCTCCTTGGTGAGCTCTTCCTGCCTCCCACCCCCTAATCGCGGGAGTCCCTCAAGGTTCAGTTCTGTGTCTCCTCCTATTTTCCATCTAAACTCACTCCTTTGGAGAACTCATTCGCTCCCGTGGCTTCATCAACCACCTCTACGAGGATGATACCCAAATCTGCATCTGCTCCTCTGTTCTCTCTCCCTCTCGGCCGTCTCGCATCTCCTCTTGCCATGAAGATGTCTCTACTAGGATGTCCTCCCGTCATCTCAAGCTTAGCGTGTCCAAAACAGAACTCCTTATCTTCCCACCCAAACCCTCTCCTCCCTCTGGCTTTCCCATCAGTGTAGACAACGTCCTTTCTGTCTCAAAAGCCCATAATGTTGGCATTATCCTTGACTCCTCTCTCTCATTCAACCCACATATTCCAGCCATCACTAACTCACTAGAGAAACAGTATGGTTCAGTGGAAAGAGCCCGGGCTTGGGAGTCAGAGGTCATGGGTTCTAATCCCGGATCTGCCGCTTGTCAGCTATGTGACTTTGGGCAAGTCACTTAACTTCTCTGTGCCTCAGTTACCTCATCTGCAAAATAGGGATGGAGCCTGTGAGCCCTACTTGGGACAACCCGATTACCTTGTATCTACCCCAGTGCTTAGAACAGCGTTTGGCACACAGTAAGCACTTAACAAATACCAACATTATTATTATCGAATCCTGTTGGTCCCACCTCACAACATTGCTAAAATCCACCCTTTCCTCTCCATCCAAACTGCTAGAGTGAGTCATTCTATCCCGCCCGGATTGCTGCCTCAGCCTCCTTGCTGACCTCCCGGCCTCCTGTCTCTCCCCGCTCCAATCCTTACTCCACTCTAATGCCTGGATCATTTTTCTCCAAAAGCGTTCGGGACATGTTTTCTGACACTTGAAAAAAACTCTAGCGATTGCCTATCCACCTCCACATCAGACAGAAACTCCTTACTTTCAGTCAGTTTCAGAGCAGTCAATCACCTTGCCCCCTCCTACCTCACCTTGCCACTCTCCTACTGTAACTGCACACTTGGCTCATCCATTGCTAACCTTCTCACTGTGCCTCCATCTCACCTGTCTCTCCACCGACCTCTAGCCCATGACCAGCCTCAGGCCTGGAACGTCCCCCCTCCTCAAATAATAATAATAACGTTGGTATTCGTTAAGCGCTTGCTATGTGCAGAGCACTGTTCTAAGCGCCGGGGGAGATACGGGCTCATCAGCTTGTCCCACGTGGGGCTCACAGTCTTAATCCCAGATGAGGGAACTGAGGCACAGAGAAGTGAAGTGACCCGCCCGCAGTCACACAGTTGACAAGTGGCAGAGCTGGGATTCGAACTCATGACCTCTGACTCCCAAGCCCGGGCTCTTTCCCACTGAGCCACGCTGCTTCTCAAATCCAACAGACAATTACTCGCCCCACCTTCAAAGCCTTATTGAAGGCCCATCTCCTCCACGAGGCCTTCCCACACTCAGCCCCACTTTTCCTCATCTCCCACTCCCTTCTGCGTTGTCCGACTTGCTCCCTTTGCTCTTCCCCGCTCCCAGCCCCACAGCACTTTTGTTCGTATCCGTAATGTATTTATTTATATCGATGTCTGTCTCCCCTCCTCTAGACTGTGAGCTTCTGGTTCCTGGCTCCATCGCCTGTCTGCTCTGTGACCTAGGGCAAGTCATCTAAATTTTCCGGGCCTCATTTATCTCATCTGCAAGATGGGGATTAAGACTGTGGGCCCATGTGGGTTATAATAATAATAATTATGGTATCTGTTAAGTGCTTAATATGTGCCAGACGCTGTACTAAGTGCTGGGGTGAATGCAAGCAAATCAGGTTGGTCACAGTCCCCGTCCCACCTAGGGCCCACAGACTTTATCCCCGTTTTACAGATGAGGTAACCGAGGCCCAGAAAAGTGAAGTGACTTTTCCAAGGTCACATAGCAGACAAGTGGCAGAGTCGGGATTAGAACCCATAATATGGTACTCGTTAAGTGCTTATTATGTGCCAAGCGCTCTTCATAGTGCAGTGGTAGATACACGTTGATCAGGTTGGACACAGTCCCTGTCCCTCATAGGGCTCACATTCTTAATCCCCAATTTACAGGTGAGGTTCCTGAGGCCCGGAGAAGTTAAATGACTTGCCCAAGGTCACGCAGTAGACATCTGGCCAAACTGGGATTGGAACCCAGGTCCTTCTGACTCCCAGGCCCGGGCTTGATCCACTAAGCCACTCTGTCCAACCCGATTAACTTGTATTTACCCCGGCAATTTGTACAGTGCCTGGCACATACTAAGCGCCTAACAAATGCCATAAACAAATAGGGCTGGGGCAGGTGTAATACAATCCGATCAGACACGGTCCCTGTACCACACGGAGCTCCCAATCTGATTAATCGGTAGTGTTTATGGAGCACCTAGTCATTCAATCCTTCAATCGTATTTATTGAGCGCTTAACGTGCTTACTTAGTCCAAGCAGAGCGCTGTTCTCAGTGTTTGGGACCGCACGATAGACTTGATAAACACCCTTTACTTCTTTGCAGGATGCTTCTCTGCCTACCCCACCTGCTTCCTGGTTGTATGGCTCATTTTCAGGATTCAACATGACATGGAGGGGATCGATTCTGTCTCTGCCATTGCTTTTCGCCATCGCTCACTTTAGCACTTGACTTGGCCAAAGTGTTCTCGCGGTACTGCGATGGCCTTCTCAAGCGAGGATCGAGTCGTACTGTCCTCCGTCCAGGAGGCCGACTAGCGCTTCGCATATTATGCTTCAGATTTTCCAGTTCAAAGTAGACTTTCTTGTCCCGGAGGGTTGCCTTTTCGCATTTATAGCCTTTAATTGGCAGGGGATGAGAGACGGAGCTGAAGTTACGGTAGGGTCTCCCCCTCCCCTGGAACCCCCTTCCCCACAGGTGGTCTCGATCAGCAGTGACATGAGACTTTGAGAGGACGAAGGCACAAACCCAAGGTGCCGTCGCAGTGAAGTCACATGCCCCGCTGAATGAGTTGCTTGCCAACTCAGAGTCAAACGGGATGAGGTCTTAATAGTAATGTTGGTATTTGGTAAGCGCTTATTATGTGCAGAGCACTGTTCTAAGCGCTGGGTAGATACCGGGAAATCAGGTTGTCCCACGTGGGGCTCGCCGTCTTCATCCCCATTGTACAGATGAGGTAGCTGAGGCCCAGAGAAGTGAAGTGACTCGCCCACAGTCCCACAACTGACAGGCGGCAGAGCCGGGATTCGAACTCGTGACCTCCGACTCCCAAGCCCGGGCTCTTTCCACTGAGCCACGCTGCTTCTTAACCAAACCATTGTATTTCCTCTTCTTTGGCTTGCTGTGGTCTCCTTCAGTCACGACTTACTAGAAAGAGCCCGGGCTTGAGAGTCAGAGGTCGTGGGTTCTAATCCCGGCTCCACCGCTCGTCATCTGTGTGACTTTGGGCAGATCACTTCACTTCTCTGTGCCTCAGTTCCCTCGTCTGTAAAATGGGGATGAAGACTGGGAGCCCCACGTGGGACAACCTGCTTACCTTGTATCTACCCCAGAGCTTAGAGTAGTGCTTGGCACGTAGTCAGCGCTTCACAAGTATCATTATTATTATTATATGATAACTTTTTTCGGTATTCCGTCCCCTTCCTGATGTGAAAGACCGAGGATTTGTGTGCATTTTTCAAAGGATCCTCCATCTTAGATCTAGAAGTTTTTGCAAGGCTCTTCGGTCAGAGAGACAACTGTCTGTCGGTCGTATTATCATCATTTTGAATTCTTACAGTGACTAAGTTTAATGCATTATTCAGAGACATGAGTAACATGAGGAGTTGAAATTTTTTTTTTTTTTTTTAAACCCCAAATCTAGCCAAATTGCAGGGAGTTTTGGAGCTGTAATATGATTACAAGGGATAGATTTGTTTACTGTTTGGGAGGAAAGATATTTCTTTTTGGAATTCATAAAATGGTTCAGTGCTTCTAATATTACCCCTAAATAAATTTGAAAATAAAAACAAACTGGTATGTACATTAGGGTTTGAACTCGCTGATATCTGGCGGATAGTCTTAGAATATAGGTTCAAAATAACCCTTTCGAGCAGGTGTTGCCCTTTTTGATAAAAGGGCCATATGATTTTTCAGGATCGTATGCAAATCATGGGCTTAAATTCACGGTAAATGCTCCCTAAACTGTAAGCTTCATAATGTTAATGTTTTCTGAACTATTTAAAGTACAGTACAGTCTTCTACATACAGTAGGTTCTGAAAAAAAATAAAATACCCTTGATTGGTCGGTGAAATTGAGAAGCAGTGAGGAGGGTAAAAAGGGTACAGTCCTGAAAGTCAGAGGACGTGGTTTGAATTCCCACTCCACCGCTTCCCTGTTGCGTGGCCTAATGGAAAGATGATGGGCCAGGGAGTCAGAAGGACCTGTGTTCTACTCCCAGCTCCATCATTTGTCTGCTCGGTGACCTTGGGCAAGTCATTTCATTTCCCTCTGCCTCGGATACCTCACCCTTCCCCTCCCCACAGCACTTGTGCGTATTTGTATATATTATTTATTACTTATTATCTTTATTATCTTATTATTGTTGTGTATAGATTTATGATTCTGTTTATTTTGATGGTATTGATGCCTGACTACTTGTTTTGTTTTGCTGTCTTTTAGACTGTGAGCCCGGTGTTGGGCAGGGACTGGCTCTGTCTGTTCCCGATTTGTTCATTCCAAGCGTTTAGTACAGTTCTCTGCACGTAGTAAGCGCTCAGTAAATACGATTGAATGAATGAATGAGTGAATGTGGGAAATGGATTGTGCCCGACCTGATTAGCTTACATCTACCCCAGGACTTAGTACAGTGCCTGGCTCACAGTAAACATTTAACGAACACTTTTAAAAAAGAAAGTGACGGTATAAATTCAAGATGATAATAATGATTCATTCAATAATATTTATTGAGCGCTTACTATGTGCAGAGAACTGTACTACACGCTTGGAATGTACAAATCGGTAACAGAGCCAGTCCCTGCCCTTTGACGGGCTCACAGTCTAATCCGGGGAGACGGACAGACAAGAACAATAACAATAATAGAATCAAGGGGATGAACATCTCATTAAAACAATGGCAAATAAATAGAATCAAGGCGATGTACATCTCATTAACAAAATAAATAGGGTAATGAAAATATATACAGTTGAGTATTCATTAAGCGCTTACTCTGTGCTAAGCCTGTTCTGAGCGCTGGGGGAGATGCAAGGCAATCAGCTTGTCCCATGTGGGGCTCACAATCTTCATCCCCATTTTACAGATGAGGTAACTGAGGCACGGAGAAATTAAGTGACTCGCCCAAAGTCACACATCTGATAAGTGGCGGAGCCGGGATCAGAACCTGCGATTTATGACCGCCAAGCCCGGGCTCTTTCCACTAAGCCATGCTGCTTCTCTGCCTGATAATCCAATCAGGCACATCCCCTGTACCGTGTGGGGTTCACATGTGAGAAGCAGCGTGGCTCAGTGGAAAGAGCACGGGCTTTGGAGTCAGGGCTCATGAATTCGAATCCCAGCTCTGCCACTTGTCGGCTGTGTGACTGTGGGCAAGTCACTTCACTTCTCCGTGCCTCAGTTCCCTCATCTGTAAAATGGGGATTAAGACCGTGAGCCCCACGTGGGACGACCCGATTCCCCTGTGTCTACCCCAGCGCTTAGAACAGTGCTCGGCACATAGTAAGCGCTTAACAAATACCAACATTACCAACATTAAGAGGAGGTATGAAAATGTATTTCATATCCATTGTTCATTTGAGGAAACTGAGGTCTAGTCTAGGTCAGCGATTTGTCCAAAGTCACACAGCAGGCGAGTGGCCCCCAGGTTTCCACTAGGCTATTGTTTTATATAATTTTTGATCGACTCAATCAGTCAATCAATTGTTTTTACTAAACACTTACTGTGTGCGGACCACTGTGCTTAGCAGAGCTGGTAGATACATTCCCTGCCCACAACGAGCTTACAGTCTATAGAGGGTGACAGACATTGATATAAATAAATAATTTAAGGAGCTGCATATAAATGTCCTGGGGCTGAGGCAGGGGTGGATACCAAATAGTCCAAGATTCGTCTGAACAGAAGGGAGAGGGAGTCAGGAAATCAATCGATCCGTGGGATTTATCGAGCACTTATTGTGTGCAGAGCACTGTACTAAGAGCTTGGGAGAGTACAGTACAAAAGAGTCAGTAGGCAGGTTCTACAAGGAGCATACAGTATAGAGGGGGAGACAGAAATTGATATACATAAATTATGGATATGCACATAAGTGCCGCGGGGATGGGGGCGGTGAATAAAGGATTCGAATCCACAGAAGGGATTGAGAGAAATGGAAATGAGGATTCTGTTGGAGAAGGCCCCTTGAAGGGAGTGTGATTTTAATAAAGCTTTGAAGGTGGGGACAGTCGTCATCTTCTGGCTATAAAGAGGAAGGGCGTTCCAGGCCAGAGGCAGGATGTGGGCGTGGGGTCAGCTGCGAGAGAGGCGAGATCGAGGTAGAGCGAGAAGGTCTGCGCTAGAGGATCGGGGCGTGCGAGCTGAGTTGTAGTAGTAAATCGGAAAGGAAAGGGGGCTTAACTGGGGAAGGCCTCTTGGAGGAGATGTGACCTTAATAAGTAAGGCTTTGAAGGTGAGGAGAGTGGTGGTCTGGTGTATGCGGAGGAGGAGGATGGGGTTTCCAGGCGAGGGGGAGGACATAATGATAATGTTGGCATTTGTTAAGCGCTTACTATGTGCAGAGCTCTGTTCTGAGCGCTGGGGGAGATACAGGGTCATCGGGTTGTCCCACGTGAGGCTCACAGTCTTAATCCCCATTTGCCAGATGAGGTAACGGAGGCACAGAGAAGTGAAGCGACTTGCCCGCAGTCACACAGCTGACCAGTGGCGGAGCCGGGAGTCGAACCCGTGACCTCTGACTCCCAGGCCTGTGCTCTTTCCACTGAGCCATGCTGCGGTTGGTGTTATTTAGTAATATTATCTTTGTCATTTCTTCAATAGTATTTATTGAGCGCTTACTATGTGCAGAGCACTGTACTAAGCTCTTGGAACGGACAATTTGGCAACAGGTAGAGACAATCCCTGCCCATTGACGGGCTTACAGTCTTTTTTATGGTATTGGTTAAGCACTGACTATGTGCCAGGCACCATTCTAAGCGCTGGGGTAGATCCAAGGTAATCACAGTCTTAATCGCCATTTTACAAATGAGGTATCTGAGGCACAGAGTAGTTGAGCGACTTGACTGAGGTCACACAGCAGATAAAGTGGCAGAGCCGGGACTAGAGCCCGGGTCCTTCTGACGCGCAGGTCCGTGCCCAATCCATTTGGCCATTCTACCTGCGAGAAACACTCTACTTCCTGTTATCTGGAAGAGGTCCTTAGGATTGCTTCGCGACTACATTACCGCCGCGAGGTCCGTTTCAAATAATGACCTACATTTATTGGAGAAGGAGAGCCGCGGAACGGTTTTGCCAAACTGAACAGGCTTACAACCGTTCATTCCTATAAGACAATATTTTTCCTTTCCTGAAGATCTCAAAGAATTCCTCTCAGATTTTTATGTGATAGGGGTTAATTGCAATATATATGCTTTCTTTTTATGCATCTGGGGGGGCAGGAAAGAGAGAAATGTATGCTCAGAAGGAAGCTAGTAAAGAAGGACATTTAAGGAGAAGTTAAAAGGATGCCACACTGACTGCCTGCCAATAGCCAGCATTTGGAAAAAAACAAAGGATAAAATTAGAAAGTGGAGTGTAAAACAGAACTCTGAAATGCCGTTCTTTGCTAACGGGCTTTTTGGCCGTATCTCCTGAGCCCAGTCGTAAAATGGGTCCGGCTTGGGGCTCAGTTATTCGTCTAAAAGGTTTCCTTCTCCCCAGAGGGTAATCTTGCTCACAATCAGTCCCTCTCTTGTGGACGTGGGATCTCGGATTTGGCCGGAACCATAAGCCTGGGTAATTAATCTCCCTATGGTACGTTCGGGGCTCACCCATCCATAGGAAGATCTGCTTTGCGAGACACGAGCCTCACGCGACACCTTCCTAGAAGGGTAGATCGGGTCGATCGACCGGTCGTGTTTACCGAGCGCTTACTGGGTACAGAGCACTGGATCAAGTGCCTGGGAGAGTAGAATATAGCGGAGTTGGTAGACACAAGCAAATCTGCAATCTAGATTTGCAAAGCCTTGCCTGAATGATCAAATCAATCAATCAGTGGTATTTATTGAGCACTTACTTTGGCAGGGCACTTTAATAATAATAATAATAATAGTTATGGTATTTTAAGGGCTTACTATGTGCCAAGCACTATTCTAAGAGCTGGGGTAGATACAGGTTATTTGGTTGGACACATTCCCTAAACTGGGGTTAGAACCCAGGTCCTTCTGACTCCCAGGCCCGGGTTCGAATCGCTAAACTGCTGTGTCCACCTGGGACTGGGGCTCACCCTCTTAATCCCCAATTTACAGATGAGGTAACTGGGGCCCAAAGGAGAATGATAATAATAATGACGGTATCTGTTAAGCGCTTATTATGTGCCGAACACTGTTTTAAGCTCTGGGGTGGATACATGGTAGTCAGGTTGTCTCACGGAGGCTCACAGTCTTAATCCCCATTTTGCAGATGAGGGAACTGAGGCCCAGAGAAGTGAAGTGACTTACCCAAGGTCACACAGCAGACACGTGGCGGAGCCGGGATCCGAACCCAGGTCCTTCTGAGTCCCAGGCCCGAGCTCTAGCCACAGAGACACTCTTGGGAGAGTACAGTCTAACGGAGTGGTGGACACATTCCATGTGCACAGTGGGGATCTGTTGGGAACACCAAGCCATACCACGAGGTTGAATGCAAACTGGGAAGATTAGTCAGGAGTGAATTTAGGTTAAAAGGAGGAAAAACTCAGGAAGAAGAAATGGCTGCTATTGCCATTGCAATGTCGTGCAGCGAGAGAGTTATGTAAAGCTGTTTGCTATTCATCGACTTACATAAAAAATTTGACTGGAAGTAAAATTAGGATTAATTTTCTGTCCCATGTTCCAAATCTTTTCCTTCTCTTTGAAAGTGCGGTAAAATTGTGATAAGACTCTCTTCGAGCAATCTCTAAGTAATGAGCTGCAGTTTGTAAACTAATGTTGCAGTTGGAATTGGGCAGGGAGCGTTGATTCTGCTAAGGGCCCCCTGTATTCACCTACCAAGCGATCAGTCGGTCGTAATTACTGTGCTTACCGTGTGAGGAGCACTGCACTAAATGCTCGGGAGAGGACAGTAGAGCAGATCCGGGAATCCACAGAAAGCTCAGGTGCAGAATATTGAGATTTACGTCTGCAATAATCCACAGTAAAATCTTCATAAAAAAAAAAAAATAATAGGAGAAACAAATTAATAAAATCAGTACGGGGGCTCCAGACCGTAAACCTTGTGAGAACCGAGACCAGGTCCATTTTACTCTATTTTTGTCTCCCAGGTGCTTAGTACAGTGCTCCGAAAATGATAAGCACTCAATAAATACAGTTTCTCGGTTAAAAAGTCATCAGGGACTCCTCAGTTTAGAGGTTCTCGAATTCTTTATACGTGGATCTGTAAGCTCATCCTCTAGATTGTGAGCTCTCTGCGGGCAGGGAATGTGAATACCAACTGTTATATCGTTACACTGTACTCTCCCAAGCCCTTAGGACAGTTCACTGCCCACTGTCAGCACTCAATCAATACCACTGATGGAATCAAATTGGGAAAGAATGACACCGGACTTAGGTAGTTTTCAAAAGAATACAGTCTGACTGGAATGAGATTGTCCATTCAAGGAGGAGTTTGGAGGAAGCTAGTCTGACTCAGATCCAGTTCTGAAAAGAAGTGTTCCGCTTCTTTTTTTAATGGTATTTGTTGAGGGCTTACTACGGGCCGGGCGCTGTGTTAAGCACCGAAGTAGGTGCAAGAGAAGCAGGTTGGACACAGTCCATGGCCCACACGGGGCTCACAGTCCTAATCCTCATTTTACGGGTGAGGTAACTGAGGCATGGTTAAGTGAAGTGACTTGACCGAGGTCGCACAGCAGACAAGGGGCAGAGCTGAAATTAGAACTCAGGTCCTGCCCATTCCCAGGCTTGGGCTTTATATACTAGACTCAGTGGAAAGAGCCCAGGTTTGGGAGTCAGAGGTGGTGGGTCCTAATCCCGGCTCCACCACTTTGGGAAGCAGCGTGGCGCAGTGGAAAGAGCCCGAGCTTGGGAGTCAGAGATCATGGGTTCGAATGCCGGCTCCGCCGCTCGTCGGCTGTGTGACTGTGGGCGAGTCACTTCACTTCTCTGGGCCTCAGTTCCCTCATCTGTAAAATGGGGATTAACTGTGAGCCTCACGTGGGACAACCTGATGACCCTGAATCTACCCCAGCGCTTAGAACAGTGCTCTGCACATAGTAAGCGCTTAACAAATACCAGCATTATTATTATCAGCTGTGTGACTTTAGGAACGTCACTTCACTTCTCTGTTACTCAGTTACCTCATCTGTAAAATAAGGATTAGACTGTGAGCCCCACGTGGGGCAACCTGATTACCTTGTACCTTGCATCTACCCCGGCACTTAGAACAATGCTTAACACATAGTAAGCACTTAACAGATACCATAATTATTATTATTATTTGCTGTTTGCCTCCCGGGTTGGGCTAACTGGGGCTCCTGAGGTGATTTCCGTGTCTGACCCTCATACCTGTTTTGTTTTTTTTCCTGTTTCGCTTTGCTGCCTGTCTCCCCCGTTTAGACCGTGCACCCGTCACTGGGCAGGGACGGTCTCTACCTGTTGCCGAATTGTCCATTCCAAGCGCTTAGTACAGTGCTCTGCACATAGAAAGTGCTCAATAGATACGATTGAATGAATGAATATTCAAATGCTTCTCATATCAGCGGATCAGCGGGTTGGTCAGGGTGGTCCCTCATCCACTTTTAGGCCCCATAGTCTAGTTTCCATCTGATCTTCGGCGTAGTGGCTAGAGCCAGGGCCTGGGAATCAGAAGGTCATGGGTTCTAATCCCGGCTCTGTGCTGTGTGACCTTGGGCAAATCACTTCACTTCTCTGTGCCTCGGTTACCTCATCTGTAAAATGGATTTGAGATGGTGAGCCCCCACGGGGGACAGGGATTGTGTCCAACTCAATTTGCCTGTATCCACCTCAGCACTTAATACAGTGCCTGGCACATAGTAAGCGCTTAACAAATACCATTATTAGTATTATTATTATTATTGTCTGCCCCCTGTCCAGTGGAGACATGGCAATGGGCTTCCTTTATGTCCAGTAGCATTATTTTCGTCCCACGGCCCAGAGGCAGAGCTCCTGTTCACAGAGACCTGGGAAGACGGTGCAGGCGTTCTGGAACAAGCGAGGGGGTCGAAAAACCAGGAGTCGAAAGAGAAAACAACACCAGACACTGCCAACATCAAACAAGACACCGCAACAGGGGTTACCCTTTGGGTGTACCCAGTGTGCCTGAGTTGTGTATTTCTCATCGACCTTTTTGATCACACATTCCCCTATGGGCAAAATTAACTAATAATTCATTGTAGCGATAACAATAATCATTGTGGTATTTGTTAAGTGCTTACTATGTGCCAGGCGCTGTACTAAGCACCGGGGTGGATACAAGGAGATTGGGTTTGGACGCTTTTTATCTCCATTTTACAGATGAGGTAACTGAGGCACAGAGAAGTCAAGCGACTCGCCCGAGGACACACGGGCAAGATCCTTCTGACCCCCAGGCCTGTGCTCTATCCATTTGGCCACACTGCTTCTCCAGCAGTAAGCCTCATCTTGGAGTCCAAACTCCCGTTCATGTGCATAAATAATAATAATAATGATAGTAATGATGGTATTTGTTAAGGCCTTACTATGTGCCAAGCACTGTTCTAAGTGCTGGGGTAGATACAAGGTTATCGGGTTGTCCCACGTGGGGCTCACGGTCTTCACCCCCATTTTACAGATGGGGTAACTGAGACTCAGAGAAGTGAAGTGACTTCCCCAAGATCACACAGCAGACAGGCGGCGGAGCCGGGATTGGAACCCACGACCTCGGACTCCCAAGCCCGGGCTCCTTCCACTGTGCCACGCTGAAAGAGTGACATATGGACATATTGACAGAACACGCTCCTTTCCCTTGATGATAAGCTCCTTACGGGCAGGGAACGTTTTATTTGACTCTCCTGAATGCTTAGTCCTGGGCCCCGCACGGAGTGAGCACTCAATAAATACTATCGATCGGTTGATGGATCGATTCCTCCCACCTCTCTCCTCTTTGGGAAATCGCTGAAGACCAACAGACGCTCCTTGGAGCTCAAGCCTCCTTGGGCTGCCCTCATCCTCTTGTGTCTGGGGGGTCTCGGATTCTGGGGAGCAGAGAGCGACGTTCCCCTAAAAGATGGGGATGACTCTCGGGGGTCTTCCCTCTCTCCAGCAGTGTAGCCATGGCCAAAGTCATCGCGTGTGGAGGACTAAGTGCTTTATACGTCCCCCAACCTGCCAGTGCATTTTATGCCTTTGTTTCATTTCATTTTCTCAGAAAATCCGAGAAAAAACCTCCAATGAGTTGTTGAAAATGTAATACTCCTCTCCGACAACATTTCAAGGATCGCCTTTAAATAGCCGACTTCTGAGGGGAAGGGAAACATTACCTAACCGGTTTCTCCGAAGAAGAGCAAATCTAAATTTACTACCCACGGGATGATTATGTAAGGGCAAGGTATGGGTGAGTCTACTACCAACATCCTGTTATAGCACAAACAGCTGTATGTTCGTGGCGTGAGGCAAAGCAAAAGCCAATTAAGCCCCTAAAGCCCAGCCAGTCGTGAAGTGGCTAAGATGAGGAAGCAGCCATCTGATTTCTTGGGATTTGCAATCTAGCCTTAACGAGAGCATCTGTTTTGACCTGGCGAGAGGAAGAGGGGCCCAAACCACGTATCGTTTTCTTTTCTCGCTGGATTTCGTCACCTCGGTCGCGGTAACTGGATGGGCCGTTTCTTAAAACGCAGTCAGGGCCCGTGTTCGAACGGTCAGGTTCTCTGGGATTCCCCGAGGGCCTTTTAAGACAATGGTGTTGTACACTGTGCTTGCGGGAGGAAGAGAGAGCCACCTGATGAATCGTTCATTCCCTCCTATTAAAAATGGACGTTTGCCGGTTTCGCAAATACGGAATGCTTTATACGCCGGCTGGGATAAACACAGCCGGGGAGCCTGCGTGGAGATGGACCACGTCCGCCTTTTACGCAGTTCTCGCTAGGTTTGGAGACCTGAGCAGAAAACCCAGGGTTCTTGGCATCATGCAGATATGTGGCAAGGGCTGGATCCCGAGGAATCCAGAGAAATGTGCTGGCATTTCCCTGGAGTGCGCATTTGTGCGCTTCCGTGAAAATGGTAAATGAGAAAATTCCACATACAATATGCCAGTTATTCAGATAGGTGCCAATACATCTATGGCTTCATGCCTCTGCGTTGTTCTTCTGCAATCTCACGATGTTGATCTGAAAGAGGAGGAGAGAAATTAGCCTCCAAATAGTAAGATTATGCCGTGTGTAATATCCTGGCAAGGAAGTTGAGGGAAGCAAGGCTAAAGCAGGAAGAACAAATTCAAAATGGAAATAGAAAATTCATTTGAGAAAATAATATAATGTCAGTTTCACAAATGAAAATGGCAGGCATAAATAGTATTTTGCTTTCATCCTTCATTTGTGATATTATTCGGTGCCTTTTAGCTCACATAATGACAGGATGTGTCAAACACTGTTCTAAGTGCTGAGAAACAGCCTGGCCTAACGGAGAGAGCACGGGCCCGGGAGTCAGAAGGTCGTGGGTTCCGATTCCTGTCCACTTGTTGGCTGTGTGACCTCGGGAAAACCACTTCACTTCTCTGAGCCTCAGTTTACCTCGTCTGTACAATGGGGATTGAGTCTGTGAGCCCCACGCCGGACAGGGACTGCGTCCAACCCGATTTGCTCGTAACCACCCCAGGGCTTAGTAGAGTGCCTGGCATATAATGTTGGTATTTGTTAAGCGCTTACTTTGTGCAGAGCACTGTTCTCAGCGCTGGGTAATCAAGGTAATCGGGTTGTCCTACGGGAGGCTCACAGTTAATCCCCGTTTTCCGGAACTGAGGCACCGAGAAGTTAAGTAACTTGCCCACAGTCACACAGCTGACAAGTGGCAGACCTGGGATTCGAACCCATGACCTCTGACTCCCAAGCCCGGGCTCTTTCCACTGAGCCACGCTGCTTCTCCGATATAGTAAGCCCTTAACAAATACCACGACTATTAATATTAAGTTAATCAGGGCAGACACAGTCCCTGCCCCACCTGAAGCTCACAGTTAAGGAGGAGGGAGACTGGGTATTGAATCACCATTTTACAGATGAGGAAACTGAGGCACAGAGAAATGAAGTGACTTGCCCGGGGTCTCATAGCAGACAAGCGGTGGAGCTGGGATTAGAAGCCTAGATCCTCCGCCTCCTAGGCCCGGGCTATTTCCACACGTCTAGGTCTTTGGCCCGGTAATGACTACAAATCGTCTGGGTGAATAAGAGGAAGTGATAGGAGAATTTGGGTTTCTCCTAGGTGCTCTTATCCTGATTCTCTATTTTTAAGTCTTTGATTGAGTATTGTTCCGCATATAACAAAAACACTAAGGAGAGGGTTGTGTTGTTAGGATTCCATTGTTATTTGGTAAGTGGAGTACCACTTGGAGAAGTGAAAGACATATTATTAAGAGGGCTTTTTTTTTTCCCTTTGACTGTTTCAGAATGACAGCCCTATCCTTTTCATTTAGAAGCATTCCACATGCATCGAACTGCTGTAATCCTTACATATTTTTGCACATAATTATCCTTCTGTTCTCTTGTAGATGGTCTTTGTTGGAAATAGCTAAATTGAAATGAAGTCCCCCAAGCAGTGGCTCAAACAAAACCTACCGTGGGGGGACATTTGGAGCCAATATTCGGTCAGCGAGTGGCCGGGGGATCTCTGTGGCCCATAATATTATTATCGATAATAATAACTCCCTGTCAAATACTCTGCTCAGCTCTGGGATAGATTAAATCTGATCGGACGTAGTTTCTAACCCCTAAGAGCTCCCAGTCCGAGAAGGAGAGAAAACGTATTATCTCCCCATTTTACAGAGGAGGGGACTGAGGCACAGAAAGTGACATGAATTGCCTAAGGTGGTACATCAGCCAAGTGGCGCTTACTTTTCTCCAGTGAAAAGGGAAATGGAGTGGACAATTTAGGTTGTGCAGCAGACATCAGGATCGAGAGTTAGATCAATATTTGGGTACAGAGAGAAGATTTCCCAGTGGAGAACGAATCGAGGCATATGTAAAGGGGTCTGTGAAGAGAGCACATACTTCACTCGGCTGCAAGGATCATTTTTCAACCAAAACGTTCAGTCCATATCTCCCCCCTCCTCAAGCACCTCCAAGCGTCTGCCCATCCACCTCCATATCAGAGAGAAACTTCTTAGCGTTGGCTTTAAAGTGCTCGATCAGCTCACTCCGTCCTACCTCACCTCACCTAATCTCCTACTCCAGCCCAGCCGGCACATTCTGCTCCTTTAGTGCCAGCTCACTCACCGTGCCCTGATCCCGTCTTTCTCGCCGCTGACCCTTGTCCCCCGTCCTCTCCCCAGCCTGGAACTTCCTCCCCCTCCACATATGGCAGACCACCCCTCTCTTCACCTTCAAAACATTATTCAGGTCATATCTTCTCCAAGAGGCCTTCCCCGATGAAGCCCTCTTCTCCCCAGCCCGCTCTCCCTTCTGCTGCATCTTTGCACTTGGATCCGTGACCTTTGGACACTTAATATTTGCCCCGCTCTCAACCCCGCAGCACGTGTGTACATATCTTTAAATTATATATTGGAGAAGCAGCGTGGCTTAGTGGAAGGAACACAGACTCGGGAGTCAGAGGTTCTAATCCCAGCTCCGCCACTTGTCTGCCGTGTGACCTTGGGCTGGCCACTTCACTTCTCTGGGCCTCAGTTCCCTCATCTGTAAAATGGGGATTAAGACTGTGAGCCCCACGTGGGACAACCTGATTACCTTGTATCTACCCCAGTACTTAGAACAGTGCTATGCACATAGTAAGCACTTGACAAATACCCTAATAATATTATGAATTATTTATTCAGTCAGTCAGAGGTACTTATTGAGCACTTACTAGGTGCAGATCACTCTTCTAAGCGCTTGGGAGAGTGCAACACAAGAGAATTAGCAGACACTTTCCCTGTCCACATTCATATCTGTCTCCCCACCTTGACTGCAAAGTCATTGTTATGGGCAGGGAACATTTCTATTAATTCTGTTGTATCGTACTCTCCCAAGCATAGTAATTGCTCAATAAGTACCACTGATTGATTGATTAGTTCAGCGCTAAGCTCTTAGCACAGTGCTCTGCTCACAGTAAGCACTCAATAAATGCGATTGAATGAATGATTGATCTGTAAGTGGACTCAGGTAGAGACTAAGCACCGAGGCAAAGAATTGGATCTAGCAATCCTCCCAGAGAGGCAGCCCGCTCACGTTGTCGGCAGAGAACGTCACTGTTTACTGCTGTATTGTATTTTCCCAAACGCTTAATACAGTGCTCTGCACACAGAAATAAATACTATTGAATGAATAATTCATGCAGTGGTGTGTATAGCAACTCAATGACGGTGATCAAGATCTGTGACCTCATCACAAATCTGCAGTTGTTTCAGAGGGAAAGAAAAATTCATTTTTGTGACCACAGTAGCCCGCTTTTGCTGGTGCCAGCGACTAGTGAGTTGGATTGAGAAAACACATTCAGTTGATCTTGCCCAAAAGTTTTACTTCTGTCGGCTTCCTTGTCTTTCCTGACATTCTCACCGAATGCTAATTTCTAAGTCCGGCCGTGCGGATGAGCTGCGGACTCTTTCCGTTTCCCTGTAAAGACTTAAAAACTGGGTGCTGGGGAAGCCGAATGGCACTGTTTTATTGCATGGAAGAATAGATGCCCACAGATTTGCTCGACCCAGTAGGGCTCTCAGAAAAAGACATTTCCTCATGATCCTTGTGTTCACTTGAGGTTTCAAAGAAAATTTCTTTGGTGGACCAATCAATCAGTAGTGTTTATTGGGTACTGTGTTGGCAGAGCACAGTACTAAGCTCTTGGGAGTGTAGAATAGAAAGATAAAATGTCTGCCTGTGGAGCGCTTACAATCCAATGAGGGAGGCAGACGCTAAAAAGATAACATATAGGAGGAAGAAGGAAAGAGGGATATGCACATGTTAGTGCTTAACTTGGTGCTTATACACGTGAGGAGATGTGCTAAGATAAAGTAACCAAAAATGCTTTTTAAAGAGGAAAGCAGGTGAGGAAAAGTACATTTTTTTAAAATCTTCACTTTTCAAAGTCATAGGAAGCCAAAGGTTTCGTGCCACCGAAATGTGTTACTTTATTTTGGAAAGAGTGACTTGTCCTCACTAGCAAGGGTGAGTCTCCTGAAGCCTTTAGATTCTGAATTCTCCTTAATGCTCGTCAGCGACTTCGCATCTGCCTTTCTTCGCTAGTCTGGGGGGCTTTTTCTAGCTATTACAGTGCTTTACCAACACATTTCTGGGTGAACTTTTTTGGTGCTACAAAGGTCCATTTTATCCGCAAATTGTTTTTTGAGGTGGTATTCAGTGTTACAGTCCAGCTGTGACGGATAACCTTTTTTTTGCAGAGACTTAGGGGCCGTGTACTCTGCATTTTAAGAATGAAATGGAGGATTCGGCAGCTACCCATCCTTTCACTGGTATCTTCTTTAACTGGGAAGGACAACTCTCTGTATCTCTGTCTCTCTCTTCTCTTACGTAACTAAAAAAAAATCAGTGAGCCTAATGGAAACCGCACAGAACTGAGAGTCAGGAAAACTGCTTCTATTTCCAGCTCTTCCACTTACCCACTGTGTGGCCTTGGACAAGTCACTTCACTCGATCGATTATATATAGAGCCCGGGCTTGGGAGTCAGAGGTCATGGGTTCGAATCCCGGCTCTGTCCCTTGTCAGCTGTGTGACTGTGGGCGAGTCACTTCACTTCTCTGGGCCTCAGTTCCCTCATCTGGAAAATGGGGATGAAGACCGTGAGCCTCACGTGGGGCAATCTGATTACCCTGTATCTCCCCCAGCACTTAGAACAGTGCTCTGCTCAGAGTAAGCGCTTAACAAATACCAACATTATTATTATTATTATATTGATTGAGCCCTCGAAGTATGCAGAGCACTGTTGCAAGCACTTGGGAGAGTACAACCTAACAGAGGTGGTGGACGCGTTCCCTGCCCACGAGTCGTTCAGAAAGTCTTGCAGATTCAACATCTCTGTGCTTCAGTTTCCTCATCTGAAAAATAGGGATTGAATATCCGTAGCCCCACTTAGTGTGTGAGCCCTGTGGGGAACAGGGAGTGTGTCTGATCTGATCAGACTGTTTTCACCTCAGCTCTTAGAGCACTGTTTGATACGTAGCAAGTGCTTAGCAAACACCACGGTTGTAACTATTATAATTGTCATTATTCCAGAACTGCCCCCCTCCTCTCTTCCCCGTGAGGGCCTATATTTCGTTGCTTTGCAGAGATTTTAGTGAGTTAAAGCGGAGGACGTTCACTTCCGTCAGCCTTACAATCAGTTTACAGTGCATCTAATGCGGCTTACGATCTGCAGGACGGGGTCAGCGTTTACACAGTGGTAGGGAATTGAATGAACTGGTAAAGAAGACGGGATCTGGGGGGTATTCTGGACTTTCGTTAAGCCATTTTTCATGCTTTTATAAAGGAGAGCTAGGTTTACCCCAGTTCGTTCAATGATTTACTGCCACCCGAATTCCATTTCCACCACCGACCTCTCAGTGACTCTAAAGTTCCAACAGTAAGGACCTGATTTCCCCGAAATCTCCTCTCGCACGTGCTTTGCCGGAGCGGACGATAAGTCAACACCGGATTTGGAAAGGACCTCGGTGACTTTGTTCTCTTCAACCTCAAATATTAAATGCTGTGCAGGGCCGAGATGCAAGTCGGATCAAGTCAGCTATGGAAGGAAATAATGAATTTAATCAGTAGCGCTGATTAGCATTATCGGACGGAGCCTTGATGATAACGGATGGCGTCTCTCATCGGGAACGATGGATGAACCTCGGTCGTGAAGCGTCAGGAATAAAAAACCTGCAAGGAGGGATGGATTCGAGGGCTCTGGCTTGTGTAGAACCACCGACGGTCTGTCATTCCCGCAGCCGCCGTCCTGCTGGGGCAAAGCGTTCAACGAGCGAGCGGGCGGGAAGAGCCCTGGCTCGTCACAAAACCCAGGTGTGATCTTCGCCCATGTTAGCCGGATTCGGGCGGAACGGGGGCTAAAAATCAGGTCTTCCGATCCTAAGAGCAGAACTCTTTCCGCTGAACCGACAACGAAAGCTTAGGCTACGTAGGTGTCGAGCCTGAGAAACCGTGATCAGAGGATCTCACCGTGCTTGGGATCTCAAATCTCTACATCCTGTTGCCCCAGTTAAAAGTAGACAGACAGTAAGCAGTGGTCCTTTTTACTCTCTTTTCTCTTTGGCCCACACACTGATTTTGGTTTTAAGCAAAGCACCGATCGTGTTGAGTGAGTAATTTAGTGTTGGTATTTGTTAAGCGCTTACTATGTGCAGAACACTGTTCTAAGCGCTGGGGTAGATGCAGGGGAATCAGGTTGTCCCACGTGAGGCTCACAGTCTTCATCCCCATTTTACAGATGAGGGAACTAAGGCACAGAGAAGTGAAGTGACTCGCCCGCAGTCACACAGCTGGCAAGTGGCAGAGCTGGGATTCGAACCCGTGACCTCTGACTCCCAAGTCCGGGCTCATTCCACTGAGCCACGCTGAGTACCTCCTGTGGAGTATAACAGAGGTGGTAGGCATGATCTCCGCACACAAGGAGCTCACAGTCTAGAGGGAGAGGCAGACATAATAATAATAATAATGTTGGTATTTATTAAGCGCTTACTATGTGCCGAGCACTGTTCTAAGCGCTGGGGTAGACACAGGGGAATCGGGTTGTCCCACGTGGGGCTCACAGTCTTAATCCCCATTTTACAGATGAGGGATCTGAGGCACAGAGAAGTTAAGTGACTTGCCCACAGTCACACAGACATGAGGGACAACATGGCTGAGTGGCTAGAGCACGGGCCCGGGAATCAGAAGGACGTGGGTACTAATCCCACTTTTGCCACGTGTAGGCTGTGTGACCTTGGGCAAGTCACTTCACTTCTCTGTGCCTCAGCTAACTCATCCGTGAAATGGGGATGAGGAGCGTGAGCCCCACGTGGGACAGGGACTGTGTCCAACCAGATCAACTTGTATCTATCCCGGCGCTTAGGACGGTGCTAGGCACATAGTAAGAGCTTAACAAGAACCATGAAAAAATAATAATAATAACATTAAAATAAATTGTAGATAAGGAAGTAGGAGATTAAACGGACATCTATGCATTCCTTAAGCACTTTTATACTCACAGCGCGAACAAATGCAGTATTTGTTATTTGTTATTGTGTATACATCTACGATTCTATTTATCTTGCTGGTACTGTTGCTTGACTACTTGTTTTATTTTGTTGTCTGTCTCCCACTTTTAGACTGTGAGCCCGTTGTTGGGCAGGGATTGTCTCTGTTGCCGAATTGCACATTCCAAGCGCTTAGTACAGTGCTCTGCACACAGTAAGCACTCGGTAAATGTGATTGAATGAATGAAATGAATGAATGCATACACTTACACATGCATGTGTAAGTGTTGTGGGACTGGGATGATTATGAAGTGCTTAAGGTATGCACAACCAAGCGTATAATTCATACAGCGAGGAGAGTGGTTAGAGGAGATGTGATTTTAGGACGGTTCCGAAGGTGGGGAGAGTGGTGTTCCGTTGGACAGGATTATTGTGTCAGCCTCCTCTCCGATCTCCCTTCCTCCGAGGTCTCTCCCCACTCCAGTCTATTCTTCATTCCGCTGCCCGGCTCATCTTCCTCCAGAAACGCTCTGGGCCTGTCACTCCCCTCCTCCGAAACCTCCAGCGGTTGCCCATCGACCTCCGCACGAAACGGAAACTCCTCACTCTTGGCTTCAAAGCCGTCCATCCCCTTGCCCCCTCCAACCTCACCTCCCTTCTCTCTTTCTCCAGCCCGTCCCGTAGGCTCCGCTCCTCTGCCGCTCACCTCCTCACCGTCCCCCGCTCGCGCCCATCCCGCCGTCGACCCCCGGCCCCCGTCCTACCTACCGCCGTCCCGGAACGCCCTCCCTCCTCACCTCCGCCAAACCAACTCTCTTCCCCTCTTCAAAGCCCTACCGAGAGCTCACCTCCTCCGGGAGGCCTTCCCGCACTGAGCACCCCCTTTCCCTCTGCTCCCCCTCCCCTCCCCTCTCTGCTCTCCCTTCTTCCCCTCAGCACTGTGCTTATTTGTATATATTATTTATTACCCTATTCATTTTGTTAATGAGGTGCGTATCGCCTTGATTCTATTTATCTCGATGATGTTGTCTCGTTTTGTTTTGTTCCGTTTTGCTTTTCTGTCTCCCCCGTTCAGACTCCGAGCCTGCCATTGGGCAGGGATCGTCTCTATGTGTTGCCGAATTGTACATTCCAAGCGCTTAGTACAGTACTCTGTATACTGAGTACTGTTAAATGAATGAATGAATAATGATAATAATTCTGGTATTTGTTAGGTGCTCACTGTTTGCCGGGCATTGTACTAATCGCTGAGTGGTTACAAGCAAATCGAGTCGGACCTGGTCCCTGTCCCACCTGGGACTCACGGTCTCAATCCCCATTATACAGATGAGGAAGTTGCGGCACAGGAAGCGATCCGCCCAAGATCACACAGCAGACGAGCGGCGGAGCCGGGATTAGAACTCACCGCCTTCTGACTGCCGGGCCCGTGCTCTACCCACTGTGCCGTGCTATGAAGCGGGAGGGAGTTCCAGTCCAGAGGGAGAACACGAGCGAGGCGTCGTTGAGTGGTATTTACTGAGCGCTCACTGTGTGCCGAACACTGAACTGTGTGCTTAGTACCGCTTAGACTGGCAGTACTAAGGTGGAGTGAGAGAAGGTTGGCACTGGAGGAGTGGGATGGGCAGGAGGGGTGACAGTAGGAACTCAGTGATGTAAAGCAAGAGGAAGCAAGCTCGGTGAGGACTTTAAAGTCAGCAGTAAGGAGTTTGTCTCGGATGCAGAGGTGTATGGAAAACCGCTGGAGTTTTTAAGGAACGGGGAAGTGAGGACCGAATGCCTTGCCCGAGAAATGAGCCGGGCGGCAGGGCGAAGTACGGCCCGGAAAGGCGAGAGATGGGAGGTAGGGAGGCTGATGCGGTCGTCGAGGTGGGAAACGATAAGTACTTGGATCGGGGCGGCAACGGTTTAGATGGAGAGGAAAGGGCGGATTCTAAAAATGTGAAGGTAGATCTGCCAGGGATCGCTGACAGATTGAACGTGTGGGTTGAATGGGAGAGATGAGTCGAGGGGAACGCCAAGGTTTCGGGCTCGGGACTCTGCATACAGCGAGCTCTCGATAAATACCGCTGATGATGATCGTGATGAAAGAGCGGAGGACTGCGTGCGGTTGGAAAGATGAGGACTTCCGGTTTAGAAGGTGAAGGGGACCCGGGCGAAGGAAAAGGCGATCGCATCCGAGTCTGCCACCGCTTCGATTTGAACGGACCGGGCATACCTC
Source organism: Ornithorhynchus anatinus (assembly GCF_004115215.2). NCBI lineage: Eukaryota > Metazoa > Chordata > Mammalia > Monotremata > Ornithorhynchidae > Ornithorhynchus > Ornithorhynchus anatinus. The sequence continues at coordinate 4,845,413 of NC_041749.1, forward strand.
GTTTCGGTCTTAAAGGGCGGCTTCTATCCGTTCAAAATGCCATTTGAGAATCTCCTGTGATCTCCCCGAGACATCGTAGCCAATCGTGCAGTCGTTCAATGGGTGGATTGGCAGTGAATTCCCTACTTGATCTTTATGCACAGAAATGTGAAGGAGTAGCGCGTTGTCAGAAACTAAGCCTCTGATTGATAACTAATACTAATAATGACTGTGGTATTTATTCAGCACTTACTAATGGATTAATGTTGGCATTTGCTAAGCGCTTACTATGTGCAGAGCACCGTTCTAAGCGCTGGGGTAGATACAGGGTCATCAGGTCGTCCCACGTGAGGCTCACGGTCTTCATCCCCATTTTCCAGATGAGGGAACTGAGGCCCAGAGAAGTGAAGCGACTCGCCCACAGTCACACAGCTGACACGTGGCAGAGCTGGGATAAGAACCCGTGACCTCCGACTCCCAAGTCCGGGCCCTTTCCACTGAGCCATGCTGCTTCTCTATGTGCAAGGCACTGTACTAAGCCCCCGGGGGGAGACAGACAAATCAAGTTGGACATCGTCCCTGTCTCACACAGGGCTCCCACTCTCGATCCCCATTTTCCAGATGAGGTATCTGAGGCCCAGAGAAGTGAAGTGACTTGCCCAAGGTCACACAGCAGGCGAGCTGTGGAGCCGGGATTAGAGCACACGACCTGCTGAATCCCAGGCCCGGGCTTTATCCGCTACAATCGCTTTCTAGTCATCGAACCCTAAGCATCTGACACCTGGACCACGGGGAATCGCCAGGCTCCCCGCCGTCGGTGGGGATCGCGCGGGAATCTTCCCGCTTAGCAGGCTACAGGCATCATCCAAATAATGTGAGACCTTGGGATGACCGTGTCGTAGAAGCATTTAAAAAAGAAGACATACCTTGCGGGCCCAGCGCTGAGCTACGGGGAGCCCTTGAACAGTGTTTATTCTTCTCTTTTTGCTACTACGACTAATAATAATAATAATAATAATGTTGGTATTTGTTAAGCGCTTACTGTGCGCAGAGCACTGTTCCCCTGGTAGACACAGGGGAATCGGGTTGTCCCACGTGAGGCTCACAGTCTTCATCCCCATTTTCCAGATGAGGTCACTGAGGCCCAGAGAAGTGAAGTGACTCGCCCACAGTCACACAGCTGACAAGTGGCCGAGCCGGCATTCGAACCCATGACCTCTGACTCCAAAGCCCGGGCTCTTTCCACTGAGCCACACTGACTAATAATAACGTTGGTATTTGTTAAGCGCTTACTATGTGCAGGGCACTGTTCTAAGCGCTGGGGGAGATACAGGTTCTCTCTCGTGAGGCTCACAGTCTTAATCCTCATTTTAGAGATGAGGGAACTGAGGCACAGAGAAGTGAAGCCACTCGCCCACAGTCACACCGCTGACAAGGGGCAGAGCCGGGAGTCGAACCCGTGACCTCTGACTCCGAAGCCCGGGCTCTTTTCCACTGAGCCGCGCTGCTTCCCACTAGAGTGGTCAGTGAGACAGTGAGTCTGAAGAAAATGGAAGCCTTATAATAATAATAATAACGATAATAATAATAATGATGACGTTAGTATTTGTTAAGCGCTTACTATGGGCAGAGCACTGTTCTAAACTCTGGGGGAGATACAGGTTCTCTCTCGTGAGGCTCACAGTCTTAATCCTCGTTTTAGAGATGAGGTAACTGAGGCACAGAGAAGTTCAGTGACTTGTCCACAGTCACACAGCAGTCTATGCCTGGGAAACTAATACCCCAATTAGTACGACGACTGTGGATCAGAGGCTTAGTAATGTCAAAAAAACCCAAACCCTATTGACCCATTCTCCCTTATCATGGATGCAGGTCTGTTCAATCTGACGCATAATAACTGTGGTATCGGTTAAGCGCCTACGTTGTGCCAGACACTGTACTGAGCGCTGGGGTAGGTACAAGGAATCCGGGATGGGCACAGTCCCTGTCCCACATGGAACTCACAGCCCTAATCCCCATTTTCCAGATGAGGGAACTGAGGCCCAGAGAGTGAAGTGACCGCCCCAAGGTCCCACAGCAGACCAGTGGCAGAGCGGGGATTAGAACCCAGGTCCTTCTGACCCCCAGGCTCCTAGGCCAAGCTGCCTCCATGCCTCGGGAGGCAATATGGGAAGCAGCGTGGGTATGGGAAGCAGCGTGGCTCGGTGGAAAAGAGCCTGGGCTTCGGAGTCAGAGGTCATGAGTTCGACTCCCGGCTCTGCCACTTGTCCGCCGTGTGACCGTGGGCGGGTCGCTTCACTTCTCTGGGCCTCAGTTCCCTCATCTGGAAAATGGGGATTCACTGTGAGCCTCCCGTGGGACGACCCGACGACCCTGTATCTCCCCCCAGCGCTTAGAACAGTGCTCTGCACCTAGTAAGCGCTTAACAGATACCAACGTTATTAAGATGAGAGTTGGAAGCTCGAGTCAGAATGTTCTTGTCCACAGAGAGACTCTTCCAGCTCAGCAGGCTACAGGCATCATCCAAATAACCGGAGACTTTGAGATGACTGTGTTATAGAAACGGCGCGGCTCAGTGGAAAGAGCCCGGGCTGGGGAGTCCGAGATCATGGGTTCGAATCCCCGCTCCGCCACTTGTCAGCTGGGTGACTGTGGGCAAGTCACTTCACCTCTCTGGGCCTCAGTTACCTCATCTGTAAAATGGGGATGAAGACTGTGAGCCCCACGTGGGACAACCTGATCACCTTGTATCCCCCCAGCGCTTAGAACAGTGCTTTGCACATAGTAAAGACCACTGCAGCCAGAATTCCAGAGGACAGTCGATGAAGCAGCGTGCCGTAATGGATAGAACACGGGCCTCGGACTCAAAGGTCGTGGGTTGAAATCCCCGCTCCACCCCTCGTCTGCCGTGTGACCTCGGGCGAGTCACTTCTCTGCGCCTCGATCTCCTCATCTGTGAAATGACGATTGAGACCGCGAGCCTCTGCCACTCGTCAGCCGTGTGCCCGCGGGCAAGTCACTTAACTTCTCCGTGCCTCGGTTACCTCGTCCGTAAAATGGGGATTAACTGTGAGCCTCACGTGGGACAACCTGATTACCCTGTACCTACCCCAGCGCTTAGAACAGTGCTCTGCACGTAGTAAGCGCTTAACAAATACCAACACTATTATTGTTATTACAGGGACTGCGTTCAACCCAATTGGCTTGTATCCACCCCAGCGCTTGGTACAGTGCCTGGCACGGGGTGATGCTTACTAAATACTGCAATGATCATTAAGATTAGGGTTACTATATTAAGGGTTTACGAAGGTCAGATGCCAGGAGACAACTTGGAAGTAGGTGGCACCGGCTTACTTTGGGACACACCCGTGATGGTGAAGAGGATCTATTCTGGTGTGTAAATATCTGTGACACCTAACTACGAGCTTGCCTTTAGAGCTAGATTGTGAGCTTATAATAAGAATAATAATAATGTTGGTATTTGTTAAGCGCTACTATGCGCAGAGCACTGTCCTAAGCGGTGGGGTGGATACAGGATACTCAGGTCGTCCCTCGTGAGGCTCACAGTCTTCATCCCCATTTTACAGATGAGGTCACTGGGGCCCAGAGAAGTGAAGTGACTTGCCCACAGTCCCCCAGCTGACAGGTCAGGGTGGCACCCGGAGAGTTTCCGGTCCTCTACCAGTCTCGACTACGGAAGGGAGAGTCGAGCGGAGGCCCGTCCAACCCATTCCTAGCTCGGGCGGCGGCGGCTAGCGAGCGGCGGGCCATCGGCCACAAGGCAAAACTCCCCCGTGCCGGGCAGCAGCGGCACGGGAGAGAGTCGAGGGCGGAGACTCCAGTCTCCTGCGCGGAAGGAGACGACGGTAAACCACTTCCGTATTTTCCCCACGGAGACTCTGTAGATCCACTACCAGAATGATGGCGGATGGAGGTGGGGCCTTCTGGGAGAGGTGTGTCCGTGGTGTCGCTATGGGTCGGAGACGACTCGACGGCGTGAGATACGACCCGAGGGAGCTTGCGGTGGGCAGAAAATGGGGCTACTACCTCTCTCAAGCACTTAGCACGGTTCTCCGCACGCGAAATGCTCCATAAATACCACTGAGCGATGGACTGCATCCTGACTCGTCCCCTTGTCAGCTGTGTGACTGTGGGCGAGTCACTTCACTTCTCCGTGCCTCGGTTCCCTCATCTGTAAAAGGGGAGTGAAGACTGTGAGCCTCGCGCGGGACGACCTCATTCCCCTCTATCTCCCCCAGCGCTTAGAACAGTGCTCTGCACATAGTAAGCACTTAAATACCAACATTATCATTATTATTATTGAGAAGCAGCGTGGCTCAGTGGAAAGAGCGCGGGCTTTGGAGTCAGGGGTGATGGGTTCGAATCCCGGCTCGGCCCCTTGTCAGCTGTGTGACTGTGGGCGAGTCACTTCACTTCTCCGGGCCTCCGTTCCCTCATCTGTGAAAGGGGGGTGAAGACTGTGAGCCTCGCGTGGGGCGACCTCATTCCCCTGTATCTCCCCCCAGCGCTTAGAACAGTGCTCTGCACATAGTCAGCGCTTAACAGATACCACCCTTATTATGATTATTGTCATAAGCAAAGTAGAGTTCCCTAGGAAGAGCACGCCGACAGCCTCCTTGGTGAAACTATCGCCGATACCGTTTGGGTGGGCAGAAGTGATCGTTGTGCATCCAACACGTATCGGGTCTCCTCGGGAACCTTTTAGTCCGCTCTCCGCACCCGTTCCACCCTGCGAGGTGACGCTGTGATGCGACGAGCGTGGAAAAAGTTGCGGAACTGACTGAAAGAGAGGGCTTTGCGCTGGGGAGGTTGGTCGGCCATTTGCCGGCGCACAGGGCTGGTAGCCACGCTGAGGAAATGGCCGACGATCTGCGCGTCTCCTTGTCGTCGGTCCCAGTTGTGTCAGCCTACTGAAGTTTGGGGATTTACCCCGGTTTTGCCAATGTTCAGCCGGTCATTCTCCGTAAACTCTCCCTAAGGTAAATCGTCCTCCGTTGATTTCTCCGATCCTTTGTGTAGCCGAGCAACGCTGGTTGGAGACTGAAGGTAGCTTTATCTGTGCCTGTGTGGATGAGGTCTTCGGTTCTGTGTAAGGAGGTATGTGGCCCGGTAGAAATAACGGGGATCTCTGGGGCTTAGGAAACCGAGGCGATTCATTTCATTCAATCATTCGTTCATTCCATAGTATTGATCGAGCGCTTACTACGTGCAGAGCACCGTACTGAGCGCTTGGAAAGTACACATCGGTAACAGATAGAGACAGTCCCTGCCCTCTGACGGGCTCACGGTCTAATCGGGGGAGGCGGACGGACGAGGACAATGAACCATCATGTTTATCGAGCGCTTACTATGTGCGGAGCGCTGTACTAAGCGTGTGGAATGTCTCATTCGGCAACAGATAAGAGACGATCCCTGCCCCACAACCGGCGGGAAATAAATCTAGCTTTGTCCCTTGCCTGTCGGGTAACCTCAGGGAAGTCACTTACCCTCTTTGGGCCTCGGTCACCTTCTCTCTAAAGACCCCCCTCTCAGATGGAGACGGGGTGGGGGGTCCAGCCTATCCGGTCTCTACCCGATCGTCGAGCAGAGTGTTTCCGTTCAGGGCGAGTGCTTAATAGATACCACGCTTACGCTAATGGGCAGGAACCTGGCCGGGATCCGGGCCGTGAACCTGGTTTCATTTAGTCCACGTTGTGTTAAATCCGCCGGACAAGTCGTCGCCCCTCGGGTGTATTCTTGAAGATAGGATGGCTATTAGCGATCCGCAGTTTTTGGATGAACCGTCTCAAAGACCTCGTCAAAGGGCGGGGACCGTCTCTATCTGTTACCGATTTGTCCATTCCGAGCGCTTAGTACGGTGCTCTGCACATAGTAAGCGCTCGATAAGTACTATTGAATGAATGAAAGACTTAGGCCGACGTCTGGTCCCGTCGAGGTAGAAGATTTAGAACACTGTCTCCCCCGATTAGACCGTCTCCCCCCGATCAGACCGTGCGCCCGTCAGAGGGCAGGGACCGTCTCTATCTGTTACCGATTTGTCCATTCCGAGCGCTTAGTACAGTGCTCTGCGCATAGCAAGCGCTCGATGAATGCTACTGAATGAAGAGTTTCCAGATCATCGCGGGCAGGGACCCGACTCCCAACTCTATCGCATCCCACTCTTCCAGTTGCTCAGTACAGTGCACTCATTCGTTCAGTACTATTTATTGAGCGCTTACTCTGTGCAGAGCGCTGTGCAGTTCTCTCACACAGCACGCCTTCCATAAATAGGAGGGATGGAGCGACAGATTCATCAAGGATTCAGGTTCCCCATAGCTTTCATCGACCATTGGATAAATCTGTTTTTCGTGTATATTCCTCAGGAGGGTGCTGTTGACACTCAACTGGAAAACATCTAGTTTCATCTACACAAATCCCTAATTCTTTAGCCCAATGATATGAGTAAGCTGGAAAAAAAATGAAAAAAACCCACCAGATTCTAGGGTAGCTATCCCAATTATCTAAGCATCATCGTCAATAGAATTTATCGAGAATCTGCGCTCTTGGGGAATTTGAAGGAAAAGACAAGTCTCCCCCTCCCAACGAATTTATAATCTAAAAGGACAGGAAGCCTAGCTGGCTTAGTGGAAAGAGCAAGGGCTTGGGAGTCAGAGGACGTGAGTTCGAATCCCGGCTCTGCCACTTATCCGCTGTGTGACCGTGGGCGAGTCACTTCACTTCTCGGTGCCTCAGTTATCTCATCTGGAAAATGGGGAATAACTGTGAGCCTCACGTGGGACAAGCTGATGGCCCTGTATCTCCCCCAGCGCTTAGAACAGTGCTCGGCACATAGTAAGCGCTTAACAAATATCAAAATTATTACTAGTAGTAGTAGTAGCTAATATAATTAGGTGTGAGTCTATAAGTACCAGTAAAATAGCATGCATGTGAGTGTTTGTTGAGAAGCAGCGTGGCTCAGTGGCAAGAGCCCGGGCTTGGGAGTAGGAGGTCATGGGTTCGAATCCCGGCTCCGCCACTTGTCAGTTGTGTGACTGTGGGCAACTCACTTAACTTCTCTGTGCCTCAGTGACCTCATCTGTAAAATAACCGTGAGCCTCACGTGGGACCACCTGATTGCCCTGTATCTACTCCAGCGCTTAGAACAGTGCTCTGCCCATAGTAAGAGCTTAACAAATACCAACGTTATTATATTTGTACTGAAAAACATGGAAGAATGGCATGATAGAATATTAATAATAATAGTATTTGTTAAGCAGCACTTACTATGTGTCAAGCACTGTATTAAGTGCTGGGATAGATACAAGTTATCAGATCCCACATGGGGCTCACAGTCTAAGTTAGGAGGGAGAACAGCAGCGTGGCTCAGTGGAAAGAGCCCGGGCTTGGGAGTCAGAGATCATGGGTTCGAATCCCGGCTCTGTCACTTGTCCCTGTGTGACTGTGGGCGAGTCGCTTCACTTCTCTGTGCCTCAGTTCCCTCATCTATAAAATGGGGATGAAGACTGTGAGCCTCACGTGGGACAACCCGATGACCCTGTATCTCCCCCAGCGCTTAGAACAGTGCTCTGCACATAGTAAGCGCTTAACAAATACCGACATTATTATTATTATTATTATTATTATTATTATCGAGTCCCCATTTTGCCCATGAGGTAACTGAGGCTGCCCCAAAGTGACTGATATCACAACCGGGTAGTGGTGATCAAGGAGTAGAACCCAGGTCCTCTGACCCCCAGGCCAGTGCTCTTTCCATTAGGAAATGAAATTGGAATTTACTGCACTGGAATCGACTAAAGGTAAATTTCTTGGTACGCTGTAGTGGATAAACTAGTTCACGTTCTTCCGCATACTTTTGGAAATAAATGCTTTGTTTTCTCTCCTGATCTGGTGATTGAAAGGGTTTGAGCCAGTCCTTCATCAGTATTCCAAGGTATTTCTTTCATTTGTTCCTGGAGGGAGTATTTCAGGATGATTCTCGGAATTAATTGGAAAAAGCCTAGCAGTCCCACGTGATATCTTTTTGGTATGGGAAAGTCCATTTGTCTTTGTTAGCATAATATCTGCTGGAAAATGTTTGCTCCTTATTACAATTTCTCAAGCGAGTGACTTATTTAGCAGTCACGATTTTCTATAGAGGGAATTTTCTGTATTTTGAAAGGGAGGGTAAAGTTTTCCTAATAATATTATATAGCAAAGGCCTGGAGAAATTTGGAGAGCAATTTTGGGGGAATTAAATCCTAGATTATTATTGACTACAAACTGAGATCAATGAAAGTTTAATTTCGGTTCTCCGATGTCCAAATTTAACAGAAAGGCCGTCTCTGTGGCAGAGCAATCGGTTCAAGGAAATGACATCAAAGCTGAGCGCAGATAGAGTGATAGCTGAGTGCATCAGAGCTGTCCCGATGCAAAAATGCTGAAAGATGCTTTTAGGAAAAAATTTAGCATTTATGAAAGGCTTTGCATGAGAATTCAGCTTTTAAAATAAAGGTTTCCGAAAGCAGAAACGAAGGCAGCCCTTCATTGATGTGGTGGAGAGGGAGAACGATGATGGTATTTATGGCTTTTGAAAAGCATCCAGACCGTCTAATGCTGCCAAGTGAAGCCGGATCCTTTTTACTGAGAAAGCTGCGAACCAATGAAGGTGGCGAGAGGTAAGTGTTGTTGGAAGGAAGATGCTGAGGGAGAGTGTTTATGGACTGAAAACAATACCAATGTTCCTCTTGCAAAAGTACCTCTGTGGCTGGAGGATTCTTTTTAAAAAGGCTTGAGATTTCCCCATCCCGTTTGTGATATCATTTTGTGTTGACTTTTGGAGCCAGAACGTGGAGTTGTGAGGTTCGGTGGCGGGGCGGGGGGGCAAACGTTCTCTCTCTCCAGCTAGAAGAAAAGGAAAGGTGGGCCGGGAGAGAGTGAGCAGCGCGGTTGGCATTCTCTCCCATCACGGGCACACAGAGAAATGCCATCCTCTTGGCCGTGGCGATGCCGTAGTTGGGCTGCCCATTCAGGCAGTGGTTGCGAGGGTCAGAATTGCGTCTGCTGCTCTCATTACCACCACCTCCAGCAGCCCGCTTTCAACTACACGTGGTCCAGCCCTCAGTACGGTGCCTAGCACGTAGTAAGCGTTTAACCAATACCATAAAAAAAACCATAAAAAAATGAAGAACTTCCTGGTTCCCGCCGGGACCTACGTAGAATCAGGGTTGCTAAGACTCCAATAGTTCAATCAATCGCTGCTATTTACCGGGAGAAGCAGCACGGCACGGTGGATAGAACACGGGCCTGGGAGTCAGAAGCCCGTGGGTTCTAATCCCAGTTGCGTCACTTGTTTTCTGTGTGTCCTTGGGCGAGTCACTTCACTTCTCTGGGCCTCAGTTACCTCATCTGGAAAAAGGAGATTGAGACTGTGAGCCCCACGTGGGACAGGGATTGTGTGCAAACTGATTTGCTTGTATCCAACTCAGGGCTGAGAACTGTGCCTGACACACAGTAGGCACTGAACAAATACCATCGTTATTATCATTACTATCATTATAATTAATAATGAGGACTTACTCTGTACAGATCGTTGTCATGAACCTTCAGGAGAGGGCAACGTGACAGAGGTGCTACCCATGTTCCCATCCCACGAGAAGATCCAAGTCTGATGACATTCTGGCTATAGCTATTAGAAAGCCGCTGGAATTCATTTGTTCGTTTCAAAGCTGAGATAGTATTGGATTTGCTTTTCTCTTTCCTCACACTTGTGGCCTGTTTCATGGTCTCCGTTTATCCGTTCCTCACAGCGGGAGTGTGGCAACTCTTTGACCAATCTCCTACCTTGAGAAATTCTCCAAGATCACATCATGGTGGAACATAATAATGATAATGATAAATATGGTATTGGTTAAGCGCTTACTGTGTACCAACTACTGTTAATGAATGAATGAATGAATGAATGATGGTTTTTGTTAAGTGCTTACTATGTGCCAAACACCGTTCTAAGCGCCGGGGTAGATACAGAGTAATCAGGTTGTCCCACGTGGGGCTCACAGTCTTAATCCCCATTTTCCAGATGAGGGAACTGAGGCACAGAGAAGTGAAGTGACGCGCCCACAGTCACACGGCTGACAAGTGGCGGAGCAGGGATTCGTACCCATGACCTCCGACTCCAAAGCCCGGGCTCTTTAACCGCAAAGCGTAGTGTGGCATGTGGGAGATTGACAGAACGTGGGGGTCAGTGGGGTGAACAAACTAAAGGTGAAAGACATGGCGACCGACCTTCTCCTTTTCTCCGAGACTCCAATCCACCCCAAAGGCACACCTTACTTCTCCTGCAGTTGGGCATCTTTGCCCTCGTGCCACATCCGACGACAAAGCGCTTGGCCACTCAAAAGGGGTCCTTGGCCTCTGAAAGCTAGTGGGTTTTTTACGGTATCTGTAAAGCGCTTACTATGTGTCGAACACCCTTCTAAGCACTGGGGTTGACACAAGATCATCAGGTGGGACCCAGTCCCTGGCCCACATAGGGCTCCCAGTCCAAGTTGGAGGGAATAGGGTTTGAGGAGCAGCGTGGCTCAGTGGAAAGAGCCCGGGCTTGGGAGTCAGAAGTCATGGGTTCGAATCTCGGGCTCTGCCCCCTGTCAGCTGTGTGACTGTGGGCAGGTCACTTCACTTCTCTGGCCCTCAGTCACCTCCTCTGGAAAATGGGGATTAACTGTGAGCCTCACGTGGGACAATCTGATGACCCTGTATCTCCCCCAGCGCTTAGAACGGTGCTCTGCACATAGTAAGCGCTTAACAAATACCAGCATTATTATTTAATCCCCGGTTTAAAGACGAGGTCTCCGAGGCACAAATGCTTCAGAGAGCTTTCCTGGATGAGAGGGCGTAGGCAGTGAGAAGTACGTGACATCCAAGGAGCTGCTTAACGTGTATGGTGTGAGCCCGGTGTTGGGCAGGGATTGTCTTTATCTGTTGCCGAATTGGACATTCCAAGTGCTTAGTACAGTGCTCTGCACACAGTAAGCACTCCATAAACGCGATTGAATGAATGAATGAATGAGAACACACGTAAACGGACAGGGTGAAAATATCCTAAAGACTTAAGTAAGGCTTCAGGCTACCCATTAGGTTGTTAATTCCAGTTTTGGGTAGGGATTGGCTCTATTTGTTGCCAAACTGTACTTTCCAAGGGCTTAGTACAGTGCTCTGCACACAGTAAGCGCTGAATAAATACGATTGAATGAATGAATTCTTTATATTTTTCCATGGTATTTGTTAAGCGTTTACTATGGGCCAGGTACTGTACTAAGCGCTGGGGTAGATACAAGCTAATCGGGCTGGACACAGTCCAAGTCATTCATTCGATCGTACTTACTGAGCGTTAGGTTTGTGCAGAGCACTGTTCTAAGCACTGGGAAAACTGCAACGTAATAATAATGGTATTTGTTAAGCCCTTACTAGGTGCCAAGCACCGTACTGAGCCCTGAGGTAGATATAAACTAGTTAGGCTGGGCACAGTTCATGTCCCCCATGGGGCTCACAGTCTTAATCCCCATTTTACAGATGAGGGAAATGAGGCCAGAGAAGCGAAGCGACTTGCTCTAGGTTGCACAGCGGTAAAGAGGCGTATCTGGGATTAGAACCTAGGTCCTCCGACTCCCAGGGCCGGGCTCTATCCACTAGACCGTACTGCTCCTTGAGGGCCCATCCTATCTACTTTCTGTATTGTACTCTCTCGGGGCCGTAACACAGGGTTCTGTCCACAGAAAGTATTCAATAAATAATAATAATAATAATAATATTGGTATTTGTTAAGCGCTTACTATGTTCAGAGCACTGTTCTAAGCCCTGGGGGTAGATACAGGGTCATCAGGTGGTCCCACGTGAGGCTCACAGTCTTCATCCCCATTTTACAGATGAGGTTACTGAGGCCCAGAGAAGTTAAGTGACTCGCCCGCAGTCACACGGCTGACAAGTGGCAGAGCCGGGATTTGAACCTATGACCTCGGACTCCCAAGCCCGGGGCTCTCTCCACTGAGCCAAGGTAATCAGGTTGTCCCACATGGGGTTCACAGTCTTAGTTCCCATTTTACAGATGAGGTAACTGAAGCACAGAGGAGTCAAGCGACTTGCCCCAAGTCACACAGCTGATCGGTGGCCGAACCGGGATTGGAACCCATGACCCCCGACTCCCAAGCCCGGGCTCTTTCCATTAAGCCACGTTGCTTGTATTGAAGTGCCAAGAGCGCAGCTGTGAGAACCGGGAGATCCAGCGAGCGCTATGTGCCGAGCACTGTTCTAAGCGCCTCGCTTCTGAAAATAGGGGATGGGTCCACCGGGGGGTGAATATTTCGGCGCTTAGAACAGTGCTCGGCACATAGTGAGCGCTTAACGAACGCCATCGCTTTCATCATTATTCTGACCAGGGCACCGGTCGGAAAGGGCAGTTGATCAGCGATCGGCCTGCGAGTTGGAGGGGATCTCCTTGGAGACTCAGTGGTACGGTCCGGTATCAACACTCAGATGTTCGATTAAGCCCCTTTTTCCCCGGCTCCCTCTCCCTTCTGTGTCGTCTGCCCACTTTGGCATTCGCCCCACCCTTAGCCCCACAAGCAGCCAATCAATCAATCAATCAATCGTACTTATTGAGCACTTACTACGCGCAGAGCTCCGTACTAAGCCCTCGAGAGGGTGCAGTACGACAGGGTCGTTAGACAAGTATCTTGCCCACAACAACCTTACGAGCTAAAGAAGCAGCGTGGCTCAGTGGAAAGAGCCCGGACTTGGGAGACAGAAGTCATGGGTTCGAATCCCAGCTCCGCCACTTGCCAGCTGTGTGACTGTGGGCAAGTCACTTCACTTCTCTGGGCCTCAGTGACCTCATCTGGAAAATGGGGATTAAGACTGTGATCCCCACGTGGGATGACTTTGATTACCCTGTGTCTCCCCCAGCGCTTAGAACAGTGCTCTGCACATAGTAAGCGCTTAACAAATACCAACATTATCATTATTGTTAAAGAGATACAGGCATCAATATGAATAAATTAAGGATAAGTGCATAAGTCCTGTGGAGGCGATTAAAATTATGTAGTATAAATCATTTATTTATATTAATGTCTATCTCCCTTTCTGAACCGTAAGCTTGTCGTGGTCAGGGAACGGGTCTCCCAGCTCTGTTTTTCTCTCTCCCATATGCTTAGTAGAGAGCTCTGCATAAAAATGCCATTTTTGTGGTATTTGCTAACCTCTTACTATGTGCTAGACACCGCATCAAACCCTGGGGTAGATATAGCCAACCCCCACTAGACTGTGAGCTCGTTGTGGGCGGGGACTGTCTCTCTTTATCGCTGTATCGTACTTTCCCAAGCGGTTGGTACTGTGCTCTCCACATAGTAAGCGCTCAGTAAATGCAACTGAATGAATTCAGGCTACTCAGGTTGGATACAATCTATATCCCACATAAGGCTTATATTCTTAATTCCCATTTTACCGATGAGGTAAATGGCCCAGAGAAGTGAAATGACTTGCCCAAGATCATAAAGCGGACAACTTGGCCTAGTGAATAGAGCATGGGTCTGGGAGTCAGAAGGACCTAGGTTCTAATCCCGGCTCCTCTTCTTATCTGCTGTGTGATCTTGGGAAAGTCACTTCTCTTTGCCTCGGTTCTCTCATCTGTAAAATGGGGATTAAGACTGTGAGCCCTAATTTGGGACAAGGGACTATTTCCAACCCATTTATTTTGAATCTACCCCAGCGCTTAGAACAGCATTTAGCACATACCGTCATAATTCTCAGACCTGAAGTCTTCGGACTGAGCCTGGCCCTTCTTGTCGTGAGACTCCTTTATCTTCACGGTTATGACACCGTCTTTGCCGTTATCACCGTGATCACCTTCCATATCACTTTTAAGGAGGATTTTTCTTACAGTATTTTATTACGCTGAACTAAACGCTGTGATAAATCCAAGCTGATCAGGTTGGAGACTGTACCTGTCCTGCCTACCGGCTCACGGTCTTAAATCCCGTTTTACAGATGAGGTAATGGAAGCACAGAGAAGCTAAGTGACTGTGAAGTCCAAGGTCACCCAGCAAACAAGTAACGGAGCCTGGGCCTTCTCACCTCCAAGCCTGTTCTCTAACCCTTAGTCATAAAATCAAACTCTTACAGGGGGGATTCTTTCTTGTCCTCCTCTTTCCTTCATTCCGAAGGCCTTGAGCTAAGAATTCCTGCAACCGCTCAGAGCCCCCTTTGCCTAAGAACTAAAGTTCTTTTGGCCAAAGTACTCCCTATGCCTCCATCTTGTCTCCTTGCTGTTAACCTCTTCCTCCCCTCGCCCCCAAATTCTGTCCGGAACTCCCTCCCGCTTCACCTCCCGCAGATGAGTACTCTCCCCGTCTTCAAAGCCCTTCTAAAGTCACATCTCCTCCTGAAAGCCTTTCCTGCCTAAACTCTAATCTCCCCACCCTACTAAATCATCTATCATGCAGTCCTCCCTCCCTCAGTACTTAGATGTCCTCCCTATCCCAACCCTCAAAGGACTTACGTGCATACTTTTAAGTTCCGTTGTTCCTTACTACCTGTAATTTATTTTAGTATTAGTTTTTCCAACTCGATTGTAAGGTCCTGAAGTCCCTCTACCCTTCCAGGTGCTCAGTACGGTGCTCTACACAGAATAAATTCTCCCCCGATTAGGCCGTAAGCCCGTCAAAGGGCAGGGACTGTCTCTATCTGTTACCGACTTGTACAATCCAAGCGCTTAGTACAGTGCTCTGCACATAGTAAGTGCTCAATAAATACTACTGAATGAATGAATAAACTCTTAATCAATACAATTGATTGAATAATCTGGGTGGGGTCCACTTTCTCAGTGGGAGGGTTTTCTGATCAGAGAAGGCTGAGTGAGGTGGGTGATTTGTTACTTGAAGTTGTTGACGATTTATTGAGAATCGACTTCTTCTTGGGCTGATTTTAATAATTGTTTTTGTCCATATTGCTTTCTGGCGGTTTTCTTTTGGGAGATTTGTTCCTCAGCCCTGATACTTGATAAGTGATTTTCTGTGAATGAGGAGCACTTTACCTAGGTGATTGGTAGATCTGAAGAAGAGCAAGTGCTTAGTACTGTGCCCTGCACTCAGTAAGCACTCAATAAGTACGATTGAATGAATGAATAAAGCAGCAGGGGAAGCAATGGAAAGAACAGGGGTCTGCAAGTAGGAGAACTTGTGTTCTAATCCTGGGTCTGCCAATTGCCTGCTATGTGGCCTTGGACAAGTCACTTAACTGCTCAATGCCTCAGTTTTCTCATCTGTAAAATAGGGATACAATACCTGCTCACCTTCCTCCTTAGATTCTGAACCCCAGGTCGGGTAGAGACTGTGTCTAACCCTTCTAGGCTGTAAGCCAGGTGTGGGAAGGGATTGTCTCTATTGCTGAATGATTAACTAGAATCTACCCCAGAGCTTAGAACAGTGCTTGACACATAGTAAGCACTTAACAAATGCTCTTAACAAGCTGGATGACTTGAGAAATGTTCCTTGATACGGGGCTGAAGTTCTTACGCTACTGAAGAGAAAGATGAAAAGTCGAGAATTTAGGGTGAACAGAGAGACACCTCCATTCTTAATGTGAAATCTGTACTGGGTTTGATGACATAGTTTATCAGAGCAGGCTTGCTCAAGTCATGGATTTCTCCATTCACATTAGTTTATTCATAATGATAATGTTGGTATTTGTTAAGCGCTTACTGTGTGCAGAGCACTGTTCTAAGCGCTGGGGAATACAAGGTGATCAGCTTGTCCCACGTGGGGCTCACAGTTTTAATCCCCATTTTACAGATGAGGTAACTGAGACACAGAGAAGTGAAGTGACTCGCCCACAGTCACACAGCTGACAAGCGGCGGAGCCGGGATTCGAACCCACGACCCGCGACTCCCAAGCCCGGGCTCTTTCCACTGAGCCGCGCTGCTTCCCATTTCAACATGTGACTAATGCTTTGTAACTCAGAAAATGAAAGGGGATGTGAACAATATCGAAATGAATTTAATGCATTCCTTTTTTGTGTGGTATTTGTTAAGGGCTTACTATGTGCCAGGCACTTTTTCTAAGTGGTGGGGTAGCTACAAGGTAATCCCATTGGCCACAGTCCATGACCCACACAGGGCTCACAGTCTTAGTCCCCATTTTATAGATGAGGCAACTGAGGCACAGGGAAGTGAACTGACTCGCCCAAGATCACACAGCCAAGTGTCAGGGCCGCGATAAGAACACAGGTCCTTCCGACTCCCAGGTCAGGGCTTTAACCACGAGGCCACGCTGTTGGTGGTTACATGGATTTGACTCTACATCAGCGTGTAAGATGTGAAACATCCTCTCTGTAAATGATGTTTGTTTCTTTTCCCCTGCTAGAGTGATGATAAATTTCTCCAGGGCGGGAACGGTGCCTTCTAAACCTGTCGTACTCTCCAGTTCTGAGTAGCACATAGTAGCTAGTCAAGTGCTATTGATTGAGCGATTCATTCATATTTATTGAGCGCTTACTCTGTGCACAGCACTAAGCACTTGGGAGAGTACACTAAAACAAGAAATAGACACATTCCCTGTGCACGGTGAGTTTACAGTCTGGAACTCAAGGCTCTATTGTGATACATTATTTGCTTGGAAGCTCCGATCATCTCTTGGCATTTTCTTCATCAGTAAATGAAGTCTATATCCTACATACCTGAGAGGCATTTATACTTTCATATTTGTTGAAATTTTCATCTGAGCCACCATTACTGCTCCAGGACCCGATTGGATGCAAAGAGTCTAACTGCCCCCCCCTAAGAGCGTCTGGTCCGGCGAGATTTAAGAGATGCGGTTAGTAAGAATTTGACAAAATTATGATTCAGATTATTCACTCCATCATATTTATTAAGCGCTTACTGCGTGCAGAGCATTGTTCTAAGCGATGGGACAGAATACCCAGGTGGCAGTTAGAAATGGTCCCTGTCCCTCGGGGGACTCACAAAGACAAGTGAAACCCACTATGTGAATTTGGAGACATCACTTCACACTTCACTAGACTACGATCAAGTTCGAGAGCTTACAGATTCCTTGAGGGCAGAGATTACGTCTACCAATTCTATTGTCTGGTACTCACCCAGGCGCTTAATTCAGTGTGCCTCACACAGCTCAATAAATAATATTGATGGATCGATTGCTTCATGTCATGAACAATCAATCAATCGATGGTAATTATTGAGCGATTTCTGTGTTTCCGCGTCGTACTAAGCATTTGGGAGAGTAGAAGACAAGTAGCGTCGGTAGATGCGATCCTGAACACGAACCCATCATCTAGTGGGTGGGGCAGGAAATGAAATGGCGACTGTTCGAACTCCATTCTGCCGCTGCTTCAAGAAACCAGGGAGAGGCCTTCCCTGACTAGGCCTTAATTTCCTCTTCTCCCACTCCCTTCAGTGTCACCCTTCCACTTGGATTTGCACCCTTTATTAATCCCTCCTTTAGCCCCACAGCACTTATTACATATCCATAATTCATTCACTTGCACTGACTAGGTCTCCCCTTCTAAACCGTAAGCTCCTTGTGGGAAGGGAACGTGTCTTACCAACTCTGTTATATGGTGTTCTCCCAAACACCGAGTACTAGTGCTCTGCGCACCGTAGGCGCTCAATGAACTTGCTTGGTGGATTGATCGACTGACGTGATTTCCGCGGGGAAGTGGGGCTTTCCGGAAGGAGGCAAAACCGAGCATCGGAGCGACCCACGCAGGCCCCCAGAGAGAAAATTGAGAGCTCTGCTATCCTAGGAAAACCTCAGTCGGTCCCTGGAGGAATGCCGAGCCCCACCCAGCGTAAACTCTGCCCAGAGCTGAGTGGAAGCTGAAGCTGCCGGGTGCAGCCGAGGTGTGAAGCTGTGACTGGATTTGCCGAGGCGAGGATCGGGGATAAGTTGTGACATTGTGACTTCGCCCTTGAGGCTCCTGTCGAAGGTCCCAGTTGGCAATACCTCACAAAAACCCGATTGAACAGTGAACCGGAGCCTGGCAAGGAGGAAGCAGTTCATCTGTCTGAAAGGAGAATCTTTGCCAGTTTTTATATTTATTCAATTATCTGGATTACTATCGGTCAGTCAATCAATTAATGGGGTTTGTTGAGCGTGTACTATGTGCAGAGAACTGTACTGAGCGCTTGGGAGAGTACAGTTACCCTGCATCTACCCCAGTGTTTGGCACGTAATACTTAAATACCGTAATTATTATTACAATACAACAGAGTTGGTAGATACGTCCCATGCTTACAAGGAGCTTACGGTCAGGGGACAGACAGACACACAAATGAATTATGGCTATGTACAAAAGTGTGAGGCTCAGGGTGCGGTAATATCAAGTGCTGGAAGGGTACAGGTTCAAGTTCATAAGAGATACAGAAGGGAGAACAAAGGGAGGAAATGAGGGTTTAATCAGGGAAGTTCCTCCTCTAGACTGTAAACTCGTTATGGGCAGGCAATGTGTCTGCTAATTTTGTTGAATTGTATTCTCCCAAATGCTTAATACAGTGCCCTACACGTAGTAATGATAAGAGAATAATAATAATAATAGTAACGTTGGTATTTGTTAAGCGCTTACCATGTGCCGAGCACCGTTCTAAGCGCCGGGGGAGACACAGAGGAATCAGGTCGTCCCACGTGGGGCTCACAGTCTTAATCCCCATTTTACAGATGAGGGAACTGAGGCACCGAGAAGTTAAATGACTTGCCCAAAGTCACACAGCTAAGTGGCCGAGCGGGGATTCGAACCCATGACCTCTGACTCCAAAGCCCGTGCTCTTTCCACTGAGCCACGCTGCTTATTATAATAGACTAAGAAGAGTAATAATGATGATGGTATTTGTTAAGCACTTAGTATGTGCCAGAAACTGTATTAAGCGCTGGGGTGGATACAAGGAGAGCGGGTTGGACACAATTTCTGTCCCACTTGGGGTTCACAGTCTCAATCTCTATTTTACAGATGAGGCAACTGAGGCACAGAGAAGTAAAGTGAGTTGCCCCAGGTCACACAGCAGACAAGTGGCAGAGCCGGGATACGAACCGGTGACCTTCTAAGTCACAGGCCCGTGATCTATCCACTATGCCTTGCTGCTTCACTACGCCATGCTGCTTCAGGAAGCGCTCAGTAAATACCAGTGATCGATGGATTGATTATCTGGGAGGAGATGTGATTTTAATCCAAATGATCAATGAGTGAAAAATTTAGAGTGTTTCCTGTGAGCAGGGCATTTTATTAAATGCTTGGGGGAGTCCAATAGAGTAAGTAGACAAATTACCTGACCACGAGGAGCTTACTGTCCTCTACACTGTGAGCTTGTCGAGGGTAGGAATGTGTCTGTTGTTAAATTGCACTCTCCCAGGCGCTTAGTACAGTGCTCTGCAAACAGTAAGTGCTCAGTAAATAGGATTGAATGAATGAATGAATACTGCCTAGTCGGGTGGTGAGGTAGACAGACCGAAAAATAAATTACACGTAGAGGGAGCAACAAGCACTGTAATAAGGAAGTAGAAGAATATAATAATAATTATTATTATGGCATTTGTTAAGCATTTAGGATTTGCCAAGCATTGTTCTGAGCACTGGGTTAGATACAAGGCAATCAGGTTGCCCCACGTGGGGCTCACGGTCTTCATCCCCATTTTACAGATGAGGTAACCGAGGCACAGAGAAGTGAAGTGGTTTGCCCAAGGTCACACAGCAGACAAGTAGTGGAGCCAGGATTAAAATATGTACATATGTGCTGTGATAATGGGCTCATTTAAGTGCTTGGGGGTGGTGGACTCAAGTACGTAAGGTGACACACTGCAGAGGGAAAATAGGATGGGGA